>NC_031995.1:7810528-7891196 GCF_001879085.1 Nicotiana attenuata | reverse complement strand
TGCAGTGTAGAACTTGAGAGGAAAATGAGAAGAGATTTTGGATTTGTAATAGGATTAGCAGAATGGTCATGTCAGTTGAGGGTGCGAATATGCGCGCAAGGAAGGTATGGACTGGTTCGTGGGATTTGAGACAACATGGTCTCGTGATTCAGGGTCACTCGGGATGAGTGCGGATGGAGTATGATATGTGACGGATGGAGTTAGTATTATCTCTAAGGCAATCAAGGAATAAATTGGGAGAAGGTAGATTGATGGGCCATAGTTGAATTTGGCATATTGGTGTTAGCGATCAGTTTCCTCAGCGTGATCGAGTTATG
This sequence comes from Nicotiana attenuata, assembly GCF_001879085.1. Taxonomy (NCBI): domain Eukaryota; kingdom Viridiplantae; phylum Streptophyta; class Magnoliopsida; order Solanales; family Solanaceae; genus Nicotiana; species Nicotiana attenuata. The sequence continues at coordinate 7,890,879 of NC_031995.1, read as the reverse complement.
CAAGTGAGTTGTGATGGTGCGTATGAGGCTTGTCAGCTGCCGTAATTGATATTATTCAAAAGCATTCTTATGTTATGGCTTGTTATGTGTAAGCAGATCCCGGAAGGGTTATGGTGGCTTGACCACTACTTAGAGATTTGCATATTCTATGGTTATGAGAATTCGCCTGTGTGTTGCTGTGTTCCTCCTGAAGTGAGTTTAGTGAAAAGCTTTTATGTGACGAAGTGTTAACCAATTAGTGGTTCCGATGCTATGATGAAAAACGAGTTTTATCGTATATTGGCATGTTAAGTGCAGTGTGTGGTATGGAATTTGCAGTGAAGAGCAAGGTAGCAGTTCGGTGTTGACAAGGATGTCACAAGCTCGGATGAGCGGGAAAGGAGTTTTGACGTTTAAAGTAAGCTAGTATTGCCTTCAGCGTCACTTGAGATCGGTGTTTTGTGAAAAGGGCCTTTGCGTCCTGGTTAATGATTCTTGATCGCTTTTTAGCGTTAGTGCGGTCGGTGGTTTGGAGGTACGACCCAACTATTTGTTATGGTAGGTTGTGGGAGTGTGTCCCACAGGAAGATCGTACAAGTGTGGCCGGTAGTCACTTGATTGATTGAAGAACTTAAACCGAGTATGAAGATTTGTGATGAGATCGATAAGTTGAGAATATGTGCCTGGAAGGCACTCAGTTACTGAGTTGTGGACTGTGGATGAGTACTCCGGTTATGATGGTTGTTCTTGTGTGTTATGAGAAGGGGGAAATTAATATGGACCTTTGAAAGGTTATTGGTTTAGTTGATATGATCGGGATCGACTTGAGGTCGGTGGATGAATGTAAATGTGAATATGGGCTCTATGTCAGGCCAGTTGTGTTCATTTCAGTAATGTGCTACTTGTGGAGGAGTAGTCAGGGTGTTATTTCGCTGTCAGATATTTTGTGTAGTGATATGTTGCGCCGTGTGAGTTGTGAGACGGCTTGAGAAATTGCTTACCTGTTGAGGATCCGAGTAGAAATGATGTTATATGATCCAAAAGGCTCTTGGGATTCAGATGGTATATCGCACCTCAGTTGTGCTTGGGTTTCGTAGCTTATAGCGCTACATGTTCCCTCAGGGATGTTATTATGCACTTAGCGTGCTTGTGACCGAAATTCGATATTTTATTGTAATGAGCAAATTTAGCTCGATGTGCAATCTCCTTATGTGAGATCTATGTTTGGATCGGGTTGCGCGCCGCAACAGTGTGATGTTGAGTATAGTTTTCTATACGTTATATTTGTGCGTCTCGCTTGCTATTTTCTAAGGAAAGTCCGCATTAGTGCGGGAGTTAGGTAATTCTTTCCAGAGTTCGTTTTCCTTTGGTATCACATTGTAATTGGTAGCCTTTTGGCACGTTGTGGCATCATATGAGACTTTTGATTATGTCCGGGGTGGCTTATTGCCTGAGCGGTTCGTACTGGGTGAGATGGAATCATCGGATTCAGGATCAGTGCAATCTGACTATATGGAATATATTAAGGAGCAAAGATCACTATTTGGTTCAGAATATGGTAATGTTTCTTGTCAGAAGTATAGACTCAATGATGGGTTGACTCTGCCGTGGATTATGAATTTCTGCACATCTCTTCCATTGTGGCTGTATTGTAAGAGTTAGAGTAAGACCGGTGAATGTAATGGGGTGCAATGGGGGCATCAGATTCGTAGAATTTCGACTAAGTTGATCCGAAAATGTTATTGTGGTCCGGTGAGTAAAATGATGCAAGGTGTGAATTCAGCAAAGTTATGCAGTCATGTTTGGGTACAGCATGTGGTGATTGGTACGGTGTTCGTATGTTGGAAACAGGCCAGACAGAGAATTCCGGATATTGGAATTAGGCTCTAAGGCCTATCTATTTGAATAAAACGAAATATCTTCAGAATTGATCGTGCAAATGCGCTCAACTGAGTTGTGGTAGCACGGGAAGATGCATGAGGTGTTAAATAGTGATTTCAGACTGCTTCAGTGTAGTTCTCAGCACGTTCGAGGACGAACGTATGTTTAAGTGGAAGAGAATGTAACGACCCGACCGGTCGTTTTGAGTTCTAGCGCTCCGTTCAGCAGCCTGAGGCCATGAGCAGCTCCATTTCAGGCATTATGACTTGTACGCGTGGTCGGAATTGAATTTTGAGAAGTCCAGAGTTGATTTGGAAAGAGAATTCTCATTTCAGAAGCTTAAAGTGGGAAGAATGAACTAGGATGGGATTTTTGAGTAAACGACCTCAGAATCGGGATCTGAAGCTTCCAACAGGTTTGTATGATGATTTCGGACTTAGGCATATGCCCGGTTCGGGTTTTGGATAACCCGGGAGCATTTTGGCGCCTATTGTGGAAGTTAGCATTTTTGAAGAATCTCATAAGTTTGGCTTGAAGTGCATTTCAGTGTTATCAATGTCCGTTTGGGATTTCGAGTCTGTGAATAGCTCCGTATGGTGATTCTGGAGTTGGGAGCACGATCGGAAGTGAATTTGGAGGTCTGTAGGTCATTTTGGAGCCATTTGGCTAAAGATAGAAATTTGATGGTTTTTGAGAAGTTTGACCGGAAGTGGACTTTTTGATATCGGGGTCAGAATCCGGTTCCGGAAGTTGCAATAGGTCTGTAATGTCGAATATGACTTGTGTGCAAAATTTTAGGTCAATCGGACGTGATTTGATAGGTTTAACCATCGAAAGTAGAAGTTGGAAGTTCTAAAGTTCATAAAGCTTCGGTTGGGAGTTGATTCATGATTTTAGCATTGTTTCATGTGATTTGAGGCCTCGAGCAAGTCCGTAATGTGTTTTGGGACTGGTTGGTATGATTTGTTGGGATCCCGGGGGCCTCGGGTGGATTCCGGGTGGCTAACGGATCGAATTCGGAGTTTGAAGAAGGGCTGGAGCTGCTGCTTCTGGTATTTCCGCTTCTACGGATTTGGGACCGCAGAAGCGGCCCCGCAGAAGCGAGGAAGAAGCCGCATAAGCGGTTGGATGTGAAGCAGCCCAGGACCGCAGAAGCAGCCCTAGATCCGCAAAAGCGGAACCGCAGAAGCGGTGGGCCGTCCACAAAAGCGAAAATTGTGCTGGAGCCCAGTGTCCACAGAAGCGGCGTTTTGTCCGCAAAAGCGGGACCGCGGAAGCGGAAATATTTCCGCAGAAGCGAAACTAGCTGGGGCAGAATGGTTGTTTAAAAACGGGGTTGAGTTCATTTCCCTCATATTTTTCATGGCTTGGGGCGATTTTTTTGAGGGCTCCAAGAAGGGATTTCGTCGTCTATGTTAAGGTAAGTTACTCCTACTCATTTCCAAGTTAAATACGAGATTATATCATGGGATTAGACATGAAAATTGTGGGGAAGTTGGGATTTTTGGATGAAAACCTAGAACACTTGATAAATTGGATTTCACCACAAATTTGAGCATGGAATTAGGAGTAAATTATATATTTGAGTTTCTATGGTCATGGGTAATCTTTATCTTCAAAAATTTCGGATTTCGGGCACGTGGACCAGAGGGCGTTTTGGGTCAACTTTTCGGTCGGAGTTAGGAATTGCTATATATTAGATTTGTAATGAACAATTGTGCATATATTAATGGATTTGCATAACCGTTGGCTAGTTTTGGAGCGTGGTGCATCAATTGGAGTCTTCGGAAGGGCGTGGAATGCCGGTTATGGATCTTCGGAGCGAGGTGACTCTCCTTTCTAACCTTGTAAGAGCGAATTGTCCCCATAGGTAAAATAATTGGTTATGCGCTCCTATTTGCGGGGGCTACGTACGCACGAGGTGACGAGAGTCCGTGCGTAGCTACTATTATGCTATTGTCCGGGTAGTTAGGACCCAAAAGCATGTTATACTTGGACTATTTATGAACCCATTGATAGCTTGAATTGATTAAATCACATTGAATTAGTAAGTGAATTTCTAAAAAGGATTAAGCTTCATTTCTTAAAATTTGTTAAAGGAGAATTGGTTTTATTTGGATAAATATTCCCCGATAAGTTTTAATTGACTGATTGAGCATGTATCCCTATGTGTACCTGCGTCGCATGCATAATTCGCGAGCAGGGTATGTGTTTAGTTATGGAACGGGCCGAACGCCTCGGCAGATTAAATAGATGCATCTATAGGCGCGCCGTCGACCCTCGGCAAGTGCACAATTTAATTCTGTTGGATCGGGCCGTCGCCTCGACATTAGATGCGCATGCCTGTATTGCTGCCTTGAACTTGATTAAGTTATTATTGCCTCTTCATGGCTTGAAAACATTTGGATAATTACGATTGAATTTTGGAAATGGCCTATAAAAGAATTAATTGTTACTTGTTTCCTTCTATTGGATTAAAAATCATGTTTATAGAAATCCGCAATTTAATGTATTATTGATATCAAATTATTGGACCCTTAGTATGTGTCGAAGTCGACCATCTTGTCTCTACTTCTTCGAGATTAGGCGGGATACTCATTGAGTACACATTGTTTACGTACTCATACTACACTTCTGTGCATTTTTGTTACACAGGTATATGTTACTCTAGCGGCCTAATGGGCATAGCAGCACGGATGATTCAGGGACTAGGTGAGTTGCATTATTCGAGGCGACCCGCAGCTAGTAAAGTCCCTTCCAGTAAATTGTATTTTCTTTCTGTCCACTGTATTCCGGACGGATGCTGTATTGTATTTTATTTCCTTATCAGTAGATGCTCATGAACTTTTGACACCGGGTTTTGGGATGGTTTTTAAATATTTTGTATTGATTGCTAGTATTTAATTTGAATTGAAGCAGTTATCCTTTTACTTATGAAATTTAAAGAAAAATCTTGATTTTTCAAAATTGTTAAAATTGGAGTTTAATTAAGTTTTTGGCTGGCTTGCCTGACAGCGGTGTCCGGCGCCATCATGACCCTTAGTGAATTTTTTGTCGTGATAGGAGCGCGTCCGGAATGTGATTTGGAGGTACGTGGTAGAATTAGGCTTGAATTGGCGAGGGCCACTGTGAGCACGTGATTTTTGCCCGAACAAAATACTTCTACAAAATCACAAAATAGATGTTTTCTAATTTATTTTTATTTTTATGGAATTTTAGGAATATCTGCTTAATTGTTCGCATGTTAGTTGCATTTTAATATTTCAAAAGCATAGAAAATACGCCAAAAATATTCAAGTTTCATGCATTGTATTTTTATGTTGATATTTGCATTTTTGGTTTAAGTTGTTAATTAATTGCATTAACAGACAAAAAATAAAAAATATGGATTATTCCACATTTTAACTTTAGTTTTAAAAATTAGTACCTTTCTTTCATTAGTTTTAAGTCAATTAGTTATTTTAGTATTAGAAATAGAAAATTAATTTAATTCTACATTGCTAGGTTTTGTTTAGGATTTAGTTTAGGGTTTCAGTTAATTTTATAGGATTTTTTTTATAATAAAAATTAGTTATTATTAAGACTAGATAGAGAGGAGCTTAGTTGAGTCCAAATTGGGCCTATGTCGTTGGCCCAGTTCTTTTTTTTTCCAGCCAGCCCAAGTCCAAATCTCCCAATACCGGTCCAAACCCCTAACTCCCAAACGACGTAGTTTTGTCCAATTGAATCCCAACCTTTGATCTTCAATGATCTAACGGCTGCGAACTAGCTTCCCCCTTCCCATATATATGTCCGAAACCCCCTCCTAACCCCCAAACCTAGAGAACCCTCCCTATTTCCCCTCCATCTTCCAATATGCAAACCCTAGCTGCCCTCAATCTCCATTCCCTCACCACCAGCTGCCGCCCACCAGAAATCATCTCACGGCAGCGGCGACAGTCTAAACCCGCCCAAAATTACACCGTATACTCCCCACGCCTTCCTAAACCTTACCCTGCCAATAGATTTCCCAAAAGCCCCACCAAATTCGCCATTCTTCAGATCTGGGATTCCACCAAAAAACCTAGGTCGCCCAAATAACCCCAAAATTACGCCCCACACTCCTCACACGCCCTTAACCCTTAGTACATTGTTGATTTCCCCAAAATCCCTACCCTTTTTCATTAATTCCAGATCCATGATTGAAACCCTAGATTCATTTCTGTCTCTGATTGGGCATGCAAATATGGTCCATTTGAACCCAAGACCTACATCAATCGATCGCTCTTGATGAGAGCAATCGATTGATGTTAGTCTCAATTCATTGTACCCCCACCAAGTTCAATTCGAGTTTGCAACTGTTTAGGACAACTCTTTATGGTATTTTCTTTTCTTTCTTTTGTTCTTCCCTTTTATTCTTCATAATTATTGTTCCTGCTTAGTTTGCATGCTTTAGGTTATTTATAATGTTTGCTGTTGTTGTTATTTGTTTGACTCGTTTTGTCTATGTTAATCATCAAACATGTTTGTTTGTGAACTTAACAGTTTCGTTGCATAAGAGTTCTTGTGGAATCCATCATGAACCTGATTCATTTTAGGGTTTAGGTTTATTTTAAGTTTTAAGATGTTTGACGCTCTAAGATTTAATTGCACTGTCTATTTTTTTTGTTTGCTATTTGATTTGTTTGCTGATATTTGCTTGCTTTGTTTCTGTTTGCCATAATTTGTAAGTCACTAGGAACTTGTAGGGGGTAACTGAACAAAAAAGATAACTTAAGGGGGTCATTTGAAAAATGGGAAAATAAGGGTCTCAAATAGAACATTTAGAAGCTTCTAGAGTGTGGACAGCTGGCTCTATTTTACTAATAAAAATTGCTGAAACTAATTAGAAATTGCCAGCTGTCCATTGTCTGTTAAGAAAAGATGCTTTTCCTGATTTTTTTAGGGTTGTTTTGAAGGGAATGATTCCCTTATCTTGAAGGCACATGTCATATTTCCTTAGATATATATAGGACCCTCCCCTCACTCAACACAGACGAAGAAACATACCTTAAAAAATCTTCAGAAAAGAAATCCAGATTTCAGATCTTCTATTTCTTTTTGTTACAAAGTTTGGAAGCAGTTTTTTCTTTGGAGTTCTTGGTTCTTGAGCTGAAATATGACCTGATATTAAAGTTGATTGTTGGTTATTACTGGTGTCTCTTTGCTGCTGAATTACCTGCCTTTACTTAGCATTTTTGGAGCAATTCTTAAGCAGCTAGGTACACACCTTACCTTGTGCTCAAGTCTCTTTAAATCTGACATAATATGAATGCAAGAGATTTTTGTTTAATGCTATGTTTTTATGATGTGATTTATCCTCATAAATGCAATAACATTTCAGTTTTCTTTGACCATGTAACTCCCTGTTAATTCAGTGTTTCTTATGCTATGAAAAATATGTTTCTTGTGTGTTAAATATAGTATTTGTTATCTGTTTGATTTAGGTTATGTATATTGTTTCTTTTGTTCATTCTTGTCTAATATTCCTGTATTTGTTGGCTGAGTTTGTGTGGTAATACAGTTGTTAACATGTGTGTAGCCATGCTCTTGGTGGATCTGATCTTTTACATGGTCAGATCCATGTGAGTTCAAATTTAAAACAGAATTCTGGTTCTATATGGAAGAGCTGGTAGTCTTATCAAAGACTATTGCCAAAATTTCAATTGTAGTCATTAGGGTAGTTGTTTTGATAGTTTAGGTTGAGTCTGATTATCATTTCATAGGTTGAGTCTTGTTGATTTTTGTTTAATCATGAGTTGTTAATCAATGGTTCATAGTCTGTGGTTACTGCTAAATAGATATGGAATTTCCATGTAAACATTTTGATGTATAAACATATTGGGATGTTCAGAATTGAATAGTTTAAGTAGCTTATTTTTATTGCGTTGGATCCGTTTGGAAGTCCAAGATGATTGTATAATATCATTAGCCCATTTCTTTCGTTTATTTCATTGAAAGGGCATGTTGAATATTATTCTGGCCATGGTGTGTCTTGTTAATTTCGAGGTCCAAGTTCATACACTTTCAAAAGAAAATCATTGTTCAATTGCTAAATGATATGCGGATTTGTTATCTTAGGATTCCAGTATTGATAAAGTGCTTATATTTGATGTCAATGTGATTAATCAGTAGGTTAAAGTAGTTCAGCAAATTCGATTTCAAAATTGAATAATTGTGTTGTTATTTGTGTATTTTAAGAGGTTGAATTTCAGTTAGGGCCTTAGCATGTTAAAGACTTTCCTATTAAAAATGGATGGGCCTGGTGTTAGCCCAAATGAGACAGCCTGGTCGAGATCAGACCTGGCATGGTCTCTGGGTCTCTTCCACTTTTGGGCTCAATTTCGAGCCCAATTAACATTAGCAATATTATTCTTTAAGGCCTTTTAGATCAAAAACGTAATAGGCCTCCTGCTGGCCCAATCTTTCAGAATAGTTAAAAGCATGCATAACTTTCCAATGCCATAGCTATAATTCGTGGCCTTCCAACAAATTTCGAATTAATGTTAAGAAGTAAGCATGAATATTCGTAGTTTGCTTTAGGCACGATTTAATATATCATCGTGATTGTATACACGTTTGCATGACATAATTACGATCCTAAAAATAAAATCGGGGTATGCGTTCGTGCAACTTCGACCAAACTTTCTTAATATTAATAAAGCGTGATTAATTATGGACACGTACGTGTGACATAATTTTTGACGCGCCAAACAAAATGAGTACACGTACGCGTGCCTCTTTTTTAAGATAATTCCAATAATTAAGAGTAATTAAGCAAATAAAAGCGGTTAAGGGGGTAGATGCACATAGGTTAAAAAATAAGTAATTAGCCAATTTAATTAAGCCAAGTATGATTAAAACGACCGCGCTAAAACCACGGAATCCGAAAATGCGTAACACCTTCTCCCGGTCTAACAGAATTCCTTACCCGGATTTTTGTGTTTTGCGGACTGTAAAACAGAGTCAAACTTCCTCGACTCGGGATTTTAAACCGGTGACTTGGGACACCATAAATTATCCCAAGTGGAAACTTTGAATATAATAATTAATCCCATTTCGATTATTGTCACTTTAATTGGAAAAACTCCTTATCCCCTGCGGGAAAAAAGAGGTGTGACAGCCTCGGGTGAGTTTCGGGTGGTTATCGGTTCACTATTTGGATTTGGAAGTTGGAAATATCTGATATCTAGTGTTGGAAAGTTGCAGGTCTCGGATCTTAGAAGGGCCACCGTGGAGGGAATTCTACGGACAACGATGGTACTATGCGGCCGCGACTGGATTTCGCGGGCCGCGATAAGGATTGTGCAGCTGCAATGAATTTAATGCGAACCGTTGTAGTTCATATCTCAGGACCCACGGGCGCAGTAGCATATTGCGGGCCGTGGTGGAGAGTGTGTGGCCGCAGTGAGAAATACGCGGACTGCGTAACGGAAGTTTAGAGGGTAAAATAGAAGCGAGGTTAGGGTTTTATTTCACGTCTTGGACTTTGGGAGATCGATTTGAGACGGAATTTCGAGAGTTTTTCAAGGAAATCATTTGGGTAAGTAATTCTAACTCGGTTTTGGCTAATATTCATGAATATATCATTGAATTTATCATTTTTTTAGCAAATCCACTAGGCGAGGCGCCTAGGGCTAGTTTTATTAATAATAAAAGAAAAAAAAGAACCACATAGGAAGAGTACAAATAAGGGGGACAATAGCACCAGTAGTGTTGCCTCTATGCCTTGGCTATATAATCACTCCTCCGCACCTCACATTGCCCTTATGGCAGCCTCATGTAGAGGATCATGGTGTAGCTGCAGGCAAAGTCTCACGAGGGCATATAATCTGATAGCCGTTTGGGTATTTTCCCAAAGACATAGGACATGAGCAAACACCTACTGAGCTAAGCCTTACCTTACTAATCCTATTGAGGCATAGAAAAAGCCTCACCTACTAACATGCATGTAAAAAGAAGGAAATAGAGATCACTAAGTATTCTATGATCATCACAGAGTTTATAACATACTCTGTGATGATATTACATAAGACTATGCTAATGTGATGGTAAAATAAAAAGATGTAGAAATAACTGTGTTGCTCTTTCTTCTCTATTCTTGTGAAATCTTCGACTTGTAGCCTCTTGTCTTCTTCATCAACCCTTTTAAAGATGTCTTCAAAATTCATGCTTTCTTTTTTAATCGATTGGATTTTGTGGATGTAGTTTGGACAGCCTGTTTTTGTTTGGCAACTCTCATAGGAAGTCTCCTAACATTTGCTTCCTCAGTGACATTGCCGTCCCAACTCTTCTTCCTTGTATGTGTCTTCTTGCTTTGTCCGCTATGCATTGGTGATAAATCACCTTTCCTTGCTGCCTCTACGCGGCATTTATTCAAAAGTTCATCTTCCTCTCCCTCTTCATACATATCTCTGCCCAGTTTCAGCGAATTTGGCATATCCTGCTCCATGCCCTATGCAATCAAGGCATCTCTATTTTGTATATTTACCAAAGGTGCCTTCTTTTGTTGTAACTCAATTTGTTGCATTTGGTTCCTACTTTTACCCACATGTCCAGTACTAAAAGCATTAAGATTTAATGAATTAACAGCCTTTGAACTTACCATAGCATCCAGCAGCTTTCTATCTTCGACACTAAAAACCTGTGTTTGTAAATTTTGCTGCTGCTGTTCATTATTTGTAGTTGGGATTAAGTTGGCCCAAGTTCAGGTGAAGTTTTGAAGAATGACAAATGCACTCAGTCATGGAACAAGTCCATCATGTGAGACACAGTGTTTATCAACCTATGCATGTGAGATGCACGTGAAGGAGATAAGTCTCAAGGATAAAGCAGCAATATCTCCTGAACTGATCGAAAAGGTTGCATATTGGATGAGGAACGAAAGTATCCTCATGGGAAGAGGACACAATCCGGTTAAAGGATAGGGTTGGAGTTTGTATTGTTCAAGGACTCAACTTTGATGAAAGATCAGCAATTGAGTCTCAATCAAACTCTGATTACTAACTAATTAAATAACAGTAATTGTTCTCTTTTACATGGATTGCACAAAAGCAGAAGTGACACTAAATTGAGAGCAAAAGAGCGAGGCAATTTTGCAAGCAATTTATGTGAGATTCAAGTGTGCATTCCTGAAGCTACTTGGACAAGATAGAAAAACCAATTCCATTGTGTCTTTCTTTTATTCTAGTTCAATTGTAGTAGGTGCTTTGAAGTTGTACCTTTCCAGCTTTCATAGAAGCAATTGTATTAGGTACTTTGAGTATTGAAGTTAGAGTTAACTTGAAAGTGTCGCAACAGTTGAGGCTGTGTGCCACACTGGGATTAGAGTTTAATCCTTAGGTTTACAAGAGTTTTGTAAATGCTGTTTTGGCTCAGTGATTTTAGTGGAAGTTTGGGAAAATCCTACTGAATAGTAGGTCGTGGTTTTTTTACCTTTTGAGCCAGGTGTTTTCCACGTAAAAATCTCTGTGTTCTTTATTTTATGCACTCTTATTTCCGCAAACAGTAGTAGTAAGTACACCTAGAAGAACTAGGTTCTTCTAGAGCGAAAATTGGGTACCACACAAATCACCCCCCCCCCCCTCTTGTGTGGTATTGACGTTTAGAACATCAGATTACTACCCCTACACTGCCTATACATTGTTGCTGCTGCTCAGGAATTATTGTCGACTTCTCTGATTTTGATATGGTAATAATTTGCTGTTGCTTTCCAGTACTTAATATTATTGCTTCATGTTGATTACTCATACAATTTGCAGCTGGAGTGTTCGAAATCTGCTGCTGCTGCCCAGAAGTCTTGTGTACTGCCTTTACTATATGCTGCTGCCCAGAAATTTGTTGCTGCCTAGTTTTAGGAATAAAGTTTGGGGCTTGTGCAATTAATTTGCTGCCTGAGTACAACTTTGCAGAGCTGCCAATTTTCGGCAAAGGTGAGCCAACTCAAAGTATCTCCTCATCACCACTACACCTCTCATTGGGGATTGTGAATTGGTCCGTCCCGTAGCAACTATTAAATTGCATATTTGACTTAAACTATATTATACTTGTGTGTTTTAGAAAGAATTTCTATAAATTGCACTGAATGCCATAGTTGGGCCTCGCGCCGAAGCTATTTGGACCCATAGGGCCCTTTTTTTATCATCCTCTCACTGTTTTTGAGTGAAAATCTATACTCAGTCATGCTATGTTTACTGATTTCATAACTCAATCTGTATTACACTGTTTTGTTGCATATAAAATGTTATTTTGGGACGAGCACCCTGATTTTTACTGTTAGCCTGAGTGGTTTGAGAGGTTTATGACGGAGTAAGGCCGAGGGCCTGTAATTGTGAGGATATTGAGAGTATAGCACGTGAGTAGTCCATGTAGCACGTGAGTTGTCCATGCGAATTCTAATGTTGATACTATAGCATATGATTTGTATGTGCAGCACGTGAGTTGTCCGTGCGGATTCTGATATTGATACTATAGCATGTGTCTTGTCCATGCAACACGTGAGTTATCCGTGCGAATTATAGCGCTTGGGCTGAAGGAGCCCCTCTGGAGTCTGCACACCCACAGTTAGCGCGGGTACCCTGTTTGCAAGTGATGTTTTGCCTGAGGGAATGTATATGAGTGATGGTGAGATTTGTCTGAAGGGCTGTTATGATTCATGTTTGCCCGAGGGGCTGTATACGAGTGATGATTACCCGAGGGGCTATTTATGATTTATGTTGCCCGAGGGGCTGTGTACGAGTGAGATTTGCCTGAGGGGTTGTTTATGATTTTCATCACTTTCACTCTCTTTTGCACTGAGCCTCTGTAGAAACTGTTGAAAAATGTCTTGCAAAGGATTTTTACCGAAAGTTAGATTTCTAAACGAGGTGATTTGACTCACATATTCATTTGAAAGCATGTTGTATCTACTAAAATTTCATGATGTGGACTTTATGTGTTTTACTGCTCGTCACTACTACTCAGTCTTTATTTACTTTTATTACTTACTGAGTTTGTGTACTCACATTACTCCCTACACCATGTGTGCAGGTCTAGGGGTCGGTGGATGTGTGTCAGTGAGTGTTAATTTCATCCGACACGGATCATTTGGAGTTAGCAAGGTAGCTGCATGACGATTGATGCTCTGCTCTTCTTCCTCTTATCCTCATATGGATGTATTTAGTTGTCTTTCCAGACTGTATTAGTCTTAGTATCATCGAACAGTTTTTAGTAGATGCTCAAGACTAGTGACACCCCGATGTCGTGCTTTTCTTTCCGCACTTTGTTATTCAGATGTTCTTTATGAATGTTTTATTATTAAATAGCGTGAATTTATCTTTGAAAATGAAATATCGCGTTGATTTTGGTAATGGGTCGGCTTACCTAGTTTTGCGATAGGCGCCATCATGACATGGTAGTTTTGGGTTGTGACAAATTGGTATCCGAGCCTAGGTTGCATTGGTCTCACGAGTCATGAGCGGGTTTAGTAGAGTCTTGCGGATCGGTACGAAGACGTATGTACTTACCTTTGAGAGGCTGCAGAACCCTTAGGAAACTTCACATTCTTGAATTCTTATCGTGCGACATTGATTCAACATGAAATGTAACCCTTTGAATTCCTTCCACGCGTTCGTATGCCCACATGAGCGCTCGGTATCAGTTGTGCCTTGACGGCTTGTGATTCCATGGATGAGGTGCGAGATGTGACTTCAGTATGCTGATGATGGGCTAGTCTGGAAGACTTCAGGCCGGGTTTTGATTGTAGCTTGAGCACTGAGGTGTTGATTGTGTGAGCACGTGCTTTTGGGTTTATATGTCCAGTAGTGTCCCTAATAGTGGAATTGTTGGGTAGATGGCTACGTGATGAGTATGATGTGACTTTGATATATGTTCATATGATTTGAATATGGCGAGAAATGTCTGGTTGAGGTGTAGAAAGAACTATTTGGTGCTTGATTTCCATCTTGATTTGATGTATAGCCCCGAGTTATGGGTGTGTTGAAGGATCTTTCCATGTTGTTTAGTTGGGAAGTGAAGGTTATTTCATGCCGTGATATGAGTTCAGACTCAGGAAGATTAATTGATTGCGTGATGGTTATGACGGTGGAAGGGTATAAAGAGATGTTCGTTTGAGGCGAAACATGTGGGTTATCTCATGCGATGTGTTCTGAAGTTCGTGTGATTCTTATGTGTTTGTTGGAAGTCCTCTTTTACAAGTGAAATATATGTGTTGCAATCTGAGTTTGGATCGCTTGTGAGAGTGGGCTTGACTGTTACGAGGGTGAATGTGAGATTTGCAGATAATATGAAGTACTAGATAGTTTGTGTTGCACGAACTTATGAAGGATTTAGTTTAATCTCACAATGGCATTATAGTAGTAATAGAGTATGGACATTGTGAGTTTCTCTGTGTTTTGACCTATGGCTTTGAGCCAAGTGGGGAGTCCGCTATTGATAAGTTGATTGCGCGACTAAGCGTCGTATTAGTTTAAGTTTGAGGCATACTGGCGAATCAGTTGTGGCTTACAGAAGTTGAGATCGAGGACGACTTGAGTAAAGGAAATTTTAGATAAGGGTTGTGTTATGCTTTGTGGGTATATGAGGAACGTTGGATGGATTAGCTATTGTTGTAAGGGATGTAATGGGTATGAAGTAGGAAATCGCTCGGCGCTTAGAAGGAAGGGTTACTTCCATAGGTGTTGTTGTACTAATGGGGCACAAGTCGTTCGGTTCGTTTGATCAGTTTAATTGAGACTTGAGAAGAGTGGATGACTCCCAAAAATGGTTCTAATGGATTAAAGATTATATATAACAACTGGGGATCTTCAGGATGTGTATTTGGATAGAAACTGAAGTTTCATTGGAGGGTGTCAAGACTGGTGCCATTTCTATATCATGACGGACTCTACATATCAGTGTCAGGAAGGTGAAGATAATGGCTTTAAATACGCAGGAAGTCTTTTCAGGGTAAGTATTTTGAATGTGGTACTTTTGAGGATATTTAAGAGAGTATTCAGCGGCTTACGAGCCTTAGGGCGGTGTGTTCTTATGCTTGGGTCTCGTGGGATAAGTCTGGGTTGAGGATTGTGGTGTTATGGCGAGGAGAAATATCAATTTGAAGGTAAATCAGAAGGAACTCAGATAAATAGGATAGCTTGGTAGTAGGTTGGATCGGCATGGTAATGGGTATGATTAGATCTTTGGGTGTTTATGAGGTAATGAGCTTCTACAGGTGTTTCGTGGAAATGCTCTTGGGTTTTTCGTGCCCTGCGTAGCTTGGTCGAGTTAGAAGGATCTAGTCCTGACGGTTTGGTTTTGTGCAAATGGGATTTGGAGAGTTCTTGATGATTTCTACCACGGTTAGAGATATATATTTTCTATTGGCATGAAGAGCATGTGATGTATAGTGATTTCTCCTAGATGGGATCAAATGGAAAGCTCTTGGCTAGTTGACTACGTAGTTGCTTGCGACTCGGAGTGGATTATGAAGTTCTCACATTTATCATAGGATAGCATGGCATATGCGGTATGTTGCGTAGGATTGAGGTTTGCATGTGTAAGGTCATGGTTTAATTCTGAAAAGAAGGTCGTAAATTCTTAGGCAGCATGGACATTTTCAGATGACTAGGTAAATGATATTTCTAATTGGTATGGTTTGATGGGAGTATACATTCAGAAAGGGGCGATGTGTTTGTTATAGATACTTCATTGGTATTGCGGCACTCTCTTGTTTGATCGACTGCTGGAGTTCAAATTCTTGCCTTGTGGAACATAAGGAATTTAAATGTATTCCTCGTAGGATGATCGGATAATTAGTGAAGTGTGGGCATTCAGGCGGTGGATTTGAGATCAGAGATGGAATTCGTATGTTCTATGGATTTGGAGACTGAGAGTTCATGTGAGTAGATTGTTTCGTGGCTGTGGACTGTAAAAGTGTAGCAAAGGTTAGTCAGGGGTTATTATTGTTGTGATTCAGTCATGGTAGACTTTCGGAGGGTTATTTATCTATCGTGGGGGACCAGAGCTGATTTTGGCTTCATTGATAGGCCCAATATGGATGTGTGTTCTGCATCGACTTGGAATTTGTTGACTTCGAACTGCTATTGTTGAGGGAAGTGCCATTCAGTGGTTGTTGAGCTTATTTGTGTTCTGAAATGATCTGAGTTTTACCCTTCTATGTTATGAGAAGTTATGATTTATTGGTTATATACACATATGGTGCGGTTCTATTGGGGTCTTATATCGGAATTTCAGCGGGAAGAGTATTGGGTATTGCTGGTGGATGGCATATCGATTATGTTCTTTCAAGTTTTGTGTGGTGTGATGTCATTTGCTCCTCCGTGGTTATGGTAATGCACTTTGAGTAGTTGATGTCGAATTGCGCGTGGTTATTAATTTTGAACAAGGTGGCTTGAAGTATTTCATGTGGACCAGGGTTTAGATGGGATCGCGCATTATTGTGAAGTTATGTTTGGATATGACCCTTTGTGTTAGATTTGTGTGTTTTGATTCTTCGGTGTGTTATTGGTTATTAGCATTGCATTGTGGTGGTACTGGTTGAGCTTGCGGGACGGTTCTCTATTGAAGTCATTTTCTATGTTTGAGTACGTTTGGGTTATAGCGTATTGGTGTACGGATTTCACGATTTGTGGCTCTGGGTAGTATTGGTCTGGCATGTCAGT
This sequence comes from Nicotiana attenuata, assembly GCF_001879085.1. Lineage (NCBI taxonomy): Eukaryota > Viridiplantae > Streptophyta > Magnoliopsida > Solanales > Solanaceae > Nicotiana > Nicotiana attenuata. The sequence goes on along the minus strand of NC_031995.1, from coordinate 7,874,341 downwards.
AGAGTAACTTGTATTGGATAAGAAGAGGTCGTCAGAGCTAGAATAGATGCTATCGAATTTGATTGCGGTATATTTAAAAGGGTAATGTTGCTGATTGGCTTAGAAATTGGCTAATAGTTCTTTTCGAAGAAGAAGAAGTTCCACAACTGGTTGATCTAATGAATGGTTATGAGTTTTTGCATGTTTCATTCATCGTTGGCAGTATATGAAGGTGTTTGAACGAGGCTCTGTTTGATGAGAGGTTATTACATGTGTTTGGTTGTGTTGGGTAGTTGTTGTAATTGGAAATCATCGCTGTGAGTGTTTAAGTTATGTGGTATATCATGCGATTTCATCTTGGGTCATCGCTATGACTGGATACAGTTTTTTTAGACTTATACAGTGTGTGGATGCGAGATTCTGCTCTTGTAGGAAATTTCGGATGTGGGAATTGGATTCTAAGGCATATGGGCTGGGTTGGATTATGAAACTTCATTCATGTTGTGTTATTGAACCTATATGGGATGGGGTGATGTGGGATCACCCCCAGGTATGTGCATAGTGAGATTATACAGCGATTTGAGGGCTTTTGGAACAACTCTAGCCACGTTCGAGGACGAACATATGTTTAAGTGGGGGAGGATGTAACGACCCGACCGGTCGTTTTGAGCAATTGCACTTTGCTTGGTTGTTTGAGGGCATGAGTAGCTCCATTTGATATATTATAACTTATGGGAATCGTCGGTTTTGGTTTATCAGGTCATCCAGAATTGATTTGGGAGAATGGTCTCAGCTTGAAGCTTTAAATTTGAAAGGTTTTACCTAGTTTTTGAATTTTTAGTATTCGACCTCGGATTTGAATTTTGATGGTTCCGTTAGCTGCGTTAGGTTATTTTGGACTTGGGAGCGCATCCGGAATGTGATTTGGAGGTTCGTGGTAGAATTAGGCTTGAATTCGTGAAATTGGAAAATTTGGCGATTTTGGTTGGCAGCGGAAAATTTGATATCGGAGTCGGAATGGAATCCCGAAAGTTGGAGTAGGTTGGTAGTGTTATTTGTGACGTGTGTGCAAAATTTCAGATTATCTGGACGACGTTTGGTAAGTTTCGGCATTTTTTGCGGAATTTGGAAATTTAGAAGTTCTTAAGCTTGAATCCGAGGGCGATTTGGTGTTTTTATGTTGTTTTGAGCTATTCGAAGGTTCGACTAAGTTCGTATGTTGATATGTGACTTGTTGGTATTTTTGGCTGAGGTCTCGATGGCATCGGAATGAATTCGGATGGTTGACGAAGAGTTGGGAAGTGGAATAAGGCAGCTGAAGCTGCTGCTTCTGCTGTTTCTGCACCTGTAGAGTAGGAACTGTAGTGCGATGATCACAGACGCGGGAAGTGAACCGCAGATACGTAATTTGGCGCAGGTGTGCAGGATTTGCCGCACCTGCGAGCCTGCATATGTGAGGCCTGGGACGCAGGTACGGAAGCTGGTGAGTTAAGTGAAGTTCGCAGGTACAACGCCTTGACCGTAGGTGCGGTCCCGCAGGCGCAAGATATAGGCCGCAGGTACGAGAAGCCTGGGCACAAGGTATAAATTGAACCCTTCGCGAATTTTGAGTTATTCTTCACCATTTTTATCCGGATTTGGAGCTTTTGCGAGCAATTTGAAGAGGGATTCAAAGGGGTTTTCATTGAGGTAAGTAATTTGAGCCCTAATACTCGTGTTTATGGTAATTTCCCGTTGTTTAATCATGTAATTAGTGGCGATTAAGGTTGAAAATGAGGGGTTAAGGCTTAGGATTTTGAAGAGTTTGAATGAGGATTTGAGGGGTCAACTCGAGTTGGATTTTGACAAATCTTGTATGTATGGACTAGTGAGTGAAAGGGCTTTCTAGTTTTGTGACTTTTCTCAGATTCTGTGACGTGGGCCCGAGGGGCCACGTCACAGAATCTGAGATTTGACCGGGTTGAGGTAAGTAACGATTGTAAATCTAGTCCTGATGGTATAAAACCTGGGATTTGGTATCGTTTTACTATTTTGGATGCGATGCACATGCTAGGTGACGGGCGTTTGGGCGTGCACCATTGGGGATTGTGACTTGGTCCGTTCTGTAGCAACTATAACTTGCGCATTTGGTTGAAACTATATGATATTTATGTATTTTAGAAAGAGTTTCTGTAAATTGGGCTGAATGCCATATTTGGGCCTTGTGCCAGAGCTGTTTGGACCCTTAGGGGCCTTTTCTTTCTATCCTCTTACTGTTTTGGGTTCAAAAACTATACTCAGTCTTGTTACACTTATTGAATTTTATAAGTCAGTCTTTATTACCCTATTTTGATACATATATAATGTTGTTTTGGGCCGAGTACCCTATTTTTTACTGAGACCCCGAGTGTCTTGAAAGGTTTATGACTGAGTGAGGCCGAGGGCCTGATTTGTAACGATATTATGGGATCGGGATACACGCCGTAGCATGTTGTTACATATTCATGATTGAGTGAGGCCGAGGGCCTGATTTGTGAGGATATTATGGGATCGGGCTACACGCCGCATCATGTTGTTACTTATTCATGATTGAGTGAGGCCGAGGGCCCGATTGATTTATTCCACGAGGTGGCTTGTTATAGCGCTTGGGCTGAAGGGCCCCTTTGGAGTCTTCACACCCCCAGTAAGTGCGGGTACCCTGAGTGATGTTTTGCGCGAGGGGGTGTATATGAGTGACGTTTGCCCGAGGGGCTATTTATGATTAACGGTGAGCTATGCTCGATGGGCTGTATACGAGTGACTGTAAGGTTTGCCCGAGGGGCTGTATATGAGCGATGCCTTGCCCGAGGGGTTGTTTATGATTTCATCGTTTTGCTCACCGTTGCATTGAGCCTCTATTTGGGAACTGTTGAACAATATCTTCAAAGGATTTTTCTGAAACTGAGTTTTAACGAAATGATTTGATTCAAACTCTACTTTTAAAAGCTTGTTGTATTTTACTGAGATTTCATGATATGAACTTGATATGTTTTATTGCTCATCACTGCTTCTCAGCCTTTATTTAATTTGGTTACTTACTGAGTTGGCGTACTTACGTTACTCCCTGCACCTTGCATGCAGATTCAGGTACTTTTGGACCCGGTAGCGAGTGTTGATTATTCAGTTGCTGATCCATTGGAGTTAGCAAGGTACTGCCTGGTGATCGCAGCCCAGCTTTCTTCCATCTTTATCGTCCCTTTGTTGTATTCAGTATTTCCCAGACTATGTTAGTCTTGATATTGTCAGACAGTTCTAGCAGATACTCATGACTAGTGACACCCCGATGTCGGGCTTTTTTTTCCGCACTTTTGTTTAGATTTACACTTCTTATGAAGGTTTTATATTAAATAGCTTCCGGAATTATCTTGAAAATGAAGATCTCGTTTTGTTTTGGTAATGTGTCGGCTTGCCTAGTACCATGATAGGCGCCATCATGACAGGGTTGGTTTTTGTTCCTGACATAAATGATTCTGGTTCAGAATGATGTCATAGCCTCATGTGTCATAGTTACGCGCCTTCCCGATGCGTTGCATCGTTCCTGTGCCCCTACAGTTTAGATCTCAACGCGTTTGGCGGTTACTCTTCTCGATTCGTCCGCGGGTGTTCCCTATAAATAAAGTGGGGAATCTTTTGAACGAAACTATACACCTTTCAGTCTCTAGAACCTGTATATCTTCCTCTCTTGTTCTTTCTCATATTCCACCTTTTGCAACTTTTGCCATTGTCACGAACCAAAAACTAACCCTGTCGTGATTGCGCCTATAGTGGTACTAGGCAAGCCTACACATTACCAAAACAAATCGATATTTTCTTTTCAAAGATAATTCTGAAGGTATTTAGTATAAAACCTTCATAAAAGGAGTTCACATCAAAACAAAAGTGCGAAAAAAGAAAGCCCGACATCAAGGTGTCACAAGTCATGAGCATCTACTACAACTGTCTGACAATATCAAAACCAACATAGTCTTGAAATAACTAAATATAACTAAGGGAAGTTAAAGAGGAAGGAAAGCAGCGTTGCGATCGCCGGGCGGCTACCATGCTAACTCCGATGAATTTGTAACTGAGTAAATATCATACACCACTACCGTGCCCAGAGATACCTAGATCTGCACACAAGGTGCAGGGGGTAACGTGAGTAAACCAACTCAGTAAGTAACAAGTACAAACTATGGACTGAATGGTAGTGACGAACTCCACCTCGACAAATATAATAGAATCAAAGTACAGAAACATGGCAATGTTTTCAATTAAATAGACAGCTCAAAGTGATAAGGTAAATGCAAATCTGAAAAATTTACGATATATAAATCAGCTTCTTCTACATGCTAATGCATCAACTGTATGAAATGCACAATGCACTCCCACTCTCAAATGCTCGTCCACTCAGTACTGTATATGGCTCACGCGGCCCAGGGAAGATCCATCCCGGAATATATACATCTTTGACAGCACTCAGTACTGAGGAAGACCAATCCAGCCCTATGGAGAAGTCTATCTCCAGATAATGATAATAACCTCACAACCATCCGGTACTGTATATGGCTCACAGCCCAGGAAAGATCCATGCCGGAATATATACACATCACTGACAACAGTCACTCAGTACCGAGGAAGGCCATTCCGGCCCTGTGGAGAAGATCCATCTCCAGGTATAAATGCTTCGGACAAGATCCATGCCTAGGGAAGATCTATCCCTCAATAAAATCAACTGTGCTCACTTGTGGTGTGTTACAGACTTCGGAGGGGCTCCTACCGCCCAAGCGCTGTCATAATCATCAACATATCCGCTGTGGCGTGCAGCAAGATCACTTAACTGTCAGTCATAATCAGGCTCTCGGCCTTAGTCAGTCATCACTCTGCAGTCTCACAAACAGGCTCACAATGCCATGAAACTAGCCCGTAACAATGATATGATGTGCCAATAAGTAAAAACTGAGGCAGAGACATGATATGAAATGCATGAATTAGACTCAGTACAGAATATCAATGAAACTAATCAGATGACAGCAAGAAACGACCACTCGGGTCCCAACAAGTATCGGCGTAAATCCCTAACATGATATCTAGCATGATTTACATCTCATTTACATAATCACATAATGGAAACATGGATATCAGCAAGAAAGAATCTCTAAACGGTTCCATGGAATGAATCAGGTCCCAATTCTCACGGTGCACACCCGCACGCCCGTCACTTGGCATGTGCGTCACCTCAATATTAATCACATAACACATAGTTCGGGGTTTTGAACCCTCGGAACCATGTTTGGAAGCGTTACTTACCTCAAACCTAGCAAAAATCCGACTCCACGACGCCTTTACGTCTCGAATCGGCCTCCAAACGTCATGAATCTAGCCAAAAGCAAAACAACGCAATCAAAGTAGTCCAAGGAACCAATTCCGCACGAAAATTTACTTAATTGAAGACAAATCCCGAAATTTACCCAAACCCGACCCCCGGGCCCACGCCTCGGAAAAAACACAAAACTAGAGAGCCCATTCACTCACTAGTCCATACATACGAAATCCATCAATATCGGACTCCATTTGGCCCCTCAAATCCTCAAATCAAACTCTCCAATCCCAAGCCCTAACCCCTCATTTTCACTCCTAATCTTCACTAATTACATGATTAAACAATGGGAAATCACCACATAAACGAGTATTACGGCTCGAGCGAATTACCTCACTGATAATACCTTGAATCCCTCTTCAAAATTGCTCCCAAAAGCTTCAAAACCAACTGAAAATGGTGAAGAATGGACCAAAATTCGCGAAGTGTGCAATTTATACTTTCTACCAAAAGATACTGCATCTGAAGTCCAACTATCGCTTCTGCGACGCTGTACCTGCGGAAAATCCATAGCACGTGCGGATACCGCTTACTCCCTCAAAATCCGCTTCTGCGGTCAAAATATTGCACCTGCAGGCCTTGCCCGCTTCTGCGAAACTGGCCATATTTCTCTCTTCCGCATTTGCGCCCCAGGTCTCGCACCTGTGGGCTGGCAGATGCGACCCGACCTTCGCACCTGCGGCTCCTGCCTTCCTTAGCCTTGGCCGCATCTGCGGCTCCTTCTCCGCTTCTGCGGGCTCGCACCTCCGGTTCCCACTCCGCAAGTGCGGTTATGACAGCTGAGTTTAACTTCAGCATTTCTCCAATTCAAAACTTGTTCCGTCAATCACCCGAAATCAACTAGAGACCCTCGGGACCTCAACCAAACATACCAACACATCCCATAACATCATTCAAACTTAGTTGAGCCTTCGAATCACTCAAAACAACATCAAATCACCGAATCACCCTCGGATTCAAGCCTAAGAACTTCTAAACTTCTAAATTCCGCAAACGACGCCAAAACCTACCAAATCACCTCCGAATGACCTGAAATTTTGCACATACGTCACAAATGATACTACAAATCTACTCCAACTTCAGAAATTCCATTCCGACCCCGATATCAAAATTTCCACTGCCGACCACAATCGCCAAAATTCTAAACTTTTCGCCAATTCGAGCCTAATTCTACCACGAACCTCCAAAACACATTCCGCACACGTTCCTAAGTCCAAAATTACCTAATGGAGCTAACCGAACCATAAAAATCCAAATCCGAGATCGTTTACTCATATGCCAACATCCGGTTTTCTTTTCCAACTTAAGCTTCTAAATAGGAGACTAAGTGTCTCATTCCACTCCGAAACCACTTCGGACCCGAACCAACCAACACAATACGATAAAATACAGCTGAAGAATACAAAAGGAAGCAGAATGGGGGAAACGGGGCTATAACTCATGAAATGACCTATTGGGTCGTTAGGTCCTCCCCCTCATAAACAAACGTTCATCCTCGAACGTGCCAAGAGTTGTTCCAAAAGCCATCAAATCACCGTGTAACCTCACTATGCACATATCAGGGAGTGATCCCACGTCACCCTATCCTATATAGGTCCGATACACAACATGACTGGAATTTCTTAGTTCAACCTAGTTCACAAGTCGTAGGGCCCAGTTTCCAACATCTGGAATTTTCTATAAGATCAGGACCTCACATCTACACACTGTATAAGTCCGAACTAGCTGAAATCATAACCCAAGATGTAGTCACATGATATATCATATAAGTCAAACATTCATAGCGACAATTTCTAATCACAGTAGTTGCTCAAAACGACCCAATACCGGTAATAAACCTCTTATCAAATAAAGCCTCGTTCTAACACATTCATATACTGCCATATGATGAAAGAAACACCCAGAAACTCATAACCATTCGTTAGATCAACAAGTCATAGAGCTCCCTCTTCATCGATAGGAATGATAGCAGATTTCTAAATCGACTTTCGATATTATCCTTCTAACCATGTTGTAGTCAATTATGATAGTATTCATTCTAAGTCCAATGATCTCATCTCATCCAACACGACCACCCTTGTGACATGACACATCAATACAACCCAGAGCCATAACCTGTGCAATTTGTTCACCCAATAGCAACACCCCAAAATGTACTCAATCATGAAAATGACTCAAATAAGAAAACTGTCCCGCCAGCTTAACAAGTACCAACAAAGCCATGCTAAGAGCCTAGCACACATCGTAGAACCAAAACTCACGAATCTAACACAAAGGGTCGTACCTCTAAATAACTCCACTACAATGCGTGATCCCATCCAAACGTTGGTCTGTATTGTATACCTCGAGCCGCATTGCTCAAAATCAATAACCACGCGAAATTCGACATCAAGTACACAAAGTGCATTACCATAACTACGGAGCAAATGACCTAATACCACAATCTAGAAAGAACATAGCCAACGCGGTATCAATTATACAATACCCAAATACTCATCTCGCTCAAATTCCGCTATAAAGCTCAAATTGAACTGCATCATATGTGCATATAACCAACGAACCACAACTCCTCGTAACATAGAAGAGTAACTCACAGATCATTTCAGAACATGAATAAGCTCAACAACCACTGAATGGCACCTCCATCAACAATAGCAGTTCAGAGTCAACAAATCCGACTCGACGTAGAACACACATCCATATTGGGCCTACCAATGAATCCAAAATCAGCTCTAGGCCCCCCGATAGATAATGACCCTCCGAAAGTCTATAATGACTGAATCGCAACGCATACTAACCTGTGACTAACCTTGGCTACATTTTTACAGCCCACAACCACGAAATAATCTACTCACGATAACTCCAAGTCTCCAAATCCATGGAACACACGGATCACCATATTCGATCTCAACTCCACCGCCTGAATGTCTAACACTACTCCAATACATGGTCATCCCACGAGGAATACTTCTATAATTCTTCTGTGCCACAAGGCAAAATTTGAACACCAGCAGTAAATCAATCAAGAGAGTGCCGTAATACCAATGAAGTATCCATAAATCAAAACACATTGCCCCTTCTAAAATGTATACTCTCATCAAGCCATACCAAATAGTAATGTCATTTACCTAGCCATATGAAACTGTCCATGCTGCCTAAGAATTCAGGACCTTCATTTCAAAACCGAATCGTGACCTTGCACATGCAAATCTCAATCCTACATACCATACCACACCTATTATGCCATCATATGAAAAAGACAAAAATCTCAAGATCAACTCTGAGTCGCAAGCAAACTACATACTCGATTAGTTAAGAATCTTCCATTTGATCCCATCCAGGAGAAAATCATAATACGGAACATGATCCACACACCAGTAGGAAATATACATCTCTAACCGTGGTAGAAACCATCAAGAACTCTCCGAATCCCATTTGCACAAAACCAAACCGTCAGGGCTGAATCCTTCTAACTCAACCAAGCTACGCAAGTCACCTAAAAAAACCCAAGAGCATTTCCACGAAACACCTGTAGAAACTCATTACCTCATAAACACCCAAAGAACTAATCATACCCATTACCATGCCGATCCAGCCTACTATCAAGTTGTCCTATCTATCCGAGTTCCTCCTGAATTACCTTCAAATTGATACTTCTCCTTGCCATAATACCACAATCCTCAACCCAAACTCACCACATGAGACCCAAAAATAAAACCACACCGCCCTAAGTCTCATAAGCCGTTGACTACTCTCTTAAATATCACCAAAAGTACCACATTAAAAATGCTTACCCTGAAAAGACTTTATGCTAACCTAAAGCCAATACCTTCACCTTCCTGATACTGACATGCAGAATCCATAATGATATAGAAATGCCACAAATCTTGACACCCTCCAATGTAAACCTTAGTTTCTAGCCAAATACACATCCTGCAGATCCCCAATTGTTACATATAAATCTTGAATCCATTAAAACAAGTCTTGGGAGTCATCTACTCTACTCAAGTCTCAATTAAACCAATCAAAAGAACCGAACACCTTGTGCCCCATTAGTACAACAACACCTAAGAAAGTAACCCATCCTTCTAAGCAGCCGAGCGATTTCCTACTCCATAGACATTACATCCCTTACAACAACAACTAAATCATCCAATGTTTCTCATATACCCGTAAAGAATTACACAACCCTTATCCAAAATTTTCTTTACTCGATTCATCCTCGATATCAACCTCTGTGAGCCACAACTGATTTCACCGGTATGCCTCAAACTGAAACCAATACAACACATAACCATGCAATCAACTGATCAATAGCAGACTCCCCCACTTGGCTCAAAGCCATAGATCAAAACACACAATAACTCACAATACCCATACTCTATTACTGCCATAGCGAGGGTTAACTAAATCCTTCATAAGCTCATGCAACACCACCCGTCTAATACCTTAAATCATTTGCAAATCTCGCATTCACCCTCGTAACAGTCAAGACAACACTCACACGCGATCCAAACTCAAGCTGCAGAACATATAATTCACTGTTAAAAAAGGACTCGCTACAAAAATACATAGTGATCAGATGACCTCAGGACACCCCGAAGGAGATAACCCACCTACTTCACCTCAAACTAACATCTCTTTATACCCTTCCACCGTCATAAATATCACACAATCACTTAACCCCCTGAGTCTGAACACATAACACAACATGAAGATCTACCTCACCCCATAACTAAACTACATGAGAGGTCCTTCAACACAACCATAGCTCAAGGCCATACGCCAACTCAAGACAGAAGTCAAACACCCAATAGTCCTTGCTACATCTCCAGCAAACTCTTCTTGTCATATTCGAACAATCTGATCACATCTCGCAATCAAATCATACTCACCTCATAGTCATCCAGTCACAAATCCCACCAATAAGGACACAAACCGGCATATAAGTCCCAAATGCACGTGCTCACACAATCGAAATCTTAGTACTCAAGCCACAGACAAAACATGGCCTCAAGTCCTCCAGATCGGCCCATCATCAACATGCCAAAGTCACATCTCGCACCTGAACCATGAAACTCACAAGCAGTCGATGCACACCTGATACCGAGCGCTCATGTGCGTATACAAATGCGTAGAAGAAATTCAAGAGTTACACTTCAAGCTGAATCAATGTCGTAGGATAAGAATTCAAAATGTGAAGTTTCCTAAGGGTTCTACAGACTCTCCAAGATAAGTACAGACGTCTCTGTATCGATCCGCAAGACTCTACTAAACCCGCTCATGACTCGTGAGACCTATGTAACGTAGCCTCTAGTACCAACTTGTCACGACCCAAAAACTAACCCTGTCATGATGGCGCCTATCGTAGTACTAGGAAAGCCGACACATGACCAAAAATAATCGATATTTTATTTTCAAAGATAATTCCAAAGCTATTTAGTATAAAACCTTCATAAGGGAGTTCGCATCAAAACAAAAGTGCGAAAAAAGAAAGCCCGACATTAGGGTGTCACTAGTCATGAGCATCTACTACGACTTTCTGACAATATCAAAACCAACATAGTCTAGAAATAACTAAATACAACTAAGGGAAGATAAAGAGGGAGGAAAATAGGGCTACAATCACTGGGCAGCTACTTTGCTAACTCTGTTGAATCTGTAACTAAGTAAATATCAGCAGCCGCTACCGTGCCCAGAGATACCTGTATCTGCACAAAAGGTGCAGGGGGTAATGTGAGTACACCAACTTAGTAAGTAACAAGTCCAAACTATGGACTGAATGGTAGAGATGAACTCCACCTCAACAAATATAATAGAGTCAAAGTACAGAAACATAGGTATGCTTTCAGTTAAATAGACAGCTCGAAGTGATAAAGTAAATGCAGATCTGAACAAATTAAGATATATAACTCAGCTTCTTCTACATACTAATGCATCGACCGTATGAAATGCACAATGCACTCCCACTCTTAAATGCTCGTCCACTCAGTACTGTATATGGCTCACACGGCCCAGGGAAGATCTATCTTAGAATATATACATCTCTGACAGCAGTCACTCAGTACTTAGGAAGGCCAATCCAGCCCTATGGAGAAGATCCATCTCCAGATAATGATAATAGCCTCACAAGCACTCGGTACTGTATATGGCTCACATGGCCCAGGAACGATCCATCCTGAAATATATACACATCACAGACAACAGTCACTCGGTACTAAGGAAGGCCATTCCGGCCCTATGGAGAAGATCCATCTTCAGGTATAAATGCTTCAAACAAGATCCATGTTCAGGGAAGATCCATCACTCAATGATATCAACTGCGCTTAGTGGAGGTGTGTTACAGACTCCGGAGGGGCTCCTACAGCCCAAGCACTATCATAATCATCAACATAACCGTTGCGGCATGCAGCCCGATCCCATAACTGTCACTCAAAATCAGGCTCTAGGCCTCACTCAGTCATCACTCTCTAGTCTCTCACAAGGGCTCACAATGCCATGAAACTAGCTCGGAACAATGATATGATGTGCCTATAAATAACTACTGAGACTGAGATATGATATGAAATGGATGAATAAGATTGAGTACAGAATATCAAAGAAACTAATAAAATGACAGCAAGAAATGACCACTTAGGTCCCAACAGTATCGGCGTAAAGCCCTAACATGATATCTAGCATGATTTACAACTAATTTACTTAATCACATGATGGAAACACGGATATCAGCAAGAAAGAATCGCTAAATGGTGCCATAGAATGAAATAGGTCCCAATTCTAACGATGCACGCCCGCATGCCCATCACTTGGCATGTGCTTCACCTAAATACTAATCACATAACACATAGTACAGGGTTTCGAACCCTCAAAAACAAGTTTGGAAGAATTACGTACCTCAAACCCGACCAAAATCCTACTCCACGAAGCATTTGCCTCTCGATTCAGCCTCTAAACGTCCCGAATCTAGCAAAAAGCAATACAATGCAATCAAAATAGGCCAAGGAACAATTTCCACACGAAAATTTACATAATTGAACATAAATCACGAAATTCACCCAAACCCGGCCCCTGGCCCAATGTCTCGGAATACGACAAAAATCACAAAACTAGAAAGGCCATTCACTCACGCGTCGTACATACGAAATTCATCAAAAATCGACTCCATTTGCCCCTCAAATCCTCAAATCAAACTCTCCAAAATCCAAAGCCCTAACCTCTAATTTTCACCCCTAATCTTCACTAACTACATGATTAAACAATGGGAAATCACTACATATACGAGCATTAGGGCCCAAGCGACTTACCTCACTGTTAATCCCTTGAATCCCTCTTCAACATTGCTCCAAAAAGCTTCAAAATCGACTCAAAATGGTGAATAATGGACCAAAATCCGCGAAGTGTGCAATTTATACTTTCTGCCCAGAGATACTGCATCTATGCTTCAACTGTTGCTTGTGCGATGCTGCACCTGCGGAAAATCCATCGCAGGTGCGGATCCCACTTACTCCCTCAAAATCCGCTTATGCGGTTAAAATATCGCACCTGCGGGCCTTGCCCGCTTCTGCGGAACTGGCCATATTCCTCTTTTCCGCATCTGTGCCGCAGGTCTCACACCTGCGGGCTCGCAGATGCGACCCGACCTTCGCACCTGTGGCTCCTCTCTGCTGTTGATACCCAATTTTTCCCTATATATATTCAATATGCAAAACAACTTCAAAAGAGCATATGTATGAATATATGAGCATGTCCATGGGTTTTATTATTTTTCCATATTTTTAAAGGTTTTTTAATTGATTTATTTCCCCTGTTTTATCCATAAAATCTCAATAATTATTTCCGAAATTATTATTTTTGATAATTCATCTATTGTATTTCTATATTTATGCCAAATATGGCTAAAGTAATTTTTACTATTTTTTACAATTTTATTCAGTATTTTTAAAGCTAAATTGCATATAATTGCAATATTAGCCATTTTAAAGTTCAATTATGTTTTAGACGCATAAAATTAGATCCTGTGTTTTTAAATTGTTAATTATGTGTTATAAATCACTTTAGCACTTTCAATTTATTTTTTCAGAAGCCATTTACTATTTCTTATAAATTAAAAAGGGAAAACTGGCTATTTAAATAACAACCCCTTTTTCGAATCAAACCCCCAATTCCCCGGCCCAATTTCTAATTAAACCCGACCCTAACCCATATAAACCCTACCCAAAGCCGGATCCCCACCTAGCCCATTTAATCTGGGCCGTTGATCATTCAGATCAACGGCTACCATTCCACCTGCCTAAAAATAAACCCAAACGACCCCCTTAACCTAGTTCATTTTCATCAACCTGCCGCCCTTGAATCCCCTTCCTCTCCCATTCCCTCTGCAACATCACTCAAACCCTAACCGCCAAAACCCAAACCAACCCTAATCCCCTTCGATTCTCACTCAATCCATGGACTCCCATGGCTGTTTGAGACGTGCACCGGTCTCCTGTGTCTCCTGGTTGCCTGTTTTCATGATTTCATGGAAAGATATCAAAGAGATCTAGTCTAGACCTTGCTCATCTTCTATCCATGGTCTCTTTCCGGCCATCCATGGTTGTTCGAGTCAGATCCATGACTTTTTCGGCTAGATCGATAACTTTTCGAAGTTTTCTCACTCTTCTGGGTTCTCTGAAACCCTAACATTTAAGACTTTCTGGTTTTCTTTTAGATCTGTCTTAGATCTGTGTATGTTCTGAAACTCTTATGTGTTTCTTTCAAAGGTTTCTCCGATTTTTTTCAAAGTGACTATTCGTCTTCAACGATTAGTATTTTCTTAACCTCTTTTAAAAAGATCTCTTCTCCGATTTTTAGTGTTACTTTATGATTTTACTATGTTTAAATGATTTGTTTATGTTTTTATTCTACCTGGTTCATCGTGTTAAACCCTAAGTATCTTTGGTTTTATTCGGGGTTCTGAAACTGTCTTTTTGTATGTATGCCTGTTTCGATTGAGTTCTTCATGGTTAAATCCTTTCCTTTGTTTGTCTTGACTGATTCTGAGTTCCTACCGTTTTTGTTAAAACCCTAATTTCCAAAAACTTTTCTCACTTGTTACTGTGAGTTTTTAAAGACTTCCTTTACTTATTTCCGTGTTGGTCTGATATCCTTTACCTATTGCTATATATTAGACTGGTTTCTTCATTTTGGTTCTATGTGTGAGCCATGACTGCTTGACCTTTTTGATTACCATGCTTTGGGTAGTCCTTAGCCTATTCATGTCACTTCTGTACGTTTATGTTCATCTAGTTTGCTCCTTTTTGTCAATATGTTTGACCCTGCATGTCTGATACACATGTTCATTCTTTTCTATTTGTATGTTGAATTGCAGAATCATGATTCCTTCTTGATTGATCGTGATTTCCTCAAGTTACGATTGATTACAAAGATTTTCTTATAAACCCCTAATTTTACTCGTTTGTTTAAATTGAGTGATTCCCTTCCTTTATTTGCTGTGATGTTTCACCCCTGTTGAATCCTTTCTCCAAATTAAGTATATTATGTACTTAGACTCAATTATATACTCTATACCTTTACTGCCCCCTTTATATGGTAAGAATCAATCTTTCTCAAACTGATTTTCTTTCCTTAATTATCCCTGTTAGTATCCATTAAGTGGTAATTCCTTGATTAAAGGGAAGTACCTGTATTAATGGGATTCTAATTGTGATTATTTTCATATTTGTGTTAAAGCTTTACTTTTTACCTTATTTTCTACTTGTTTTCAAAACAATAAATACCCTATCCTCTCTTCTCTAAACAGACGAACAACTGAGTTCAAAACACACACTTACACATTCAAACTCTCTTTCTTTCTCTACTACTTGTGCACTGCCTTGTCTAGTCGGCCGAAAGCCAAGGCTAGACTGTGGAATTCTGATTGCTTTACTTTTCTTTTCCTGCACTTTGCTTCTTCAACTGGTATGTCCCTAGTTTAATTTCTGAAACTCAAACCTATGTGTTCCCTTGTTGTTAATCACTGTCTCTTTCTGCACTGACTTAATGTCTCATGTTGTTGCACTTTTTGTTTATTGCTTTACTCAGCATGATTAAAATTCTGCCCTCTTTTGTTCAAATGTAATTAGTATGTTTACTTGTTCCTGCTTATGTCCCTCAACTAGCATGTCTTCTAATGTACTTGGTTCATGACTAATTATATGTTTCTGTTTTGGGTCCTCTATGTCCCCAACCCCTACTCCTCTGTTTGTAACTACTGAAGCATGTACTCTTCCCTGAACTTGTTCTGTGGTTTTGTTGCTCCCATCCCTTGCTCCCTTTCAAAACTCTTCTGCTGTTCTACAAACTTATTTCAAACATGTTGTTTTTTAAACTATTTCAAGCACTCTCATATGCGCTCCTAGATCATTAGGTTCTGCCCCTCTTGTGTGAGCCTTGCTTTGGGACCCTTGAGCTCCCTCTGAACCTGGACACATAAGGGCTGGCCCTTCCACACTGCACCTATTCTTGGTTATGCAATTTGGGTGTGAGCACTGCCAGGATCCCTTGAGGTCCTTAGGGAACTCTGACACACCCAGATATGATAAAGGCTTATGAATAATATTAGCATTTGAGGTGGTTTATTACATAACTCAGAGAGGAAGTCAGAATCAGGCTTCCTATAGCTGTAACTTCTTATTTATTAGTTCTTATGTAATTCTATCACATGGTCTGTAATAATTTGTAAACAAGTATTGGGGTCGCTAGTGAAAAGGATAGAAAATATGCATGCTATAGTTGTTAAAGGGTAGAAAGCATGTTATTAGGTTTATATTCATAATTGTGCAATAGAAACCATGTTTAGGATTCATTATGCATTAGAAATCATGCTCTTAGGACCTTTGTTTCTTGCTTCAGCACTTCGTTCATTAGTCCATGCTTTATGTCTATCACTTAGAAATCCTGCTCTTACGGCAATAACACAGTGGTATAAACAGCTGTTATTTCAAAAATCCTACAACTATTATGTACACATAGAAATCGTGCCTTAGGGACTCTGCATTTTGCATGTGCATATTAGATATCATGTCCTACGATCCTATTTGCATTTCGTTTAAAACGCCTAGTTGATTACTGATTCATGAAAAGGTAGTAAAGTAATAATTTTTCACATTGTGATGCTTCTGAATAAAATTGGTGACCATCTATAAACTAGAACAGCATGTTTTCTTAATAACTAGTGATAACTGTCGCGTCTCGCTTTGCGCCTAGGGAAGCCTTAGGTAATAACCTTAATAATACTGGAACTGCCTTGTTTAATTATCAACTGTTAAAATCAGTAGGCAAAACCTGATTCGGACTTCTTTTCTGAATCATGTGATAAATATGGTTATGATGTTATCGCTCAAGCACCTTGCTTTAAGTTTTTAAATTCAGACCTTAACTGCGTACAAGTCATGCTATCTATGTGCATTATCTGCGGAGGTATACATGAGCCTTCTACTTGCTTATATGTTTCCCCCTCTAAATGCAGTCTAATATGTTTTGTATGTCGCTTTAGTATTTTTTGCCTTCGAACCTGAGGGTCTGCCTAGAACCTCTATCTTATAGGAATAGGAGTCCTAAATTCCTCCGGGACTGATAGGAAGGGACGGGTAACAGCATGCAATAAGAATCGAGACCAACCCTCGTTTTAATTACCTTCACGGGGCGGGAAAGGGTACATATGGATATGATGACCGGTGCGCTAATACCACGTGTATCCCCTCTTTTGAGGAGTGTCATACCGGGTATTGCATTGATGTGATCCATATTACAAACAAACCTATGACCCCTTTACATTCATAAGCATGCTTAGACTATAACTCTTTTTAAAATCTTGCTTTTATTAATCGTTTTTTCAAACGCTTGTGTATTTTAACCTAAATCCCCTACTATGTCAGCCTTAATTATCTACTTGCTAATTGCACAAATTCAATAAAACTGTCTAGCCGGGAACCACACTAGTGGATCCTAAGGGGTGCCTAACACCTTCCCCTTAGGATAATTTCAAGCCCTTACCCTATCTCTGGTTATCAAACGTAGTTGTAGATAAACCCTGTAGGTGCCCTAACGCACCTTAAAAATCGTTAGGTAGAGACTCTTCATAAAATGCAATACCCAATTCTCAAAAGGAAATGAGTCATTACACCTTCATGAATGTCGAAACCCGGACTCCTCTTCGCGAAGGGAAAAAGGGGGGCGCGACAGCTTGGCAAATCCGTTGGGGATTTTTTTTAGGCTTTTACCATTTCATTTGTTCTTGTGAATTTGTACCCCCTATGTGCAATTACTTTTATAATTTTTTTAAGCATTTAATTTCTTCTTCAAAAGAAAAACTGACATATCTTTCTTGTTTCTTTCCTTTACTGTTTCTTTAAATTACAAAAACTGCTATATTTACTGCTTTCTTAATGTGTAAATACATGTCAACATGCTTTAATTATTTCATCATCATGCTCAACATCATACTCCACTCGTGCCGAACAAATACTATAGTAACGCTTGATGAGTGGTTGCGCTCTTCCTATATCATTACCCCCTAAATTCAGAAAGGCATATTTGCGGTAAAACCAGCCGATCAGCGGTGCAGTCATAGTTTCGTGCCTTCCCCCTTGAGTCGTCTGCTCAAGGGTACCTGTCTAAAACCCCATAGAAACCTTACTCTGTTTATATTGTGCATGCATCATGGTCAAACCTAGTCGGGTCAGTTATGTTGTACACATAATGATCCTTTATGGTAACCTTGTCCAAAGTCCACTGGGTTTCCCAAACCCAAACGGACATCATCACGTTCTGTGCATTTATTTGGAGAACTGAATGCCTCATGCTAATTGTTGATGTTAAATAGTTGAGTCTGGTGGGGGTAAGGGTCTAACCTTGTTTGCCTTGCAGAAAGATGAGGCAGAAAGTCCCCAGATTCGGCATGGTCACCAACATCCACCAATGATTGCTAAGCTGGTGGAGAGATTAACATTCTAGTGACCAAACCCTCATCAGAAAATATCCGGGCAATCTACCATCCCTCCTAGTGATTCAACCTAACGACATGATCATAGAAGCTGCTATGTTGTTTTGGGATTGTGAAATGGCCGTGTTCCACTTTGGGGACATCGAGATGACACCTTTGCTAGAGGATATAGGAGGACTGGACGGTCTAGTGTGGGAAACTTCGGGTCTACTAATGCCTGAGAACCGCAAAGGCAAGGGTTTCCTTAAAATGATGGGTTTGAAGAAGAATGCAGAATTGACATGCCTAAAGGAATCATACATCTCTTTTGACTAACTGTATGAAAGATACGGTCACAACAAATCTTACCTTACCAACCCTGACGAGTTTTCCATATGCACTCCTATATCATTAGGTTCTGCCACCCTTGTGTGAGCCTTGCTTTGGGACGCTTGAGCTCCCTCTGAACCTGGACACATAAGGGCTGGCCCTTCCATACTGCACATACTCTTGGTTATGCAATTTGGGTGTGACCACTGCCCGGGTTCCCTTGAGGTCCTTAGGGAACTCTGACACACCCAGATATGAGAAAGGCTTTGGAATAATATTAGCATTTGAGGTGGTTTATTACATAACTCAGAGAGGAAGTCAGAATCAGGCTTCCTATAGTTGTAACTTCTTATTTTTCAGTTCTTATGTAATTCTATCACATGGACTTTAATAATTTATAAACAAGTATTGGGGTCGCTAGTGAAAAGGATAGAAAATATGCATGCTATAGTTGTTAAAGGGTAGAAAGCATGTTATTAGGTTTATATTCCTAATTGTGCAATAGAAACCATGTTTAGGATTCATTATGCACTAGAAATCATGCTCTTAGGACCTTTGTTTCTTGCTTCAGCACTTCATTCATTAGTCCATGCTTTATGTCTATCACTTAGAAATCCTGCTCTTAGGGCAATAACAAGACCGGTATAAAAAGCTGTTATTTTAAAAATCCTGCAACTATTATGTACACTTAGAAATCGTGCCTTAGGGACTCTCCCATTTGCATGTGCAAATTAGATATCATATCCTACGATCCTATTTGCATTTCGTTTAAAACGCCTAGTTGATTACTGATTCATGAAAAGGTAGTAAAGTTATAATTTTCACATTGTGATACTTCTGCATAAAAAATGTGACCATCTCTGCAACTAGAACAACATGTTTTAGGTAAGGAATAACCTCCAAACTGTGCTTAATAACTTGCGATAACTGTCGCGTCTCGCTTTGCGCCTAGGCAAGCCTTAGGTAATAACATTAATAAAACTGGAACTGCCTTTGTTTAATTATCAACTGTTAAAATCATTAGGCAAAACCTGATTCGGACTTCTTTTCTGAATCATGTGATAAATCTGGTTCTGATGTTATCGCTCAAACACCTTGCTTTAAGTTTTTAAATTCAGACCTTAACTGCGTATAAGTCATGCTATCTATGTGCATTATCTGCGGAGGTATACATGAGCATACTACTTGCTTATATGTTTCCCCTCTAAATGTAGTCTTATATGTTTTGTATGTCGCTTTAGTATTTTTTGTCTTTGAACCTGAGGGTTTGCCTAGAACCTATATCTTATAGGAATGGGAGTCCTAAATTCCTTCGGGACTCATAGGAAGGGACAGGTAACAGCATGCAATAAGAATCGAGACCAACCCTCATTTTAATTACCTTCACGGGGCGGGAAAGGGTACATATGGATATGATGACCGGTGCGCTAATACCATGTGTATCCCCTCTTTTGAGGAGTGTCATATCGGGTATTTCATTGATGTGATCCATATTACAAACAAACCTAGGACCCCTTTACATTCATAAGCATGCTTAGATTATAACTCTTTTCAAAACCTTGCTTTTATTAATCGTGTTTTCAAACGCTTGTGTATTTAACAAAAATCCCCTACTATGTGAGCCTTACTTATCTACTTGTTAATTGCACAAATTCACAAAAACTGTCGGGACGGGAACCACACTAGTGGATCCTGAGGGGTGCCTAACACCTTCCCCTTAGGATAATTTCAAGCCCTTACCCTATCTCCGTTTATCAAACGTAGTTGTAGATAAACCATGTAGGTGCCCTAATGCACCTTAAAAATCGTCAGGTAGAGACTCTTCATAAAATGCAATACCCAATTCCTAAAAGGAAATAAGTCATTACACCTCCATGAATGTCGAAACCTGGACTCCTCTTCGCGGAGGGAAAAAGGGGGGCACGACACCATGGCGAATCCGTTGGGGATTTTTTTTTCGGCTTTTACCATTTCAGATTGTTCTTGCGAATTTGTACCCCCTATGTGCAATTACTTGTTTAATTTCTTTATGCAATTAATTTCTTCTTCAAAAGCAAAACTGACATATCTTTCTCGTTTCCTTCCTTTACTGTTGCTTTAAATTACAAAAACTACTATATTTACTGCTTTCTTAACGTGCAAATACGTGTCAACATGCTTTAATTATTTCATAATCATGCTCAACATCATACTCCACTCGTGCCGAACAAATACTATAGCAACGCTTGATGAGTGGTTGCACTCTTCCTATATCATTACCCCTAAATTTGGAAAGGCATATTTGTGGTCAAACCAGTCGATCAGCGGTGCAGTCACAGTTCCGTGCCTTCCCCCTTGAGTCGTCCGCTCAAGGGTACCTGTCTAAAACCCCATAGAAACCTTACACTGTTTAAATTGTGCATGCATCATGGTCAAACCTAGTCGGGTCAGTTATGTTGTCCACATAATGATCATTTAAGGTAACCTTGTCCAAAGTCCACTGGGTTTCCCAAACCCAAACGGACATCATCACGTTCTGCGCATTTATTTGGAGAACTGAATGTCTCATGCTAATTGTTGATGTTAAATAGTCGAGTCTGGTGGGGGTAAGGGCCTAACCTTGTTTGCCTTGCAGAAAGATGAGGCACGAAGTCCCCAGATTCGGCATGGTCACCAACATCCACCCACGATTGCTAAGCTGGTGGAGAGATTTACATTCTAGTGACCAAACCCTCATCAGAAAATATCTGGGCAATTTACCATCCCTCATGGAGATTCAACCTAACAACATTATCATAGAAGCTGCTATGTTGTTTTGGGATTGTGAAAGGGCCGTGTTCCGCTTTGAGGACTTCGAGATTACACCTTTGCTAGAGGAGATTGGAGGAATGGACGGTCTAGTGTGGGAAACTTCGGGTCTGCTAATGCCTGAGAACTGCACAGGCAGGGGTTTCCTTTAAAAGATGG
Source organism: Nicotiana attenuata (assembly GCF_001879085.1). NCBI lineage: Eukaryota > Viridiplantae > Streptophyta > Magnoliopsida > Solanales > Solanaceae > Nicotiana > Nicotiana attenuata. The sequence continues at coordinate 7,852,751 of NC_031995.1, read as the reverse complement.
GTTTGAAGATGAATGCAGAATTGACATGCCTAAAGGAATCATACATCTCTTTTGACTACCTGTATGAAAGGTACGGTCACAGGAAATCCTATCGTACCTACCCTAACGAGTTCTCCATATGCACTCCTATATCATTCGGTTCTACCCCTCTTGTGTGAGCCTTGCTTTTGGACCCTTGAGCTCCCTCTGAACCTGGACACATAAGGGTTGTCCCTTCCATACTGCACCTACTCTTGGTTATGCATTTTGGGTGTGAGCAGTGCCCGGGATCCCTTGAGGTCCTTAGGGAACTCTAACACACCCAGATATGAGAAAGGCTTTGGAATAATATTAGCATTTGAGGTGGTTTATTACATAACTCAGAGGGGAAGTCAGAATCAGGCTTCCTATAGTTATAACTTCTTATTTTTCAGCTCTTATGTAATTCTATCACATGGTCTGTAATAATTTATAAAGAAGTATTGGGGCCACTAGTGAAGAGAGACAGAAAATATGCATGCTATAGTTGTTAAAGGGTAGTGAGCATGTTATTAGGTTTATATTCCTAATTGTGCAATAGAAACCATGTTTAGGATTCATTATGCATTAGAAATCATGCTCTTAGGACCTTTGTTTCTTGCTTCAGCACTTCATTCATTAGTCCATGCTTTATGTCTATCACTTAGAAATCCGGCTCTTAGGGCAATAACAACACTGGTATAAAAAGTTGTTATTTCAAAAATCCTTCAACTATTATGTACAGTTAGAAATCGTGCCTTAGGGACTCTGCCATTTGCATGTGCTTATTAGATATCATGTCCTAAGATACTATTTGCATTTCGTTTAAAACGCCTAGTTGATTATTGATTCATGAAAAGGTAGTAAAGTAATAATTTTCACATTGTGATACTTCTGAATAAAAAATGTGACCATCTCTGCAACTAGAACAACATGTTTTAGGTAAGGAATAACCTCCAAACCGCTCTTAATAACTTGGGATAATTGTCGTGTCTCGCTTTGCGCCTAGGCAAGCCTTAGGTAATATCATTAATAAAACTGGAACTGCCTTTGTTTAATTATCAACTGTTAAAATCAGTAGGCAAAACCTGATTCGGACTTCATTTCTGAGTCATGTGATAGATCTGGTTCTGATGCTATCGCTCAAACACCTTTCTTTAAGTTTTTAAATTCAAACCTTAACTGCGTATAAGTCATGTTGTTTATGTGCATTATCTGCGGAGGAATACATGAGCCTTTTACTTGCGTATATGTTTCCATCTCTAAATGCAGTCTTATATGTTTTGTATGTCGCTTTAGTATTTTTTGCCTTTGAACCTGAGGGTCTGCCTAGAACCTCCATCTTATAGGAATAGGAGTCCTAAATTCCTCCGGGATTGATAGGAAGGGACGGGTAACAGCATGCAATAAGAATCGAGACCAAACCTCATTTTAATTACCTTCACGGGGGGAGGGGGGGAAGGGTAGATATGGATATGATGACCGGTGCGCTAATACCACGTCTATCCCCTCTTTTGAGGAGTGTCATACCGGGTATTGCATTGATGTGATCCATATTACAAACAAACCTAGGACCCCTTTACATTCATAAGCATGCTTAAATTGTAACTCTTTTCAAAACCTTGCTTTTATTAATTGTTTTTTCAAACGCTTGTGTATTTTAACCTAAATCCCCCGCTATGTGAGCCTTACTTATCTACTTGCTAATTGCACAAATTCACAAAAACTGTCTGGCCGGGAACCACACTAGTGGATCCTGAGGGGTTCCTAACACCTTCCCCTTAGGATAATTTCAAGCCCTTTCCCTATCTCTTGTTATCAAACGTAGTTGTAGATAAACCTTGTAGGTGCCCTGACGCACCTTAAAAATCGTTAGGTGGTGACTCATCAAAAAATACAATACCCAATTCCCAAAAGGAAATGAGTCATTACACCTCCATGAATGTCGAAACTCGGACTCCTCTCCGCGAAGAGAAAAAGGGGGGCGTGACACCTACCTCAGCCTTGGCCACATCTGCAGCTCCTTCTCCGCTTCTGCAGGCTCGCCCCTGCACTTCCCACTCCGCAGGTGCGGTAATGACAGCTGAGTTTAACTTCAACATTCCTCCAATTCCAAACTTGTTCCGTCAATCACCCAAAATTAACCCAAGACCTTCGGGACCTCAACCAAACATACCAACACATCCCAAAATATCATTCAAACTTAGTCGAGCCTTCGAATGACTCAAAACAACATCAAAACACCAAATCACCCTTGGATTCAAGCCTAAGAACTTTTAAACTTCCAAATTTCGCAGACGACGCGGAAACCTACCAAATCACCTTCGAATGAACTAAGATTTTGCACACATGTCACAAATTATAGTACGAACCTACTCCAGCTCCTGGAATTCCATTGCAACCCCAATATCAAAATTTCCACTGCCGACCACAATCGCCAAAATTTAAACTTTTTGCCAATTCGAGCCTAATTCTACCACGAACCTCCAAAACACATTCTGGACATGCTCCTAAGTCCAAAATCATCTAACGGAGCTAACCAAACCATAGATATCCAAATCCAAGATCGTTTACTCATAAGTCAACATCCGGTTGACTTTTCCAACGTAAGCTTCTAAATAGGAAACTAAGTATCTCTTTCCACTCTAAAACCACTCCAGACCCGAACCAACCAACACGATATGATAAAAACAGCTGAAGAACACAAAAGGAAGCAGAAATGGGGGAAACAGGGCTATAACTCATGAAATGACCTGCCGGGTTGTTACAGCCATTGCTCTTTCTTCTTCACTTCCGATCCTTTCGCTTATATACAGTCATAGGAATGGCTAGTGCATCCTCCAATTTTGAGGAGATTCTTAGCCGGAACCCACTATCAGTGGCCATGCCCGCTCGTGATTAAGGGGAGGCCATTATTACAGTGGATAATAGCTTTCCCACAGTGGAGGAGATCGTTCCCCGTAACGAGAGGGCCAGGTTGGATTTCTCGAAGTCACGGGCGGATGAGCCTGAGCCTGTAAAGTATGAAATGGGAGTGGCCCATCTTTCCGCGCTTAGGGCCCAGCACGACATCCCATCTCACACCGACCTGATACCAGCTGGGAACGATGTGATCCATATTTACCATCCCGAGTATTGCGCTTTTTACGCATACCCGTTTCAAGTGGATTATTCTCTTCCTCTTCCTCCATTAGTGGAGGAATGTTTCCGTTATTACAACATCTGTCCTGCCTAGATCTCTCCCTATGTTTATAAACTTTTCATTATGCTGATAAAGTACGCGGAGTTGGCCAACCGTGGAATTTCTCTTCGCCATTTGCTACATCTTTTCGTACCAAGCTTTCATTGGGGCACGATGATACATCTTCGCCATCGTGGGTCCAAGGGAGTGGTGATAAAAATAAATGATAAGACCAATCATAGATTTTTGGTCAACTTTTTCTACGTCAAAACCGAGCACGTGGTGGCGAACCCTAGCAGATTACCCAAGGAGTGGAACTTCACTCGTAGTATTTTTGCTAACTGGTCATTTACTGTCTCCCTTTGGTGGTTCAGCCAAGAAGCTGCCTCCCACGTTAGTCGCCGATATTCGCAATTGGGTGGCTCAAATTTTACCCCACACAGTGGTGATCCGTGAGTGTTGATCGTTCAACAAGAAGTTAGGGCGCAAACCTTCTTCGATCAGTGAGTCGAGTTCCGATCTTTAGTCTCTTCGACCTTGATATCGTTTTTCTTTTTTCGCTTATGCAGTTTTTCCTTGCTGTTAGGTTGAAGGATTTCGAAGAAAGCAACAGCTCCCGTCCCTTTTTTTCGTCAATTGGGTACCACGACCGGGTCTCGGGCAGCTGTGACTGTAGGCGAGTCCGCACAGACTACTGATTCATCTAAGGTCCCAGCTCCACGCTGTCCTGGTCGTCGGGCGGCTGCCCCATCAATGGGGACTCTGATGTCTTCTTTATAACATTTGGTGGATGAGTCATTGCGGAGCGATAAGGAAGTGGTTTCATTAAAAAGGCAGCGAGTAGAGGTTGGCTGCAAGGTAGCAGGGTTGAAGGGTCAACAAGGGATGAGTCAGAGATGATCGTGCCTGTGCCTCAGGTCGGTGTGGCTTCAAACACTGAGATTCCGTTTCCAGATGCAGAGATTGCTTCCTTGCCAGAGGTTGCCACGATCGCACCGAGGAGTGATCCGTTGATGTCCGAGCTGGTCGACATTTCGTCTTCTGCCGAGGAGAGGAAAACAGGTGTGATGGTAGAGGATTATGAATTCGGTTCTGATGTAGACCCTGAAGAGGAGAAGATATTCGATGAGGGGTTTACTCGGGTAGAGGTGAGAACAGATGGGTCGTCTCGTTTGATAGTCATACCTTTGGACTGCAACCTGTTGACCAATATAGAGAGCGTGGTCCCCTCTTTGGTACCTCTTTGCTCTGGTGCCGAGATACGGACTCTACAGTCTTTTAAGGACGCCGATCTGTCGTTGAGCGTATCTGGAATGGCTTTGCGGTTGAGTTGGTACCCTTGTTTTTTTTTCTCGTACCTCGCACATTTTCTCCTTTTTATTCTACCGACTCTTCTTGGCTCTTTTTCTCTTTAGACTCTTATTTTGGAGATGAAGAGTGCCCATCAAGAGGAGAAGCGGATGGCAGTTTTCAAGAAGATAGTTTTGAAGAATCGTCGGTATCGTGACAAGTACCGTGTGATGCGTGCCCGGTTTCGTACAGATGGTAATTTCCGGTCCCTCAGGGACGAGCTAGTGCAAAAGGATAATGACCTCGTGAGGGTCATCAGCAGATGTAGTGAGCTCGAGGGTTGCTCAGAGTTAAAGAGGACGATCTCAAGGTGAGCAAAGGGGTCGTGGCTGAGTGTGTTGACCAAGCTCAAGTTACGTCTTTGCGGGTCGAGCTTGAGCAGAGCTTGACCAAAGCTAACGGTTTGAGTGACGAGTTGATCGAGAAAGTGTCAAAGTTGGAGAAGGTCGAGGAGGCCAGTATGACGTGTTTGGCAAAGGTAGTGGTATTCGAGGAGGTCATTCGCGTGCTTAGAGCTGAATGGGAGAGTAAAGCGCAAACGGTCGTGCTAAGGGAGGCATGTCTTGAAGAGAGAATTAGTGGGCTCGAGGGAAATGTTTCGAGCCTTAGTGATCAAGTTGCCGCTCTTGAGGTTGAGAAGGCACGGATGTTGGCTCGACCATCCCCCTCTCATACTTCTGCTTTCCACATCGTTCCACAACACCTATACGAGATGTGGATCCATTCTGATGCTCAGCTGGACATATATAATAATTTGATGATGGTTGGGAATGTTCCCGAGGCCGATTTTGAGGATGCCCGTGTTAAGGCGCATGCTGCTAGGATTGCCTGCGGTTATGACCCTGCTACGTTGGGACCGGTGAAGGTGAAGATGATTTGGACGGGCTTGCATCAGATGCTTGGTATGACGACAAGTATTCCGATGGCGGGTCCGATGATGGAGATGGAGGTGCTGGGCCGGGCAGTGAAGGCGTCGGTGATGAAGGTGGGGACGACATGGAGTAGTACTTTGTACTTAGTTTTAATGTTTTTTTAGGGCGTCTTTCTAGCCCTTTGTAGATGTGTATTTTTTGGAATGGAATGATCACAACCCTTTGGTGTATGTTATTGGGCCTTCTTATTTTTCTTTGAACGTTTTTCTTCAGAAGGATTGTGTTGGTATGTGCTATTTTGACCATGGTCGAGTACATCTTTGGTTGAATTTGGGTGAAGTCCCATGTCGTCATACTTAAAAGAAGTTGTAAATCAAACTTAAGTCAGGTTGAGCATGAGGTGAATTCGAGTGTGGTCGAATATGGTTCTTTACTAATTCGAACGAGGTCGAACGCAATGATTTGAACAAGGTCGAATGTGGGTTAGTTCGAACGAGTTTGAATGTCATTTTAATTAATTTGAGCGAGGTCAAACGTTGACTCTTAGTTGATTCGAGCGAGGTCGAATATGAGTCGATTCAAGCGAGGTCGAATATTGACTCTTAGTTGATTCGAACAAGGTCGAATGTGAGTTGATTCGAGTGAGGTCGAATTTTGACTCTTAGTTGATTCGAACGAGGTTGAATGTGAGTCGATTTGAGCAAGGTCGAATGTTGACTCTTAGTTGATTCGAACAAGGTCGAATGTGAGTCAATTCGAGCAGGGTCAAATGTTAATTCTTAGGTTATTCGAACAACGTTGAATGTGAGTCGATTCGAGCAAGTTGAATGTTGACTCTTAGTTGATTCGAACGAGGTCGAATGTGAGTCGATTCGAGCAAGGTCGAATGTTGACTCTTTGTTGATTCGAACAAGGTCGAATGTGAGTCGATTCGAGGAAGGTCAAATGTTGACTCTTAGTTGATTCAAGTTAGGTCAAAAGTGCTATATTGATTGGTGCGGAGTTAAAACTTGGTGGAGGCAAGCGAATATCATGTGTTTGTATGCTTTGCTTATATATAGCGATGTTTACATGTTTTTCGGGCTGGTATTCCAGTCCCAATCTATCTAGTCCCTTTATTGTTTGGCCTGGAGAAGTATTCCAGGATTCGAACAATGAATTTGCCAACTTTTAGCCTAGCCTGCTCAAGCTTTAAACTTCGAGATGTCCTCATTGTCGTCTTGTTAAAAACCTCCCCGAGAAATCCCAATTGGGACAAAAATCGGGTGAGGGAAAAAGAGTACGGTCCGAAGAACATCTTTTATTAGAAGTTGAAGTACTTGAGGTGGGCGATGTTCCAGTTGTTTGGTAATAACTTCCCCACCATTTTTTTAGCTGGAATGACCCTTTTTGGCTGCTGTCGTGATCTTATTTGGGCCGTCCCCATTAGTCCCTAGTTTTCCTTCTAGTGGGTCCTTGTTCGCTTGTGTTTTGGCTTTGAGTACATAGTCTCCTACTTTGAGCGGTCTGACCTTAGCTTTTTTGTTGTAATATCACTCTGCTTGTAGTTTCTGAGCAACCATCCTTATGTAAGCCATGTCTCCCTCTTCGCTCTTCGACCTCGTCGAGATCTTGCCTCTTGCTTTCGTCATTAGTCGGTCCGCTCTCGTGTGAATATCTCAGATTTGGTTCTCCGACCTCGACCGGTATCACTGCATCAGTCCCATAAACTAGCGAGTATGGTGTTTCTCCTGTGCTCATTTTCGGCGTTGTGCGGTATGCCCACAGCACTTCCTGCAGCAATTCTGGCACAGTCCCATAGCGTTCTCGAGCTTCTTTTTCATGATGTTCAATATTGACTTGTTGGAGGACTCTGCTTGACCGTTCCCCGCGGGGTGATATGCCATGGAGCGTATTCTTTGATGTGCCATTTTTTGAAGAACTCGACGATCTTTTTCCTAGTGAATTGGGGGCCGTTGTAATAACTGATTTCTTTGGCGATTCCAAAGCGGCATATGATGTTCCTCCATATGAATGTAATTGATGAGTGGTGATTGTACCACTCATTCTAGTCTCTTTTCTTTAGCTTTTATGTCCTTTAACTATAATATGAGGTCTTTTATGGTGTGTATTGTTATATTTTCAGGTAAATGATGCCATGAAGTGATTTGAATTCAATTGGAGTGGAATTGAGCAAAAAAGGGGTGAAAATCATGCAAAAACTGCCATGTGATTTCACATCTGCGGAAGGATGGTCGTAGAAGAGATCCCGCTTCTGCGCGAAAAGGCCCGCTTCTACGAAGTTGTCTGAGCTTGCAAGAAACCGCATCTGCGGTTAGATTACCGTTTCTGCGGTTGCGCATCTGTTCCTGGTGAACCGCATCTGCGGTGACAGAGTTTTAGTTGGCATTTCGCTTCTGCGATGGGATCTCCGCATCTGCGGACCCGCACCTGCGAGGATTCTTCCGCAGGTGCGGTCAATGGGCATCAGACCTAGTCAATTCGGGCATTACACATGTTTTCAACCCCAAACCATTTTTATACTCGTCCTAGCAGATATTCTGGAATATCTTTGGCTTATTTTCAGTTCCACACACTAGAGAGAACTAGTTTTGGAAGCTAGGGTTTGCACACACACTTGGGTCTTGAAGATTTGAAGCTTTTGGTTGAGAATTTCTTACTCATTTATGCTTATTTCTTTATTTCCTTGCTTTGTATTGTATATTTAAGTGTGTAGTATTTATTTCCAACACTCGAATCTTGTTTATGGAAATATTTATAATTAAAGTGTGGATTAAATACCCTGTTGTACTTATGTATTGAATGATTTTAATTTATTTATGAAGTGAGTTGTTGTTTCTTTAATAATTCTTGTTCTTTAATGTTTCCAAAGGGGTTAGCTAACCCTAGGACTCGCCCATTTACTCTGAATTAATTTTCGAAAAGATAATTTGGGGTTGGGAAAGATTAATTAACAAGAACTTGAGGGGTTAACCCTCATTTTATAGATTCTACCTAGGGATAGGATTGAACTACTTGTCGCCATATCCGGGGGTGCTTAATCTCTTAATTGTTTTAGGGATAGATCAATTAGGAAGTCTTGTTAGTCTTTGGAAGAAGCTAATATAGAATTATTACCCGTGGCTAATTAACATAAACTCGCTCATAATTGTAAAATCATGAAATACATTGGATCGTTACTTGAGTGTAATTCCCGATGCAACCATACTTGTAGCCATTGATCATTTTACTTGCTTTCTAGGTTAGTTTACATTTCCGCATTTAGGTAGAAATATTTTCTAAAACCAATTCTAAGTGTTTGGCATAGCATAACAAGTGATAATTCTCTTACATTCCTAATCGCCTATATATTGTTCTCTGTGGGATTCGACCCCGACTCATAGTTGGGTAAATTATATTGCATGCGACCATGTCCATTTACTTTTTAGTAGTGGATTTGGACGTCATCAAAATTGGCGCCGTTGCCGGGGAACAATTTGGCGTAATTTAGGTTGTTTCAGAAATAAGTGTAAGTGCTTTGGTCCAAACTTGTGAATATTTGTGTAATTATTTTTCTTACCTTGGTCTATTTTTCTTGTTTATATTCTTATTTTTGAAAAATGGCATCATATAAAAAAATTGGTCGGATGGTAGTTGTTCATACTTTGATGACCCTTGTCCTTATTGTGGAGGACCACACTCGTGGCAAAATTGTTTAAATTCTCCCGGGGGTGGATTGTGCGCACAATCTCAAACCCATGAGTGGAGTATTTGTGATAAGTGTGGTTGTCAAAATGGTCATTGGGAGTATTGTGCTTATTTGTCCTTCACTGCCCCAAGCCCCTGCTATGATGATTCTAATTTTTGTGATGAAAATGATAGGTCTATGGAAGTGGAAGAAGTTGAGCATGGTCAAAATGGAGAGTTCAAGCTCATGTTAGAATGCCTAATTGAAGGAGGAAACAAAGAGCAAAATGCCTTGGAGGAGCTTTTGGAGAATAGCCTCCAAAACAACTTGGCACTTGAAAGGTTGCACTCACAAATGGGAGAAATGCTTGAAGCTTTAGAGGTCCAAAGATCCTCAGAAGTTAATTATAGCCAAGAATTTTCCTTAGATGTGGAAGCCGAAAATCCTTTCTTGGCGCTTGATCAAAACAAAGAAAAACTCTCAAATTCTCAAAATGAGAAGATAATGCTCATGTTGGAGATCATTCTTGCAAATGAGGAGAAGCACATCTTTGCACTCGAGGACTTGAAACAAGGCTTGGCTTACAATGATTAACATATCCGCACTTTGGAGGAGCAAATGAAAATATTGGTTGAGGCTCACTATGCCCACCAACTTGAGAGTGTGGAAGGAAGTCAAGAAGAGCCCGATTTCAAGGAAGAAAGTGAGCTCTACTTTGAGGAATCGAGAATTGAACATCCGCCAACCGACTCCATGAGTGTTAGTGATGCCAAGAAAAATATGGAATTAGAGTCATCCGGGAAGAATTGCAATTTGGAGGGTTGATGTCACATTCCAAACATTTTTCAACACTAGAATTGTGTGGTGATATGGGAATTGAACTACACGAGTAAATGAGGGATTGCAAGGAGAAACTACAACAACCATACATCTAACAATTTGAGGGAACAAGAAGGCAAAATGACAGTCCTCACATGAAAGCCAAGAAGTGCAAAATGAAGAATTTAAGGCTTGGCTTGAACATCGACTTACCACCCCCCATCGCTCGTGGTCACAAGCTTGATTCCAAGTTGGGTGCCCAATTCATATCATCCAAGTGGCGAGAAAAGTGGTAAAGTTGTTTTGCGTTGTGCCACGACGTTAAATGCGGCGCTTGGTGGGAGGCAACCCATTGTTTTTCAAAAATTTTAACCATTTTTGAAATTTTCTTTTTTAGAATAGCTTAGTATAATGCTTTTTGACTAATCTGCCAAGTTTTAGATTTTTTGGAGTTGAATTAAGGAGTTTGGGACGTCAGAATGGCACAAAACAGTAGCTGCAATTCTGGGCACCAGTTATCTGGTGTAACTGCATCTGCGGAACATTTCTCGCAGATGCGCTCATGCAGAAGCGTGATTCGTACCGCAGAAGCGCCCCTTTGTGCAGATTTGCGTGGCCGCACAAGCGGCGTCGCAGAAGCGGTATACCACCGCAGATGCGGAAATTAAGCAAGTGTTATAATAAAATAGATCTATCATTTTCTCAGGTATTTTCTGCTCTATTCTCCCAGCCCTAAACTCCCCCATATCTAACATACTCAAAAACCTCCATTGCTCGTGAATAATACTGCACTCACACAAAACACAGGTATTTTCTCGCGGTTCTCACCTACTCCCCTCTCCCTTTGTCTTCTCTGTACTCTTCTTCTTTTCTTAGGCCTGCTATGGCCGTGTCCCCCTAATTCCCCATTCCCCTCTAATTTATATGAGATTAGGATGAGGAAATTGGTTGAGAGTTCATGTATGTGTGCTGCTATTGCTGAATCAAATGATGGGAAGTCTGAGTACCAATTTTAATTCCAAGAGCATAGGTTATCACTGCTTGCAAGCTGTCGACGAAGTGTTTAAAAGAAATTTTCGTGCTAAGTACCACAAAATCGGTCTCAATAGAATCAGAGTTTCATGTAGTGCACTAATTTGGAAGTCTTGAGTATAAATTAGGTGCCAAAATTTGGTTTAAGAACTAAAAAATGTAAAAAAAAAATCTGGGTGTTTGAAACCTTGCACGAGCACCGCAGATGCGGAACTTCTACCGCAGATGAGGTCTCGCACCTGCGTCGTCTGTTTCGCAGGTGCAATTTCGGGAAAACTTGAGAAAACCGCAGATGCGACAATAAACTCATAGATGCGGGATCGCACCTGCGAGGGTATTTTTGCAGGTGCAAAAATTGGGCATAATGCCAATTTCCAGTAGCTTTGCATCTGGCCCTTCCCGAGCCCGTTCAAGTTGATTCTTTGGCCTAATTGCAGTGTTTTAAATTGCTTAACATGATTCTATTGCCCAACTGACTCTGTTTTGATTTTGTGAAGGTACATTGATCTAAAATGGACCCGAACATGATTGAAAATGCTCCACAAATTGAGGAGGAGGTTGAGGAACCATTTGATAACTCACGCTTCATGACGGCTGACTGTCAGCGGAGATATTATGTCAACCTCGCCACCAAAAAGATAATTCTTGAAAAAGGGATCGCCGAAGAGAAATTGGTCGAGCGGCTTCCATATTTCTATGCCCGTCTCCATTCCTCCGGATGGTCATGCTTCATTCCCACTCCATACAAAGCCAATGAGGAGTGGGTTCGCGAATTTTACGCAAATCTTAAGCGCACAGACTTTGCCAACCCACAACTCATCATTAGAGGAAAACTAGTGCGGTTTGGGATGGAGCAAATAAATGACACCCTTGGGATTCCTAACTATCCAGTTGAGCCGGTGTAAGTGAAAGACCAGTGTGACAACGGGGAGTGGCTTGTCTCAAAACTCTAGCCTCCAAGCCTGAGAGCAAAATGGGGAAGCAGGAGAAAGGGTTTGAAGTCAATTGACTTCACAACTGAAGCAAAGATGTGGTTGTACATCCTTTGCAACAGGGTGTCTCCTTGTGGAAATGTCTCAGATGTCTCCTACACCAGGGCATTTATCATTGCATGCCTCCTGGACGACATTTCTGTGAATGTCGGGTACTATATCCTGCGGGAGCTGAGGGAGTATTTGCTTGACAATGATGCAGGGTTGATGTTCCCTTCAATGATCACACAGTTATGCACGAGGGCAGAGGTTGAGGTGCGTATCATCGATCGATGGTTACAAGCTGATAAACCATTTCATCCATTGAGAGTGACAGGAGAGGGTAGTGCAGTCAAGAGCAAGAAAAGGAAGGTCACCACTACGGCTGCCGGTCCAGAGTCTTCATCACAGGCAGCTGTACCTGAGGGACCATTTGGGGTGCCAAACTCCGAGCTTGCATCCATCCGGGAGTTAGTGTCACAGCTTCCGAGTGGTCCCTCATCCTCCCAGCCTGGGCCCGCATACTTCTCCAGGGAAGAAATGAGGAGTTACTTAGATACGGAGAAGAGTCAGCAAGAGTCTCAGGAGAAGATGGCAGCATCAGTTAGTAGACTTGAGACAGCCTACGGAAACTTAGCCAAGGCGCATGCGGATCTCCACTAAGACTTCCAGAAGGAGAAGGAGAAGAACAAGAAGAAGGGCAAATCCATGATCAAGATGTGAAGAGGCATAAAGGCCATCTTCAAATGGGGGCAGCCGGGTAGGAAGATACCAGTGGGGGATAAAGATGATAGCGAGGAGTATTCCTTCATGTCAGATGCTGGTGATGGTGATGATGATGATGAGATGGATGCTGATGAGGCTACGAGTTCAGCACAGCAGTGATCAGCCTTCCTCCCACAGTCTGCTAGTCTGATGCAGACCTCAGGGAGACCCTCAAACTATTTGTGCTTTAAATTTGATATTGTGCAGTGAGGACACTGCAATGTTTTTGGTTGGGGATGGTTGTAGGAGTATACTGTATTCATACTATGATATTGTGTGCCCTTGCCGGGCTTATTTTGTTGTTATGGATATTGTGTGCCCTTGCCGGGCTTAATGTGTTGTTATGGATATTGTGTGCCCTTGCCGGGATATTTTGTGTATCAGGTGCACTTGCTGAGCTTGTTGTGATTAGTCTATTTTAAGCCTTCTTTCGTTATTTATTTTCTTTAGTAGCTTGTTGTTATTAGTAGTAGTCGCTTTTATTTTAGTATCCTTTTTAGTAGTTTTGTTCTTTTAGTTTTTTTTTTCCTTAGTAGTATTTCCTTGGGTTTTCTTCATGCTACGGTTCTTTCCCAAGGAACTTTTTTGAAGTGAACCAGGTGACTTTTCCCTATGATAGATGGCGTGACAACTTTCTTAAGGGAATTAGTCTTGTTTTGCCAGTAGGAGACTTTTGGATTAATTGGTACTAACAAAATTAGTCTCTTGTATGTGAAATGTGAATTAAGAATACCCCTCCGAATTTTGGTTTTGAATTAAAACAAGCAAGTTACATGGTGAAGAATATTTTTTGTGATAAATTTTTGGCTCTTTTAGTGATTCTTTGCCCACTAGTTTGAATAATATTGCTCTAGATGCCCTTATTAGAAAATAAAATTGATCTGTCTTGATTAATTCATGTGCCATGTGTGTTAGTGTTTGTACAAATAAATCTTGTGTTTACTTCTATCATCTAGAACTTGCCTGGTTGGTGTTTCAACGCTAATGTTAGTATGTTTGGTTGGAGGGATTGTCTTAGGCATTCTTTGTGGTATTTGTAAAACCTCTTTAGCCTTCAAGCTTACCATTGCATAAATACCATCACTAGTACCCTATTTGAGCCTTCAACCTTTTCTTTGGCCACCTCATTACAAACCTTTCCCCTTTTGTAAATAATTCCCTCTTTTGAACCCATCCCTCCTTGAACATTGAGAATGAGGCAAAAATAATCCTAAGTTGGGGGTGTGGTATCAATGTGGAAATTGGTAAGGTTGTACATTGAGTGTAGCAACATATACCTCAAAGTGTTCATATGAAACTATTCAAGCTCCAAAAGAAAAATAAATAAAAAATATACAAGAGAAAAGAAGAAAAAGAAAAGAAAAAGAAATATATGTATGTATATAAATATGGAGCATTGAAGAAAATTAGAGAGATATTTAAGGAGATTCTATATTGGTAACTAGATGCTAATGAGGCTATGTGGTTTGAAAAGAAACAAAGTGCAAAAAGAATAACAAATGTGAGTAGTGTTCAAGGAAGGTGTAGCCACTTGTATCCAAATGCTTATCCGACCCTTCCCTAAACCTATATTACAAGCTTAAAATGTCCCCATGGGACCTCCAACCGAATGTTCTTGAATAGGCGATGAAATAAGGGCAAGCTTATGGTATGATATGTTGTAACATTTGAAATTTTTTGTGAGAGTGAGTGTCTTTGTAAATTTGTCCCTAATGTTGTATTGTAAATATAGTGATTTTGGGACTTTCTTTCTTGTGAGGTCACATGAATTAGATAGGATTGGTGAAATTGAGCATATGTAGTGGACTAGTGCTTTTGAGTCACTTCTTGAGGCTTATTCTTGTCACTTGATTATTTTGAAATTCCGTTGCACATTTTAAAAGTTTTTTTTAAATGAGGGAGTCATTCGGAAAAGATGCACATACTTGAGCCTAATTATTAGTACCAACCAAATCTATAAGTATGGTTCTTAATTGGAGAATGTGATTTGTAAATAATAGCAATACCACTTGTGTTTTGAATGGTAAATCCTCATTGAAGTGTTGGTATTGATTTGCTTGAGGACAAGCAAAAGCTTTAAGTTGGGGGGTGCTGATGAGTGGTGATTTTAACACTCATTCTAGCCTCTTATCTTTAGCTTTTATGTCCTTTAACTATAATATGAGGTCGTTTATGGTGTGTATTGTTAGACTTTCAGGTAAATGATGCCATAAAGTGATTTGAATTTAATTGGAGTGGAATTGAGCAAAAAAGGGTGAAAACCATGCAAAAACTCCCATGTGATTCCGCATCTACGGAAGGATGGTCGCAGGAGCGATCCCGCTTCTGCGTGAAAAGGCCCGCTTCTGCGAAGTTGTCTGAGCTTGCAAGAAACCGCATC
This sequence comes from Nicotiana attenuata, assembly GCF_001879085.1. Classification (NCBI taxonomy): domain Eukaryota; kingdom Viridiplantae; phylum Streptophyta; class Magnoliopsida; order Solanales; family Solanaceae; genus Nicotiana; species Nicotiana attenuata. Next base: position 7,837,717 of record NC_031995.1, on the reverse strand, counting down.
TGCGGTTAGATTACCGCTTCTGCAGTTGCGAATCTGCGCCTGGTGAACCGCATCTGCGGTGACAGAATTTTTGTTGGCACTTTGCTTCTGCAATAGGATCTCCGCATCTGCGAACCGCGCCTGCGAGGATTCTTCCGCGGGTGCGGTCAACGGGCATCAGACCTGAGCAATTTAGGCATTTCACATGTTTTCAACCCCAAACAACTTTTATACTCATCCTAGCAGATATTTTGGGATATCTTTGGCTTATTTTCTGTTCCACACACTAGAGAGAACAAGTTTTGGAAGCTAGGGTTTGCGCACACACATGGATCTTGAAGATACGAAGCTTTTGATTGAGAATTTCTTACTCATTTATGCTTATTTCTTCATTTCCTTGCTTTGGATTGTACGTTTAAGTGTGTAGTATTTATTTCCAACACTTGAATCTTGTTTATGGAAATATTTATAATTAAAGCGTGGATTAAATACCTTGTTGTGCTTATGTATTGAATGATTTTCATTTATTTATGAAGTGAGTTGTTGTTTCTTTAATTATTCTTATTCTTTAATGTTTCCAAAGGGATTAGCTAACACTAGGACTCGCCCATTTACTCCGAATTAATTTTGGAAAAGATAATTTGGGTTGGGAAAGATTAATTAACAAGAACTTGAGGCGTTAACCCTCATTTTATAGATTCTACCTAGGGATAGGGTTGAACTACTTGTAGCCATATCCGGGGATGCTTAATCTCTTAATTGTTTTAGGGATAATTCAATTAGAAAGTCTTGTTAGTCTTTGGAAGAAGCTAATATAGAATTATTACCCGTGGCTAATTAACATAAACTCGCTCATAATTGTAAAATCATGAAATACATTGGATCGTTACTTGAGTGTAATTCCCGATGCAACCATACTTGTAGCCATTTATCATTTTACTTGCTTTCTAGGTTATTTTACATTTCCGCATTTAGGTAGAAATATTTTCTAAAACCAATTCTAAGTGTTTGGCATTGCATAACAAGTGATAATTCTCTTACATTCCTAATCGCCTATACATTGTTCTCTGTGGGATTCGACCCCGAATCATAGTTGGGTAAATTATATTGCATGCGACCGTGTCCATTTACTTTTTATAGTGGATTTGGACGTCATCAGTGATCACTTCTTGCTCGCGTATTTGGGCGAAAGCTTCAAATGCAGGCGTCCAGGTACAACGTCATCAATAATGACTTGTACAAAAGAACGTATGGCATCTCCCTAGCAAAATGCTTAGGCCCAAATCAGATGCGGTGCATCCTCGATGAAGTACACGAAGGTCACTGCGGAGCTCATACCGGCAATCAAGCTCTCATCAGATGCCTCATACTAGCAGGCTACTACTGGCCCATGATGAAAAAAGAGGCCGACGACTTTGTAAAAAAATGCGAGCAATGCCAAAAGTACGCTCCCATAATCCACCAAGCGGGCGAGCACCTCCAGTCAGTCACCTTGCCCTGTCCATTCATCAAATGTGGAATGGACATTGTCAGACCCCTCCCAGCGGGACGAGGTAATATACGATTTCTTTTAGTTTTAACTAACTATTTTTCCAAGTAGGTAGAAGCAGATGCTTGGCTTATTTTTTATCGTCTAGGAGTACCCCGTCTTGCAAATATGAGACAATACGATTACGCCAGTCCCAAGTCAAGTTTATAACCCGTACCTCAATTTCATCAATCGATGAATGGATGAGAGTGACCATGTTCCCTTCTCTGGTTATTTTTTTAGTGGTCGCTGCTAGTTTGGCGAGACCGTCCGCTTCGATGTTCTGCGCTCGAGGTATTTGATCGATCTGGCGTTCGTCGAACTCGGGTAATAGTTTTCAGATTTCAGCCTGGTATTTCTGTAGCCGTTGTTCCTTCACTTGGAAAGTCCATGTGACTTGATTGACGATGAGTTGCGAGTCGTACCGTAAGACTACTCCTTGCTCCGTACTTGAGTGCCAATTTTAATCCTGTATTCATGGTCTCACACTTGGCCTCATTGTTAGTCATATCCGGGCGCCGTATGGACTAGTGAATCATTTCTCTTGTTGGGACCTCGAGCACGAGCCCCAGTCTAGATCCTGATGTGTTAGAAGCGCCATCGGTGTACAGCACCCACTGGTCGTGCATTTTGGTGGAAGCACTAGCGACTTCCCTTTCAACTTCGGGCATTATCTTTGCACTGAAGTTGGCGATGAACTCGGCAAGTACTTGCAACTTTATCTTCATTTGCGGCTGATAGGCTATATCGTGCTCGCTCAGCTCTATGGCCCATTTAGCCAATCTACCCGATAATTCAGGTTTGTGCAGGATACTCCTTAGCGGAAAGGTCGTGACCACTGAGATGGGGTGGCACTGGAAATAGTGTCTAAGCTTTCGTGAAGCTATGACCAAGACTAGGGCAAGCTTCTCGGGGTGGGGGTACCTCGTTTCGGCATCGACCAAAGCTTTGCTAATATAGTAGATGGGAGACAGCATACCTTTATTTTCTCTTACTAGGACTGCACTTACTACAACATTGGAGACGACTAGGTAGATGAGGAGACGTTCTCCAGGTTCCGTTTAAGCGAGCAGCGGGGGCGAAGACAGGTATGCCTTTAGTTCTTTTAAGGCATCAATGCACTCGGAATTCCATTGGAGTCCGTTATCTTTTTATAGAATGTCAAAAAATTTATGGCACCTATTAGAGGACCGTGAGATGAATCTTGACAGGGCGGCTATACGGCCGGTCAACTTTTGCACCTGTTTCTTACCAGTCAAGTTTTCTGGTATTCCTTCTAATGCCTTGAGTTTGTCGGGGTTGACCTCAATGCCTCGTTTCGATACTAAGAAGGCGAGGAACTTTCCCTGAGGTTACTCCGAAAGCACATTTCTCGTGGTTCAATTTCATGTCGTACCTTCTGAGTATGGCGAAGGCTTCCCTCAAGTGGTCGATGTGGTCTTCCTTCATTTTTGACTTGACCAACATGTCATCTATATATACTTCCATGGTTTTGTCGAGCTAATCTCTGAACATTTTGGTCACCAGCCTTTGATATGTCGCCCCTGCATTTTTCAGCCCCAACGGCATAACCTTGTAGTAGTATGTCCCCTGGTGGGTGATGAAAGTGGTTTTTTCATGGTCCTCCTCCTACATGAGGATCTAGTTTTGGCCCGAGTAGGCATCCAAGAAGCTTAGCAGCTCGTGCACGGCTGTTGCGTCGATGAGTTGGTCAATACGGGGCAGTGGGAACGAGTCTTTTAGGCAAGCTTTGTTCGGATCTGTGAAGTCTACACACATCCGCCATTTTCCGTTCTACTTTTTTACCATGACCACGTTGGCAACCATTAGGGATACTTTGACTTTCTGATGGAGCCATTCTCAAGCAACTTTTTCACTTCATCATGGATAGCATCATTTATCGCAGCATTGAAATTTCTTCTAACTTGCTGCACTGGGGGTGGAATAGGTCGACATTTAGTATGTGTGTCGCTACCTCCTTTGGGATGCCCGGCATGTCTGCATGGGAAAAACAAACAATTCTACGTTAATTTTCAAGAATTGGCGTAATTTACCTGGTTCTTGGAGCTTATGGTCGATGAAAGCTTTCTTGTTGTTGTCGTTATCATTGAGTAGGACGGGGTAGAGGTCTTCTACGATATATCCTGTAGCTTCTACGACTTTGGAATCTTTGATTACATCCTTCTCGTCCTCGCTTGACCTCGACCCTGTTGATTGCTAAGCTTCTTTGGCTTTCCCCTTTAACTGATGGGTATGCAAGCAGTCCCAGGCGATACGGTAGCATTCCCGAGCGCTGCGTTGTTCTCCTCGGATGCTGAATATTCCCCAAGAGGTGGGAAATTTGATGACTTGGTATAAACTGGAGGGGACGGCTTTCATGGCATGGATCCAAGGTCGACCTATGATGGTGTTGTACGCCGTATCCTGGTCCATGAGGTAGAAAGTGGTTTCCAAAATGACTCCACCAGCTAGGACGGGTAGCGTGATCTCTCCAGATGTCCGCTCAACTGCATTGTTAAAACCCGTTAGTGTAATATTGCGTGGCACTATCCTATCTTCATGTTTTATTTGGGTAAGAACTCTAGGGTGGATGATGCACGTGCCTCTCCCATCATCGATCATAATACATTTTACATCAGTATCTAAGATGCGTAAAGTAATGACAAGGGCATCATAGTGAGGAAAAACGAAACCGTGGGTATCCGACTTACCAAAGACGATACTTTCTTTGAGTTCATCATACCGTTCATGAGTGATCGATCGTTTAAGCTTATGGGTGGTGGTGAACTTCATGCTGTTGATTGACGCGTCGTCGCCCCTCTGATGATCATATGAATGGTTCGAGCCGGGGAGGGTGGTTTCGGCGGTCCTTGGTGCAGTTCACGTCCATAGGCAAAGTTGGCCCTCCCTCGGTCGCTCATCAGCTCTTTCAAGAGCCCTTGGTGAAACATGTTCATGACCTCTTGTCTTAAGGCGATACAATCCTCGATTTTGTGACCTCGCTCCTGGTGGAACTCGTAGAGGGCATTTGACTTTCTAGTGCTCGGGTCAGATCTCATCTTCCGCAGCCACTTTACTTTTGGGCCGAGCTTCTCCAGTGCGTAAATTATTTCTGAGAGGGAAACACAGAAAGTGTGAGCAGATAATAAGGGGGTCATACCTCTCTCATTTCAGTGAGTTCCTGTTCATGTCCTAGAAGAGCCTTGTCGTGTCAGGGAGGCTGTATGGGGGTGCCCGGCTGTAAGGTTAATGTCTTTCCTGGTTAACTTGAAGTCCTGCTAGATCTCTCTTGGGTCCTTCCTGGATTCGGCTTGTACCGAAGTTAACCGTTGAGTCGGCCCGTTTAGTTCATCTTCATCAGCTCAAACCTCGGTGCAATAAGCATTATATATCTCGTCCCATGTGGTCGGAGGATATTTTATGAGGCGGCTCAGTAGCTTCCTGGTCGCCCTCAAACTGCTTCTGTTTAGCCCGTTCTGAAAGGCTGCCACGACCATTTCTCCCGATACGTTTGGTAGGGTCATCCTTACTCAGTTAAATCGAGCAAGGAAGTCCCTAAGTCCCTCTAAGGGAGATTATTTTATGGCAAATATGTCATTCACTCTCGTATCCGCCTTTTTTGCTCTGGCATGGGCTGTTACAAAATTATCTGCCATTTCCTCGAATGTTTCAATCGAGCGTGCAGGCAGCTGTGAATACCAAGTCACTGCACCCTCGATGAGGGTTTCACCGAACTTCTTCAGTAAGATGGAGGATACTTGCTCTCTAGCGAGATCGTTTCCTTTCACTGCGGTGATGTAATGAGTCACATGATCTTCAGGGTCCGTTGTGTCATCGTATATTTCAGGTACGGCGACATTTTGAAGGTTTTAGGTATTGCGTGTGGCGCAACTCGTCATTGTATGGCTGCTCGATGAACCGACCGGCGTCCCTCTTTGGTAGGAGTTTTTGGGCGCCCGGTATTTTGTCTACTCTTGCTTGATGTTCTTTCATTTGGTCACAGAGCATTTTGTTCTCGTTCTCCATCTCCTCCATTTTCCTCAGAATGGCTGCGAGGGTGTCGTTACCTACATCACTAACACTATGAGTAATACCTGTTATGAGGGGGCGTGCTGCTCGTTTGGCATTGATGCAACGCGTACGTCTGCATCTTCTTTGTTCGTCCTTTGAGTGGGCTTGTCGAGAATGCTGGTCAGCGTGTTTGCCAACCATACCTCGAGAAGTTTATTCACTGCCGGTGGTGCCTCTTCCATTGTGGACGTAGAGGCCTCCTTACCGTGTGAGGTCGTGATGCTACCATGCGGAGGGTTAAGCTGTTTCACCGAGGAGATGCATTTGGTGTTACATCTTTGCTCTCCGTTTCATCGATTTCGTTAATAGTGTGAAGGAGATTAGCAGTGAAGTCAGCTATTGCTTTTCTCCTTTCCTCTTCTTTACCTGCCATGTTAGCTTTGTGTGAACAAGGAAACGTTGTGTGTTCTATGTTATGGATCTAGAGAAAACTAAAATTTTAACTAGAAAATCTCCACAGACGGTGCTAAGTTGTTTGACCAAAAAGTATAACACCTATTTGTTAAACCAATTAATAATAAGATGGGTAAATTCTAGTTAAGCATAATTAACTCTAGATCTAAGATAGATAACGTGAATGGAAGGTAGTTGAACCTAAATGTTGGTAGTGATTATGCTCGATTTTACTAACATGTAGAAAAAAACATGCATTAAATAACATTAAATGGCAATAAATGTAAATAGAGGGGAAGATTCACCCAATATTGAAGAGAGTGAAGGATTCTTTCCTCTGACAATGATGAATGACACGAGTGTTAGAGAATATTGCGCACTTTCTTGGATCTGATGGAGATGACAATAGAATAGTTCACAAAAAGATGGAATATAAGCAAAAAGTGCTCCTTTGTATTTTCTGAGTGCTTATCCTTTATTTAAAAAAAAATTCCCCATCTCTCTATCCCTCTCTGTGGGATACTCCCAGAAAAAAACCCTAAAAGTACAATAAAGGGTAAAATCAAGGGAATATTTCTTTTGAAAGTCCCGAGGCCATACTAGCCATTATTTCCGTTACCTCTACTCGACTTAGGCCCAGAAGAGCCACACAACAGCTCATTCTTATTAACCATTGTTCGACCTCGACAAGACCACCTATAATGAGTTACCGTCGTCATGATAGTCACTTCTTCATATCAAATTTCCTCAGTCGAATTTTAGCCCATACACTATTAACGTCCACACGAAATAAAACCTTTTTAGAAAACAAGACTAGGGCGAAAAGACAAAGCACAAAAGGTCAAAGACTAAAACAATAGGGACCAACCCATATTCGGAAAGCGAGCACTTAAAGGAAGGGAAGCGAGTGGGGCTCTATTGTCATAGCCTCATAGGTTATACTAGCAAGGTATGCCAGTGCAATGCTAGGGCCCACATGATTAAGAGGGTTGTGAGCAGTTAAATATATGTTCAATAATTCAACATATGTTCTAAGATTAAAGCAAGCAAGCTCCATCTATTTAAACTATCTTTTATTTGAATTCTTAAATAATGTGATGATAATTTTTAAGGATGGAAATAGTTGAACTTTCTCGCAGTACCAACAAATATAATTTCAAAGCCTGACTTCAAACAACCAAAGAGAATACTGCTACTATTACACCTCTCGCCAATGGGAAGTAATGAGGCTAGTCTCCCCCCCCCCCCCCTGAATGAAGTAGTGAGGGTCCCTTCCCGCGTATGCGCCTTTATTTATAATCTTTATATTTTTGAATTACCAATGGAGAATCTTTCTAAAAAAATCTCAGCATGATTCTGAGACTTCCTCTGGAATCCCGGTGCGGACATGAAGTTCACTTGGGCCGGCTCTGCAGCAGGCACCTCGCCCTGCTTCTCAATAATAGGATCCTCCACTGGATCCACTGGTGGCACAACTAGAGTAGCTCTTGGACGCCCTCGTCTTCTATCACGAGCTGTAGCCCTCCCTCGCCCTCTAGCAATAGGGGGAGCAGCTCCTCCACAACCGAGTACATCTGCCGCGCGCGTTCTCACCATCTGTGAGAGAATGAGAGAAAGATACTTAGCACAACATCAATTGCACGATAGGAGATGAAAAAGAGAAGTTTCTTAACACCCTATAGCCTCTCGAAGATAAGTACGAACGTCTGCGCACCGATCCGCAAGACTCTATTAAGCATGCTCATAACTTGTGAGACCTACGTGAACCTAGTGCTCCGATTCCATGTTGTCACGACCCAACTTCTCCTATGGGTCGTGATGGCGCCTAACGTCGCCGCTAGGAAAGCCAACGCATGAATTAGCCATGTATCCATTCTTTTTAATAATTTTATGTAGTTGATTTTTGTTTTTATCGAGTAAATGAGAAGTGGAAAATTTAATAAAGTAAAGCGAAAACTAATTGAAGTGTTAATACAGTGAAATAAATGCTCAAAAGTCATAAAGTGCCAACTAGCATGATTCTATGACCTGGTGTCACAAATGTATGAGCAACTAGTAGAATATACAAAACACTATGCTACTGTCTGAAATAGGACAGACAGAAAGTAAATACAAAAGAGAGACTGCGGGTGCTGCAGAACAGCCTCAGAGAGCAACTCACCACTAAGCCTCACGGTAACGGGGGTGCGCATGAAACCATGCAAAGAAGACCAGTACCAATAAAATAAGTCCAAGTTTATTGTAAAATTCAGAAAACTTTTTGTACAATTTGTTGGTGTCGTGTTCGTCCATCTTAGCTGCTTATATATTATAGAAACTACCACGGACCAGAGTCGGCAAATGAGAGCGGCGAAATAAAGATGAAATTTTTTTTTTTATTTCTCACCTGTACCCACATTGGGGCCTGACCAATCCGGATTCACGTCGGGAAGTCCCACGTTTGGGGATAAAGCGCTCCTAACAAAGACGACTCCATACCCAGGGGCTCGAACTCGAGACTAGATGAACTTCAATCAATACTCAAAATGGACAACCATGATCTAACCCGTTTAAAATTTGTTTGGCCAAAGTAAGTTCATCAAAATGAGGTCAAATAATAATATGGTCCTAAAAATTTCATTAGTCCCTCCTTTTTTTAAACTAGTTTCTGAACACATGCATTGTACATGCGTCTCATGCCAATTAGTGCGGCAGTAAATTTATAAAGAAAAATTCCAAACTCCTACGGTGTGTTTGGTATGAAGGAAAATATTTTTCATGGAAAATGAGTGATTTTATCACTTATTATACCTTGTTTGGTTGGTGAATGGAAAACTTTTTTCGGAAAACATTTTCTAGTGTTTGGTTAGAGGGCAGAAAATATTTTTTTAAGAAAATATTTTTTTTATGCTACTCTCCTCACCCCCTTCCCCTAAGTCCTCATGCTTCCTTGCTCGCTCCCCCCCCCCTCCCCCCCTCACCCAAATACTCAACGTTTTTAGGATTCTATTTTCTTCAAAAAATTTAATTATTCTTCTAAAAATCCACACAAACTCAAAGGAACTAATGTGTTCCTTTACCTTTTTACGCAAAAATAACGTTACAATTTGTGCTCCATAACTAAAAAGAAAATACTCTTTTTTTGGTTGAAAAAAAAAGTACTTTTTCTACAACATGAAAATAAAGTACTCATTTTACTGAAATAAAAGGAAATACCTTTTCTACATCATGAAAAGAAAATAATCATTTTTGTTGAAATAAAAAAAATACTTTTTTTTAATCATCAAAAAAGAATGTTGTTTTTGTTAATATGAAAAGAAAATACTTTTTCTATGAAAAGAAAGTACGCCTTTTGTTGAAATGAAAAAATAAATACTTTTTTGACATCATGCAAAGAAAATACTTTTTTTTGTTGATGCCACTCAATTTTACTCCAGGTCGTGATGGTGCCCAACACCGTTGTCAGGCAAGCCAACGCGGAAGTATTAATGAATTCTAGTTTTACCTTTCCAAAACAGTTAACACAAACTCTAAATTTTGAATTTAAAACAAGAAATAATTAGCATCGAACCGAAATAGTTATACAATCCCAAAAGAATAGTCTACTAATGTGTGTGCCAAGACCCGGTGTCATAAGTATATGGGAATCTGGTAGAATACACTAAAGAATAAATCTATCGTACTGTCTGAAACAGAATAGACAGCCAAAAGTAAAGAAAGACTCTATCGGGCTGCTGAACGGCGTAGGAGGGGAGCAGCTCACCGTGGAATCTCTGGCCGGATCAAGAGTATGCACCACCCTGGTAACCAGATGTACCTGTCTCAGATCCTGTACAATTAAGTACAGAAGTGTAGTATGAGTACATAAACAATATGTACCCAGTAAGTATCATGTCTTATCTCGATGAAGTAGAGACGACAGGTCGACTTGACACTTACTAGGGTCAAATAATATGAGAAAGCATTATACTAAGCATGGATAGCACAAATAATTAACAACTTATAGCAAGAAGTAACAGGACCTTTCCTAGATAATATCACAGTTAGCCATTTACATTTCAGGGCATATAAACAAGTTCAGTCCACAGCAATATACCGAGCAAGAAGCATACGTAAGTAGTGCCAAGGTCGTACGGCCCGATCCAACATAAAAGTAAAGTGTGCACTGCCGGAGGGTCGAACGGCGCAAACCATAGATGGATCTATTACCCGTCTCGCGAATCATACATGTGACGCGGTCAAATGTAATTAAGCACAACAAACAGGCAGTCAAGAATATATCAGGGAAGCAATTACCCACAGAAATGTCAACTCCTCTTTAAAAGATCAAGAAACTGATGTTCTCGTATTAATTTCATTTACCACATTCAACATGGTTCAAGCAAATCCCAATTAACCATAGAGTCACAAGAATATCACATAAAGCATGCTTTTGGGTCCTAGACTACCCGTACTTAAGCAATATAGTGGCTAAGCACGGACTCTTGTCACCTAGTGCATACGTAGCCCCCGCATTTAGTGGCAAATTATTCAATTATTACACCTATGGGGACAATTCTATCTTACAATGTTAGATAGGATACTCACCTCGCTCCAAAGCGTACTCCAATATCAAGAACGTGCTCAAACCCTCAATTTGGAGCCGAACGATCCAAAACTAATTAAACGAGGTAGGAACTAGTCAATATAAGCTCAAGAATTCGCATTTTAATTATTAAAGTAATTTCCCAAGATTTTCAATATAAGCTCAAGATTTTCACTAATTTTTGTGTGTTAATCTACCCAAAACCCAAGTATTAAACTCACATTAAGTAAATAACTTACCTCACAATGCTATGTTGAAATCCCCTCTTTGAAAGCTCCCAAATCGCCCAAGTGTAGAGATAGAATGAAATAAATGGCCTAAGTCCCGTTTTTAAAAGCTGTGTCCAGGCCTCTGATGTCGCATTTGCGACATCAGGTTCGCAAATCCGAACTCGCAATTGCAACAAAATCTTCGCAATTGCGAACTGGCCTCTCTCCTGCTTCCGTCGCAAATGTGATCTTGGGGTCGCAAATGCGGACCCTGCAGCATTCGCAAATGTGATGTAATTGTCGCAAATGCAACGCTGCCCACCTCCTGCCTTCATCACAATTGCGATGGTTTTCTCACAAATGCGAGTTCGCAATTGCGAACAAATTCCTCGCATTTGCGAGACCTGCAACTCCTCACAGAAACACCAGAAAACTGGGGTATTTTTCACCCCTAACCCATGCCCGAAACTCACCCGAGCCCTCGGGGCTCCACTCCGAACACCCACACAAGTCCAACAACCTTGTACAAACTTGCTCGAGCGATCAAATCGCCGAAATAACATCTAAAACTACGAATGCAACTCCAAAACGCATGAAATCCTTAAGAACACTCAAATTCCTATTTTTACAACCGGACGTCCGAATCACGTCAAATCAATCCCGTTTCTCACCAAACTTCACAGACAAGACTTAAATATTATATTGGACATGTACCGGGCTCCGTAACCTACATACGGGCCCGATACCAACATGATCAAGCATTATTCCTTTTCATTAAATCCTTAGAATTTTAGTTTAACAATTTCTAACAAAAAATTTTTACTCGGGCTAGGGACCTCGAAATTCGATTCCGGGCTACACCCAGGTCCCATATTTTCTTACGGACCTTCCTGGACCGTTAAAACACGAGTCCGGGTCCATTAACTAAACATATTGACCAAAGTCAAACTTAGCCTTTTAAGAAAACTTTAAGGAATCAAGTGTGCCTATTTCAACCCAAACTCTTCAAAATCCCGAACCAACCATCCCCGCAGGTCTTAGTTAAAGCAAGTGCGGGAAGTCTTATTTAGGGGAACGGGGTTCTAAAAAGCGAAACAACCAGTCGGGTCGTTACAGTTGAAGTGAAAGAAAATACCATTTCTATGAAAAGAAAGTACTTTTTTTTGTTGATGAAAAAAATACTTTTTTATATCATGTATAAAAAATACTCATTTGTTGAAATGCAAAAAAATCAATCTATAACATTTGTTGCACAAGGACATACAGAGCATGTAATAGAGTCTAGGTTTGACAAATTCTAATTAAGGAAAATGTCTAAGAATCAATTTGATAGCATAATCAACCACAAAATAAGGCAAGAAAATATTTAGAGGTTGAAATCAGTAGGGAACAGAGTATACCAATCACAGGAATCATGGATTCCCTTAGAATGTAACAATGAGCAAAGGAAAGTATCACAACTGAACGAAGCAAACATAACACATACAAGAATAGGGTAAAAGAATCACATAAATCTGGGATTCAAAGTAAGAGGTGGTACTGATGAGAGGAAATAACAACAAATTTTCTGGGAATAAACACATAATAGGCAGGAATAGTCAAAGTCATAAACCTAACAAGCAAATATAGGGTAAAAATCATAGAATCACATAATGTTCATGAGAAACATACAGATTAGTTGAACATATTATCAAAAACAAACTCGGAAACCCAGGATTAGAACTCGGAAACCCAGGATGGAAAGAGGGGATCTGGACCGTTGATTAGAATTGATCAACGGTCAGATAGGACCAGGGATTGGGTCGGGTAGCTTGGTGGATTGGGCTTGGGGTTTGGGCTCTTTTAATTAGGTTTGGAGCTGGTTCAGTTAGGCTAGAATTGAAAATGAAATTGGTTATTTGTTAAATACCCAATTAAATTAAATAAAACAATTTACAAAAATAGCTGATAATTGTACAAAAATGAATTTCATGCATAGAAAATAGTTAAAAATGATTACTTGGTATTTTAAAATACAAATGATTAATTTCCCGTAAAAAAAATAGTATAAAATTATATGATTGGGCTATATTGCAAAGTTATTGCAATTGTAGCCAGACGATGCCAATTTGGCTAATTATGAAATAATTTGGTTTAAATAGGACCATAAATAATAAATTAAATCAAGAAATGCTTTTGAAATCACTTGTGATGCAATTCTGTAATTATTTATTGGAAATAAAATGCTGGGTAAATTAATAAAATATAGAAAAATTATGAAAAAATACCAATTGCTATTGATGCATGATTTTGAAGGTATATATGCAATTTTAAAAATATTTTGGGGAAAAATTGGGTATCAACAGACGTTGTATGAGGTCTTTACATCGATCACATGCGACCATGCACTTGATCGCATATCTTCAATGGTGATTCCCAGCTTGATTGCGCCTATGGTTATTTGCCCCCCCCCCCCCCCCCCCGGTTGAATCCATGGATCATCACACGTCTTTCCGAGAGTTCGTTCATGGGAATACCAAGTTCATTCATAGTGCAAATTGGCAAGATGTTTACTGAGGATCCTCCATCAACCAAAATTTGATTTACCCTTTCATCACGTATATAGCCAACCAGGTACAACGGGCGGTTATAAAGAGTGTCACCTAGCAGAAGGTCGTCATTTGTGAACGTAACTTTTTTGTCGCGTGTGTTAACTTCTTGATGAATAGACTCGATGAGTTTTTCTGAAGATGGTGCCAACGGCTGGTCATCACTCTTTTCTTCCCCTTTATCATCATTGCAACAAGAGGCCTCAATACCAGCGCAGGAAATCTTCATGCAGAACCAACATAGCAAGAAATTATCCAAGGTCACTGTATGTCGTGGCTTTTGAGGGTGGTGCATCTCCACTTTTGCTTTCTTCAAACGCCTAACTGGATTCTTTTTCGTTGGTCTTTTTACCATCATCTTCCTTGTTGGTTGTTCTATAGATTCTTTTCGTGGGCTCCTTTTGTGGCACCTACGATGAGCCACCAACGTCCAAAATCATCATCAGGTGGATCGTCTTCAAATTTGTTGTTCCCCAGTAATTCTTCGTTTTTGATTCCTTTTAAACTGCATTACTCGTCTAGACTAAATGAGCCAAAGGTGATAGAGACTTGATTCGTGCTTGCTTTCTCATCTTCAAGCACGATCTTCTTTTCACGAGACAAGTCCATAACTTTGTCCTTCAAGACAAAGCACTTCTCCAGAGGCTGGCATACAAATCAGCGATATTTGCAGTAATTTGGGTCATTCGTTTTCCCAGCATCATTTGGTCGCTTCATCTCCAGATGCTCAATGAGATTTAACTCGGGAGTTCTTCGAAAATGGTTGACATCAGAATCCAGAAACGGGTAATCTTTCTCTTGCTTTACTCTTAGAGTCAACTTTCCACTTGGCTTATATTGAAAAGAAGTGGATTTCATACTCTACTTCTTGCTCACCTTCGTCGTGAACTTCACAGGTGACGTGTTGACATTCATAGCTTCTTTGCTTTCAGACTTGGGTAAGAACTTGCCCCAGTTCCTGACTTCTTGCTTGTCGTTCCCTTTGCGAGGTTCACAGATGGGCAGCCTTTCATTTCCAGCGGAGGCCATGCTCAATTCCATGTCATGGACACGAGTTTCAAGTTTTTCAAATGTGTTAGGTTTGATACCTTGCAAGATGTAGCGCAATCCCCAATGCATGCCTTGGATGAACATCTCTATGACTGAAGCTTCACTAAGCCTATCTTTACAGTTGAGGCTTGTGTTCTTCCAACGATTGATAAAGTCGATAACTGGTTCACCCTTTTGTTGACGAGTATTTATAAGTTCTATCATACTCACAGTACGTATCGTGCTATAAAAGCGATTGAGGAACTCTTGGTCTAGTTGATCCCAGCTATTAATAGATCCAGCCTCGAGGCCTATGTACCAATAAAAAGCATTTCCTCTTAGCGAGCATACAAACTACTTGACGACGTAATCTCCATAAGTCCTAGCACTGTTGCATGTCTCAACGAAGTGCGCCACATGTTGCTTTGGATTACCTTTTCCATCAAACTGTTGAAACTTTGGAGGTTGATAACCAGCAGGCATATTCAACATATTGACCCTAGCAGTACGGTTTTACATATGTAAGGAAGGACTTGGCAGCAACTTCATTCTTTCTCTTAATGGTTCCTTCAATAAACTCCTTCAATTGATCGTTTGGAATCATCCCTTCAGATGAGACAGGGATAGCCTTAGCGGATGCTACTTGTCTTTGGGGAGACTCACTCTCTGGAACTTCAGGGAGCTTGCCAGGTGCGTGGGTAGATTCTTCTTCCATCAAGATTCCCACCTTATATGTTAGCTTGTCGAATCTAGCATCTTGATTTTGCATGCACTTAGTCAAGCCAGCGATTGCTTCTGTCATGTTTGCCAACTTCTCCTCCATAGATGAAGTGTTTGTCACCATGGCTTGCATGATTATCGTGAATGATGGAGAGTAGCATGGATTTTCACACAGATTGATCCTTGATTGGTTCACACTATATGGTGCAAGTAGGGAGGATCCATCACTTGAGAATCATCATCTTCCTTCACAGTAGAGTGCATGGATCCGGAGAGGTCAAGAAGAGTAAGAGCTTTCTTTATCTTTTTAGCAACATCGCTCCCTCCTTCAGGTGCGTTTGTGGAGGATCTTGCTCCTTTTGAGGATGAAGATCCAAAAATATGGGTTGATCATGACGGCACTTGGGGTGCTTGTTGTCCTAACGAGCTTGCTTTGCTCCTCGTAATTGGTCCAAAGCTTCCAAAGGTAACATCGAGGATGCTTTTCACATCAGCATAGAACCTGGAATTAGCAGCCTTGCTGGAAGTTGAACTAGAGTTGATTTTCTTTGAAGCCATTTCTATGTTCTTGAACTTTGGTGATTGAAAAGTTGAGATGAGAGGTAGAGATTGTCCCGCTGAGCGTGCCAGAATTTGTAGATAATAAATTTGCGTCGAGAAAATAAAATCAAGACCGAAAAATATTGCAGCAATCATAGTATTTTATTTCAAATATTTGAGTGTTACAATCTCTATGATTGCTCTGATTCTACTTTCCAATATAAATTCAAGGGCCTTTGAGCTTGATCTTGATTTGTTCTTCGCTCTTGAACTTGAACTTGATTTCTTGAAGTTGAACTTGTTTGCTTGAAGCCTGAAACTTGCATAGAAATTTACGGCGTTTTATCCACGAGCTCTCTCTTGCTTCTTGTTATAACTTCCGGTGTCTTTTCTGAGTTATGAAGACGGAATTTATAGTTGTGGAAGGGAGGAGTTGTGATAAGAACAAACTCTTTCCGACCAATCAAATTGAAATGTGACATGGCCACATTTGATTGGCCAGAACATGTCACTTGCATACGTGGCGCGGTTTCATTGGCCATTTAATATGACTTGGCATGCCTTGTCATTTTGACACGTGGCATGATCCTATAGGTTGTTCTGTTTGACTTGGAGTGCCACGTCATTTGACACGTGGCACCAAACTAGGCCTCTAGGAAGATGATATCTTGGGCCTAATGAAGTGGGCTCATCATTTGTAGCCCAATTATATGGACTTATATAATTAATCCAATTATATTATCTCATAATATTTATTTGGACTAGTATATTTAAAATATAGTCCAAATTATTTATTGAATTTAAATTTAATAAGCTTTACATAATAATAATAATAATAATAGTAATAATAGTAATAATAATAATAGTAATAATCATAATAATAGTAATAATAATAATAATAATAATAATAATAATAATAATAATAATTGTATACGGTAAAAATCAGAGGGTCCGATTTTGTGATCACTAAGGCACCTCGTGAAGACCGCCCCCAGAAGGCTCGAGGTTCGGCTTGGGGTTCGACTCCGAGCGTTCCTAACGTTCGACCTCGAGATAGTGCGAATCGATGATTATCATGTGAATGCGGGAAGTTCCCAAGGCGTATGATCAAAGCTGACAAAACCTGCAAGAGAAGCCCTAGTCTGTACCATATTAGCAAATAGTTGTACCAGCTATATTTCTTTGTATAAATGCATCTGCACCACGTTGAGATTTCCCCTCATATATAAAGGGGATCCTTGTCATTTTGTAAGAGACATAGAACACAACACACAACATTGAAAACAAGAACATTCTCTGCTGTCTAACATAAATACATTCTCCCTTGATTCTATTATTTACATTTATTGCTTACATTTATTGTGTGCCATTGATTGTTCTTTATTTATTGTTCTTATTGATCATAAAGAGCCTTCATCAAAGCTCTCAAAGATGTTAGCCCTTCACTGACTGTCCATAACTTAGCATCGAGCTCGACCTCCACCTCGAGGCCCCGATTCTCAGCCACTCGGTTTGCTTAAACGTACTATTTCCAAGCTCTTATCTTATTTTCTAGTCTCTTACTTAGCATCTATTGCTTAACAACTAGCATAAAAATAAATCACGTATTTTTAGAACCACAAAATCAAATCTAATTGTTATTACCATTTTTCAAGGTAAACAGTTTGGCGCCCACCGTGGGGCTAAAAATAATAGTGGTTCTTTTCTTGCTGGTTTATTATATAACGCGAGTTATATTTCACGCTTTTTCTTGTCCAAAGCATGTTTGATTTCAGGTCAAAATGTCAAACTCAGTGAATGCACAGGAGAACAACGGTCCTGAGGACCATGGGGAGAATGGCGTAGTTGTTCCAGGCATTGGTGTACCACCGCAAAACCCTGAGGATGCACCAGAACCAATTCCCGTGGACGTGGTCTCGCGCAACGTCCAACACGTCAACATAAGCTCCCATACCGACATAAGTATATGACAAGAGAACCAACGAGAAGCTCAAAAAACCCCAGCTCGAAATGGCGAGAGTTTAGCCTTCACGTCATTGTTGAGATGTTGCAGGCACAACAAATAGCGATTGCTCAACAACAAAGCTACCCAAAAACTCCAAGCACGGTAGCACCGGAGGCGGCTCCCCGAGCCGAACAAATACCAGAAAGATCAAGCAACAACGGGTCAGAAGCCGATCCTGCTATCGTAAAGATGCTCGAGGACCTCACGAAGAGGATTGAATCGGGCGAGAAGAAGATTGAAGCCAATGACAAAAAGGTGGAAACCTACAATTCTAGGGTCGATCAATCCCGGGCGCACTCCCGATCCCGAAGGGTGTAGATTCGAAGAAGTTCGTACAAAAGCCATTCCCATAAGATGCTGCTCCAAAGCCCATTCCGAAGAAGTTCAGAATGTCCAACGTTCCAAAATACAACGGGACCTCGGACCCCAACGAGCACGTCACCACTTACACTTGTGCAGTGAAGGGCAACGACCTAAAGGACGGCGAGATTGAGTCCGTCCTACTAAAGAAGTTCGGAGAAACACTCTTAAAAGGGGCCATGACGTGGTATCACAACCTCGCCCCGAAGTCAATAGACTTATTTGCCATGCTGGCAGATTCTTCATAAAGGCACATGTCGGTGCCATCAAGGTGGCTACAAGGAAATCCGACGTCTTCAAAATCAAACAAAGAGAAAACGAGATGTTGCGGGAGTTTGTGTCTCGCTTTCAAATGGAGCGAACGAAATTACCACCAGTCTCCGACGACTGAGCCGTACAGGCCTTCACTCAAGGTTTGAACGAGCAATGTTCGGTAGCTTCGAAGCAGCTGAAGCAGAACTTGGTCGAATATCCCGCCGTGACCTGGTCGGATGTCCACAACCGATACCAATCGAAGATCAGGGTCGAGGACGATCAACTAGGAGCCCCCTCGGGCTCAGAATATCCTAGCAGGCTTCTAGCAAAGGAGCCAAAGCCAAACAAGGAAAGATACGAACCATACACTGAAGATAGAAGAAATGCTCCAAGACGTAACATACCCTGAAATGACCGAAGGATAGATCGAGGTCAGAATCCTCGGAGACTCGTAAGCAGAGCCGGATTCGACAGGAATACAGGACCAACGGAGGCACCCCGATTGTCCAAATACGACTTCAACATTAACGTTTTAGACATCATCTCTGCCATCGGTAAAATCAGAGAAACCAGGTGGACAAAACCCGTACAATCAGATCAATTGCAAAGGAACCCCAACCTAGTGTGCGAGTTTCACAGCACACACGGTCATAGGACTGATGACTACAGACAGCTCCGCGAGGAATTAGCCCGACTACTCAGCAAAGGGCACCTCCGAGAGTTCCTCAGCGTCTGAGCCAAAAATCAATTTTGGGAAAGAGAGGCGAAGAGAAAGAATGAAACAGAAGAACCGCAACATGTCATCCACATGATTGTCGGAGGAGTCGACATCCCACAGGAACCCATCGTCAAACAAACAAAAATATCAATCACCGAGGAAAAGCGAACTTGGGGTTACATACCCAAGGATGCTATCACATTCAGCGACGAGGACATCGAGACCTTGTCTCAACATCATAACGACGTACTGGTAATCTCTTTTCTTGTAAATATATTTCAAGTTAAACGTGTACTTGTGGATCCAGGTAGCTCGGCCAACATTATCAGGTCAAGGGTCGTGGAGCAGCTTGGACTGCTCGACCAGATCGTGCCCGCCTCTCGAGTCCTCAATGGATTCAATATGGTGAGCAAGACAACCAAAGGGGAAATCACCCTCCCGGTCAACGTGGCCGGCATAACCCAAAATGTTAAGTTCCATGTCATCGAAGGAGACATGAGGTACAATGCCTTGCTCGGAAGGCCATGGATACACTGCATGAGAGTAGTACCATCCACCGACCATCAAATGATGAAGTTTCCGACAAAGCACGGAATAAAAATCGTCCACGGTGAACAACATACAGCAAGAGAGATGTTTGCGCTGCACGATGTGGCACCGACATCAACACCTCCAGCATCGAAGGAGCCAAAAGATAAGCAAATAGTGAAGAAGCAATAGCGAGACATATTCTCGGCTACACCCGACTAAATGAGTAAAGGACCGTACCGCGTCCTCGGAGCAAACGGTTGGAACATATCGAGGTTCGAAGCGCCATCAACACTAAGGTATATTCATTTCCCTTTTTCATTTACATTTTACACTAACCTGTGCATAGGTATCCGATTGGAACAGTCGAAGCAATCTCCAGCTTGAAGACCTTAGGTTTCAAAGCATGCGTTGCACTCTTTTCCTTCGACCGGGTTTATCCCAAGAAGGGTTTTACCGGCAAGGTCTCTGACGAGGCAACATCTATGTGCTACCTAAGGAAAACTCCACAAGTATTCAAGGCTTCTCTTCAATCAACCTCGAATACTGGGAGGCATCCCCCCCCCACCCCCCGGGAGGTCACCTCCTCAGAGAAGTCAAGATATGCCAAAAAGGGTTTCGATAGGAAAATGATGTATCGGGCCAAACGGTCGAACGAACCGTGTCCGTATAGAATAACCGAGCCCTAGATAGCGAAAACATATATACTTGTACCAAGTAATCAAGAAATATCTGTTCTATCAAAACGCTTTGCGCTTCGAAGAAATCTGCTATTTTTGCAAAGAAACGGCTCTAGAGCTAGAAAATTCCCAAACACTCGGGGATTGACGTCAAAAACTCGAAGTCACATGACCTCCGGGCCAGAAACTTCGAACTAGTAAGCCCTCAATGAGGCAACTCCAAGTTTACACAAAACGGCTCCAGAGCCAAGAAACCCTCAAATATCTCGAGGACTGTCGCCGACTGCCACCCCATCATCTTAGCGAAAACTCGAGGCTTTGAGACCCCATGTGGGCAACCTCGAGCTCGTAAGACCTTTAAATGGCAAAACCAAAATCTTTAAGACCTCAAGCAAGGCATGAACTACACTTGTACCATGTAACCAAAACTGTAAGACCTCAAGTAAGGCATGTAAAAAGTTATAAGACCTTACAAAAAGGCATAATCCCGGTCTTAAAGCTAAGGCTATATATTCGAACTTGTAAGACCCCGAAAAAGGCATACCCTCGATATAGACGCCGAAGGTACTTCACTCGGGGACTAAAAGGCTACGGACAAACACAAATGACTACGATCACAAGGCTGTACCAGCTAAACTAACGTGTCTCGGGGATGCCGAACCGTCGCTATAAAATCACAGGCCTTCAATTACTTCGAAAAAACATCGAAAAGAATCGATTAGTCAGGCTACCCTCGACTTAAGAGAAAGAGCTTCGATCATATCAGCTCCAAACTACAGGCTTCAAAATCATTCAGCCATCGAGCGAAACCTCTCGAGGTGCTCATCCATCGCCGCATAAACGGCTCATAATCGAGGTTCTTATCGAACCGTCGAAGATTCGGGCAAACATAAAAACTTCAAAAGTCTTTAACGAGGGAAAAATGAAGCCTACACTAAGAGGACGTACCGACCCAATGCGTAAGAGCCACTATCGCCAGCCTACACTAAGAGGTCGTACCGACCCAATGCGTAGGAGCCACTGTCGCCAGCCTACATTAAGAGATCGTACCGACCCGATGCATGAGAGCCACTGTCGCCAGCCCATAATAAAGGTCATACCGACCCAATGCGTATGAGCCTAAGGGCCAGCTTAAAATTCAAAAACTTAAGGGTCAGTAAGCTCGAGTCGAAACCCGACTCGAAGGACTGAGCCTGAAACAATTAACTGAATACGCCTAAGGGCAAAGGCGTAAGAGCCACTGTCGCCAGCTTAAAATTAAAGGTCGTACCGACCCCACACATAAGAGCCTACGGGCCACCCCAACAAAGCCTCAAGGCTGAATTATAAACCTAAGGGTTTCTACTCAAAAGCCAAATCATCTGGCCAATAACCGACAAACGTCAGATCCAAAACGAAGAAAGACATGCATACTCAAATAGAAACTCATGAAAGGAGAAAATCAAAAGGTTTCTTTATATATGCATATATGAAACGATGCAAGGCTACATTTACAAAGTTCTCTAAGAACACTGTACAAAGAACCAAAAGGAAAAAAATCCTAGTCTATTTTCCCCTCGGGGACTACGGCCCCATCGGCCTCTTCCTCATTATCTTCGGCATCGGATAAAAGGAACTTGGCGTCGTATTCATTCGCCTTGGCATACGCTATGTCTTCCGAGAGATTGAAGCCCCTAGCATGAATCTCTTCGAGGGTTTCCCTTCGAGATTTGCACCGAGAATACTCTTTGCTCCTACTCTCCTAGTAGAGAGCCCCCCTCAGCTCAGCTCGAGTCAAATAGACGGCCACTTTCTTATCACCTTAGTTCGGATCGCTTCGGCTTCAGCCCAGGCGTCCACAACTTCGTCCTTCACCTTCAGAAGCTCACACTCGAGCCTTGCAATCAGTCCGTTTGAACTAAGATGTTCGCGCGAGAATTACGAAGCTGTACCTCGAGGGCAAAAGCCTTGGCCAAAGCGTCCTTCTTAGCCGCAACCTGGGCGTCCACTCGAGCCTTTAGCTCACCACACTCACGCTTGCCTTGACCAACTTCATCCCAAAGGCGTTCCAGGTCCTCCATCTTTTTCTGCAACTGAAGTATCAAAACATCAATCTCAGAGGATAGAAGAAGAAACATGCACCCTTTCGGAACAAAAATTACCTGTTCCTCGAGATAGCTTTCGTAGTTCAGACTTCGACTCGCCTCATGCCGCAAATACACCAACTCATCTTCCCTTTTATTGCAATGAAGCCTGAGGGATTTCTCCCCATCCATGGCTTTTTGCAAACTGGCCTCACGACGGAGCATCTCAGACTTGAGCTTGTCGAAAGCCTATGAAGAAGGAAACCAATGAGAAGGTAAAATTGCAAAATTGGAAAACCAATACAGTCGACCAAAACTCACCGCTGAGTAAAGCCGTTGAGCCTAATCAAAGGTTGAATGCACATCTACTGGCCCGGACCCATCAGCCCTGGTAGAACCACTCTCGATTCAAGCACGGTTGGCCGATACCCCACTCAATGTAGGCGGCCCATGGCCTCGGACATCCCTCGAAGTACCTTCGACGGGAGAAGAGGACGGCGGCAAAGGAGAGACCTTTTCTCTAAGGCCAGGAATCTCACGTGCTGCAGGCTCGGCTGATACATATTCTCTGAACTTCCTGGCCAGACTTGTTCCACTATGAGCACTCTCGCCCTGCAAAGGTTCTTTTCACTTATTATTATTCCTCGGTCCCGAAGCTAATGACCCTTCTCCTTCTACGAGAGGGCATGATCTTATCTCCGAAAATACCTCATTGCCTATGATGACGGAGTCAGTATGCATAAAAAGAAAAGTGCCTTTCAAAAGAAAGCAAGTCACATACCACATACCATGGTGTTTTACCTCCCACCTACCCTTGGACAAATATTGCCACTTGCGCTCATTATAAGTCGAGCGAGTCACCAGCTTCCGAGCAGAGTCCGCCAGGTCGGAGACCTCGTATGGCATCTAAGGAATTGCTGCAGAAAAGGGAAGAAAAGTGCATTTACAGGACCTGCCTCCACCATAAGCAAAACAATGAAAACACAAGTGTACCACTTACGTGTATAATTCCATTTCTCAAGAAATGGTAGCAACTCCACAGGGATAATGTTGACAGTCCGTACTCGGATGAATCGGCTCATACATCCCCGGTCCCCATCTTCTTCATCGTCGACAACGAAAGGCCTGGTAGATCGGCACCGCAAGGTTAGAAGGCCTCCGTGGTGAAAGGGTCGGTATAGCCTGATAAGATGACTAAGGGTGAATTCAAGACATGCTTCCTCCGCAAAGAATCTCATCATCAATACTATCCTCCAAAACGATGATTAAACCTGTGCCAGGGTAGATCGATACTTCCGACAGAAGTCGAGCACAACTCTATCAAGAGGGCCCAACATAAAGGGGTACGTGTATACGTTCAGAAACCCCTCTGCATGATCCATAATGCTCTCTTCCGAGGAAGGTACCAGTAATGCTACCTTTTCCCCCCATCCACAATCTTTCCTCACTGACTCGAGTGCCCCTCTCCTATTAGAGAAATGAACTTCGAAGCATACTCCCAATGGCCCTGAACGTTGGGAAGTTTTGCAGATGAAGGGTCCTTCCTCGAGACAAAATGTTTCGAGGTTGGCTCACCAGACACCGGCGGTGTACCACCAACCAGGCGAGAACCGGAGGCGGAACTTTCCTCTCCTTGCTGAATGGATCCTAGAGTAGCAGCCATAGCTATGTTGAAACAAGAGAGGGGGAGCGGTAACTTAAGCAAAGGCTTCAAAATTAAAAATAGTGAAAACCTAACGCGGGGAAAAAGAACTCTACGAAGAAGGATAGCTGCTCAAAATAGCGGAATCCTCAAAAAAGGGGGAGATGAACCCATATATATATATATAGAGCAAGCGGTGACTGTCTGCCTGCCTCAAAGGCCAATTAAATGCTGGCTAAGCCATTACCACTTCCAGGAAGGCATACCGGCAGGATCACCTCGGTCATTGCATAACCGCGTCATACAATTGACGCTGTCTACGACGTTTGAAGGATCAAAGACCCCCGCGTCAACCCAGCCTCGAGATGGTACCCGATCTTGAGGATTTCTGCTACCATGGCCATAGGCTCTAAGGAGCAATCAATATCACTATAAGCCTCGAGATGGTGCCCAATCTCGAGAATCTCAGTCAAAGTAAAGATAGGCCCTAAGGGGCCATCAATATCACTCTAAGCCTCGAGATGGTGCCCGATCTCGAGGATCTCTATCAATACAAAAGACAAGCTCTAAGGAGTTATTCATATAAACCTGACCTCGATGTGGTATCCTATCTCGAGGATTTGTACAGATGCGGGTCATTTACCCGGTTCTTTGGCCCTCGAGCTACCTGAGCCCAAGCCAGTTTTCACTCTAGAATCACTGATTGAGCCGTAAGGATATTTACGCTTTCAGATCAAGTTGAACTCTCTCTCGGTCACTTCAGTCCGGGGGCTATCCAAGTCTAGGCGTATCCTCATCCGGGGTCTATCCAAAATGCCTTAAGGCTATCTTCACTCTAAGTTCAAATCAAGTTTTTAGGGCGCCCGAGCTTGAGTAAAACTCTCACTTAGGGACTGTTCGTGAAAGTCTAATGGCTATTTTTTTTCTCAGATGCTCGAGCAAATTATCCCTCAAGGACTGTTAACGAGGTTTAAAAGGGCTAAGTTTTGTTCTAAAAATCGGGGCCACATTCTCACTCAATTCGAAACTGCCGGCCTAAGTTTGTATCAAGTCAATACGGACTTAGTCCGAGGAACGGCAAAGGTTCTCACACAAAATCATGTTAACTAATCAGGAACCGAGGAAATTCCTACGCCCAGGTCCGGTATTCGGACCGATCGGTAAAATCACGTGCTCAGAAACACAAATAAAGGGAAATCCGACACAAATCAGAGACAGACTAAAGAAACATTTTTGTATTAATAAACGATGATTACAAAAGCCCCGAGGGGTCCTTACACTTGATTACAAAAGCCCACGAAGGGTCCTCACACAAAAACAGAAGGGCAAAAAATAAAGTCTAATCTACTCTCGATGGTACATCTTCGGGAGCAATTTCTGTGAGAACCATTCCCTCGAGGACCCCATCTCGACCTTCCAAATGATGTCTTCAAGAACCTCCTCCGAAGCAGAAAAAGATGAAGAATCAGAAAAAGATGAAGAAGCAGAAAACGATGAAGAAGCGGCTGGGTGAAAAAATTGGCGAGTATGGGTCTCGCCAGCACTACTATTGTGAAGCCACTTCTTGAGACATTGCACCAGTGTAGGATACAACAGTTAGTAGATGATGCCGCTTCGCCCCGGGGAAGGCAGAAGGGGAGAAGCGCCACACCAAGTGAAGTAAAGGAGATGAGCAGCAGTTCACGGCCCGCATATCCTCCAATGCGGGGATGTTATGAGAGATGAGCAGCAGTTCACGGACCACATATCCTCTGTTACGAAGATTATTTAAGATTCCTCGCTCATTATCTCGGGCCAACAACAACAACAACAACAATCCAGTGCGATCCCACTAGTAGGCGGAAGCTTTGAGAAAGAGCCATAGCATGACCGGCGAGGACACTGCCGTGTGACCTTACGATCACGAGCTTTAAACATGGGAAAAAGAGTTGGAGAAGGACGAAGAAAAGAAAGGAGTTAGAGGCTGTTGAAGAATGACTGAATGAAGTTTGGTTCAAGAAAGCTTCCATTTATAGAAAGGTGGCAGCATAACCCAGGCGCAAACAATGCTTTTTGGGAGACGGATCGGCGGCGGTATTATCGCTTTGAGAAAATAAACAGGCGCTGCATTGAATGCTTCTACAAAAGATGTACCGATGGGACGTCTCAATTATCACAATAAGCTTACGTCATAAGCATGACATCATCACAAGAGGCTCAAGGAGATCGGTGTTAAAACCGTTTCTTATCATTTTAATCTAAGAAATGCGGGGACTATCTGTATACGGTAAAAATCAGAGGGTCCAATTTTGTGATCACTAAGGTACCTCGTGAAGATCTCCCCCAGAAGGCTCGAGGTTCGGCTCGGGGTTCGACCCCGAGGGTTCCTAACGTTCGACCTCGAGATAGTGCAAATCGATGATTATCATGTGAAAGCGGGAAGTTCCCAAGGCGTATGATCAAAGCTGACAAAACCTACAAGAGAAGCCCTAGTCTGTACCAAACTAGCAAATAGTTGTATCAGCTATATTTCTTTGTAATGAATGCATCTGCACCATGTTGAGATTTCCCCTCATATATAAAGGGGATCCTTGTCATTTTGTAAGGGACATAGAACACAACACACAACATTGAATACAAGAAGAACATTCTCTGCTCTCTAACCTAAATACATTCTCCTTTGATTCTATTATTTACATTTATTGCTTACATTTATTGTGTGCCATTAATTGTTCTTCATTTATTGTTCATTATTGATCATAAAGAGCCTTCATCAAAGCTCTCAAAATTGTTAGCCCTTCACCCACTGTCCATAACTTAGCATCGAGCTCGACCTCGAGGCCCCTTATAACCAGGCTCAAGGCCCCGATTCTCAGCCACTCGGTTTGCTTAAACGTACTATCTCCAAGCTCTTATCTTATTTTCTACTCTCTTACTTAGCATGTATTGCTTAACAACTAGCATAAAAATAAATCACGTATATTTAGAACCACAAAATTAAATCTAATTGTTATTATCATTTTTTCAAGGTAAACAATAATAATAATAATAATAATAATAATAATAATAATAATAATAATAATAATAATAATAATACACCGAAGAAAATGAAGCAAGTGGATTGAAAGTCACTGGATTTTGGGTATGTTCGGTACGAAGGAAAACATTTTCCAATTTTTCCATATTTGGTTCGCTTAAATATTTTGGAAAACATTTTCCTTATCAACTCATTTTCCTTCAATTGGAGAAAAATGTTTTCCTTATCAAGAGAAGGGAAAACATTTTCCAAAACTCCTTCTCAACCTTCCCCACCCTACTCCCACCCACCCACCACCCAC
>NC_031995.1:7777432-7810508 GCF_001879085.1 Nicotiana attenuata | reverse complement strand
AGTTCGCGATTTTTACGTAAAAAAGTAAAGAAACACATTAGTTACTTTGGGTTGTGTCAATTTTTAGAGACTTGGGGAAGGGGTGGGCGAGGGGGGGGAGGGGTGAGGAGAGTTGCGTAAAAAATATTTTCCTAAAAAAAAAAAATTTCTACTCTCTAACCAATCAATGGAAAATATTTTCCGTCCAACTAAACAAGGGAAAATAAGTGATAAAACCACTCATTTTCCATAAAAATATTTTCTAGGAAAACATTTTCCATGGAAATTTTCCTTCATACCAAACACACTCTTTGTGTAGCAAATATTTTTCTTGAATTTTATAATCTTATAATCACACAACTATGATAGCATATCGCATATATATGATCACAAGTTTCAAAAAAAATTCCTTTTCTTCGTAAATTTTTTGTCTAGTTTCTAGTATGCGTGGAATATATTTATAGGGCAAATAGCGGCGGGGGCGGGGGGGGGAGGAGGGGGGAGAGAGGAAAGAAGCGGATTGAAGACACTTGATTTTGTGAAGCAAAAAGCGAAGGGACTTGCCAGATTTTTTTTAAAGCCAAAAACATTAATTTTTATATTTTATCATACCAAATTTTTTTATTTAACCAAAATGATCAATATACACAACTGACTCATGTGACTCTAGAGTCAAATCCTACAAAACTAACCAAAGCAAAACACTATAAGCATAGACTGCATAAGTTATGAGTAGCCAACATAAGTAAACATTTACCAATTAGCAGCCAACATTAAATATTTACCAAACAAATACACTTACCAAAGTTCTTTTATATATCAAAGACTTTTAAATGTTTACCAAAAAAAAATGCAATTACCAAAAACAGAAACTTTTCTGCAAAAAAAATAAAAAAGTAAATAATAATAATAATAATAAATAAATAAAAATAAAGAAGAAGAAGAAAAGAAACTAGACATCTCCAAACACCTATGGGCCCATTTAAGTTCCTTTGCGATAAGTTTCTTAATATGGACAAGGAATTTTTACATTCCTATGCCATATAGGAAACTATATTACCCTCAATGTTTAAGGTTTGATATAATAACAATTAGTATACCTAATTACCAATTATATACCATTAGTGGTTTATAAGGGTATTAATTACACTCCTAATTTAATGGTACCGTATATTCCTTCTAATACCACTCCCCCCACGTTTCTCTCTCCAATTCCCACACCTTCACCCACATTTCCCTCCCACACCCATGATTTCTGTTTCAAAATCCCATTATTTCTTCCATAGCCAAGGCACTGTCGGCACATCTGCAATCTTGTCCCAATATTTTTGTGCCCGGGGAAGATGAGCACAAGCCTGATCGATTTGATGGTTATGATTTCGGGTTCCTTCAGTAATATAAGAGGAAAGGAAAAGAGAGCAGCAATTCCACCATTGACAGCCATTAAAAAGCTTTGAAGCTTTGAATTCAAATTTGGGTTTTCAAAAATCATTATTTGTTTGGATTGGGTGTTGTTGTAAATAATTGAGAATATGGTTTGGAGTTTATATCTCAATTTTGAGGGGTTTTGGTGAAGATTAGACTTGGTTTTGGCTGAATTTCATATTAAAACTCGAAGAAGAAGAAGAAGAAGAAGAAGAAGAAGAAGAAGAAGAAGAAGAAGAAGAAGAAGAAGAAGAAGACATGACATACATTATATTGTAGCAATTGTAGATAAATTGTAGACTGTTGTTTATTTATTTTTGGGCTTTTGTGTTTTTGTGTTAAAAGTTTTGATGGGAGCTTGTTATTCCACTTCGTCTGTTTTGGAGATAACTTGTGCAGAGGAGAAGATGTTTTTTAAGTTATATATATTGCTATACCTTTAAATTCAAGAAAGTATGGTTGTATTGTATTTAAAGAGGCGTGAATTTGTAGAATAGGTTGAATGTGAGGAATGAGTCAATAAGACTCACAATGGTTTGTTTTCTACATTTAATCTACAACAAAACTACATATCATTTGAAAAATTAATATGAAAATACAGAATTTCAATGTTTCTACAAATTAACTACAAAATTTCTACAAACTGTTCATAACAGAATTTATCTTTATTTACATGCATGTTCGTCTGGAACACTAAAGTTACTTGATATGCCAACATCTCCTGTTACAGAGGAATACAACTTATCTACAATTTTCTACAACTTTCGCACATTATTTCCACCCAGTTAAATATAACTACAATAACATAAAATTTGAGCTTTGCGTTTTTGTGTTAAAAGTTTTGATGGGAGCTTGTTATTTCACTTCGTCTGTTTTGGAGCTAACTTGTGCAGAGGAGAAGATGTTTTTTAAGTTATATATATTGCTATACCTTTAAATTCAAGAAAGTATGGTTGTATTGTATTTAAAGAGGCGTGAATTTGTAGAATAGGTTGAATGTGAGGAATGAGTCAAATAAGACTCACAATGTCACGACCCAAATTCACTAAAGGTCGTGATGGCGCCGGACGCCACTGTCAGGCAAGCCAACCCAAAATACTAAATTAAATTCTCATTTTAATACTCTTGAAAACTATGACTTTTCTTCAAATTTACCAATTTAAGAAGATAATTGCTTCAAGTCAAATTAAATAATAAGCAATTAATACAAAATACTCCATAACCGTCCCAGAACCCGGTGTCACAAGTGCATGAGCAATTTCTAAGAAATATTGAATAAAGTACAACAGCTGTCCGGGATACAATTGGACAGAAAATAAATAGGATCCTGAGAGAGACTATACTAGCTGCGGGTCGCCTCGAGGAAATACAGCTCACCTAGTGTCCGTGTCAACCATGCTGCTACGCCTGCTAAGCCATTAGTGGCGCATGTGNACAGAATTTCAATGTTTCTACAAATTATCTACAAATTTTCTACAAACTGTTCATAACAGAATTTATCATTATTTTCATGTATGTTCGTCTGGAACACTAAAGTTACTTGATATGCCAACATCTTCCGTTGTAGAGGAATACAACTTATCTACAATTTTCTACAACTTTCACACATTATTTTCACCCAGTGAATTACAACTACAATAACATAAAACTTACATACAAATTTTATACAAAATTTATACGATATGTCTTTTGTATATTTTGTATCTGATTTATACATAGTAAAAATAATTTTCATACAACTAATTATATATTATACAACTTATCTACAAAATATCTACAACATTCGTACATTATTTCTACTAAGTTATATACAACTACATTATAATACCACTTAAATATAATTTTTATAAAATATTGTTCAACTTTCATACAATAGTTAAATGAATAAAAGAAAAACAGAATATAATTTTTCTACAATTTATATACAATTTTTCTACAATTTCTGCAATATAATGTATGTCATGTCTTCTTCTTCTTCTTCTTCGAGTTTCAATCCGAAATTCAGCCAAAACCAAGTCTAATCTTCACCAAAATCCCTCAAAATTGAGATATAAACTCCAAACCATATTCCCAATTATTTGAAACAACACCCAATCCAAACAAATAATGATTTTTGAAAACCCAAATTTGAATTCAAAGCTTCAAAGCGTTTTAATGGCTGTCAATGGTGGAATTGCTTCTCTCTTTTCCTTTGCTTTGTATTACTGAAATTTGGATATAATTGCGTTTGATGTAGAAGAATTGTAGAAGATTTAGTCGTCTTTGATTTGTGAAATCAGAAAAAAGTTTGAAACACAGTGCATCGAAAAAGCAGAGACGCTAAATTTGAAACGAAACTAACGAAGAAGATCAATATGCGTGATTTGCGCTGTGGAAGATCTGGAAGAATATTTAATCCCCCAATTTTAGCGCGCCTAAATAAGGAAGCCTACAGCTACAATGATTCCTTATTCAATGCGTTGTCTATATTTTGTAGAAATACTATTAGCATGAAGAGTAATATGCAAACTATGAACATATTTGGTAATATAGTTTCCTATATGGTATATGAATGAAAATTTCCCGATGGACAAATGGCATATTGATCGAGTGCATCTTTATTTCAAGATGCTAATCTTATAATTCGCTTTGCAGCGTGTACACTATCTCAATGACTAAAAGAATTTCAAGAAACCATACAAATATTATATTAAAATATTTTGTTTGAGTTATAAAATAAAAGTGTATGTTCCTGAAAATGATAAATGTTGATCATGTGTGACTAACTCAATAAAAGAAAAAATTACCCCATAAAATTTTTCAATTATCTGTCGATATATGAAATTAAAAATGTGTTCTAATTTTATTATTTAATCACTCAAAATTCAAAAATTATCATTATTCCTTCTCAGTTTCAACACACATAAGATTTAAGAGAATTATGATTTTCGTTTTAGAATTCTAATTTAAGAACTCCACCAAAAGACCAATTAGGTTGCTGAATTCATTAACCAACTGAGAAACCAAACCTTAGTGTCCATATTATTTTATTTATTTTTGAATTTTTTAAATAAAATCATAATTTTTTAAGGATATTATTAAGGATCTCATCGAAAACTTATGGCAGTTTATCAAATAAAGGCTAAGAGAAGACATAACAGAGGTATGACCGGCACAATATCTATAATTGGGTTTCTTTTGTTACTACATTGGTTTCATTAGGATTAAGTGTAGGAAACAAATTCGTTGCTTGTAAGATTTTCTAAGTCCCTCCGTAGTACAATGTAACGACCCGATCGGTCGTTTTGAGCATTTGCACTTCGCTTGGTTGTTTGAGGGCATGAGTAGCTCTGTATGATGTATTATGACTTATGTGAATCGTCGGTTTTGATTTTCAGGTTATTCGAAATTAATTTAGAAGAACGATTCTCAGCTAGAAGGTTTAAGTTAGAAAAGTTGACTTGATGTTGACTTATGTATAAACGATCTCCGATCTGAATTTTTATGGTTCTGTTTGCTCCGTTAGGTGATTTTGGACTTAGGCTTGAATTGGCGTTAGAATTTTGACGATTTTGGTCGGTACTGAAAATTTTGATATCGGGGTCGGATTGGATTTCCGGAAGTTAGAGTAGGTTCGTGGTGTCATTTCTGACTTGTGTGCAAATTTGAGGTCATTCTGTGTGTTTTGGTGGGTTTCAGCATCGTTTGTAGAATTCGGAAGTTTAGAAGTTCTTAGGCTTGAATCCGAGTGTACTTTGGTGTTTTGATGTTGTTTTGGGTAATTCGAAGGTTCGACTAAATTTGTATGATGTTATGGGATATGTTGGTATGTTCGGTTGAGGTCCCTAGGGCCTTGCGTTGATTTCAGGTGATTAACGGAACAAGTTTGGAATTTGGAGGAGTTGCTGAAGTTGGAACTCAGCTGTCATAACCGCACTATGGAGGGGGAGCCACAGGTACGAGCCCCCAAAAGCCGAGAAGGAGTCGCAAAAGCGGCCACGGTTGAGCTGGGCAGAGGGCACAGGTGCGATGGCATTCTCGCACCTGCGGAGGTCACAGAAGCGGACACAAGGACGCAGGTGCGAGGCGCGACCTCAGAAGCATGATAAGCTCCGCACTTGCGTAAGCGCATATGCGGTTTTGAGGCCGCAGGAGCGAGGTCAGGATTTTAAGTGGGTTCCGCACTTGCGATGGATTTTTCGCAGGTGCGGAATCAAAGAAGCGACATTAGGACCGCAGGTGTGGTATCGCTAGGCAGAATGTATAAATAGAAGACTTCGCGAAATTTTTCTCATTTCCACCATTTCAAATTCGGACTTTAGAGCTTTTGGGGAGATTTTTGAAGTGGATTCAATGTTTTTCACTGAGGTATGTTGCTTGAGATCTAATATCATTAACTATGGTATTTTCCGGTTGTTTTCCCACCTAATTATTAGGATTTTTGAAGTGAAACAAGGGGTTAGGGCTTGAGATTTTGGAGAGAGTAATTTAGGGATTTGAGGGAGCAAATGATGTCGGGTTTTGATGAAATTGGTAAGGGTAGACTAGTGAGTGAATGGGATCTCTAGTTTTATGACTTTTGTCGGATTTCGAGACGTGGGCCCGGGTGCCAGGTTTGAGTGAATTTCGGGATTTGGCTTATAACTTGGTATTTTTCTTGTTGAATTGGTTCCTTTAGCCTATATTGATCGTATTGTATTGCTTGTGGCTAGATTCGGGACGTTCGGAGGCCGACTCGAGAGGCGAGGTCATTTCGGAGTAGGATTTTGCTCGGCTTGAGGTAAGTAACCTTTCAAACTTGGATCTGAGGGTTCCGGTCAACTTTTCCAACTTAAACTTTCTAGCTGAGAATCATTCTTCTAAATAAATTTTGAATAACCTGAAAACCAAAACCGACAATTCACATAAGTCACAATACATCATACGGAGGTACTCATGCCCTCAAATAATCGAGCGAAGGGCAAATGCTCAAAACGACCGGTCGGGTCGTTACATCCTCCCCACTTAAACATACGTTCGTCTCGAACGTGCCCAGAGTTGTTCCAAAAGTCATCAAATCGCCGTGTATCCTTACCATGCACATTCCCAGGGGTGATCCCACGTCACCCTATCCCATATAGGTCCGATAACACAACATGACTGAATTTCTTAATCCAACCTAGCTCATAAGCCTTAGATTCCAATTTCAACATCCGAAATTTTCTATAAGATTAGAATCTCGCATCCACACACTCTATAAGTTTGAACAAGCTGTATCCAGCCATAGCCATAACCCAAGTTGAAATCACATGATATACCACATAACTCAAACACTCACAGCGATGATTTCTAATCACAACAGCTGCCCAAAACAACCAAACGCTGGTAATAAACCTTTTATCAAACAAAGCCTCGTTCTAACACCTTCATACTACCAACGATGAAAGAAACACGCAACAACTCATAATCATTCATCAGATCAACCGGTTGTGGAACTCCCCCTCCTTCGACAAGAACTACAATAATTTCTAAGCCGATCATCGACATTACCCTTTTAAATATACCACAATCAAACCCGATAGCACCCATTCTAGCTCCGAGGACCTCATCTTATCAAATACAAGCTACTCTACTGACATGCCACACCAATACTACCCAGAGCCACAAACCGTGTAATCCGTGCACCAATACGCAACAATTCAAACGTACCCAAACATAGAAAATGACTCCAATAAGAGAACCGTTTTGCAAGCTCAACAAGTACCACCACAATGAAATGCTAAGAACCCATCACACACCGTAGAACCAAAATACACGAATCTAACACAAAGGATCATATCCCAACATAACTTCCCTGTAATGCGCGATCCCATCCAAACACTGGTCCACATGAAATACTTCAAGTCAAAATGCTAAAAATCAACAACCACACACAATTTGACGTCTAGCACCAAAAGTGTATGACCATAACCACTGAGAAGAAAATAACTCAATACCATAGTCTGGAATGAACATACTTAATGTGCAATCAATCATTCAACACCCTAATACCCATCTCGCTCAAATTCTACCATAAGGCCCAAATGGAACCGCACCATGGGTGTATATAACCAACGAATCACAACCCCTCGTAGCATAGAAGGGTAACTCATAGAACATATTAGAAAAAGAGTAAGCTCAACTCTAATCGAATGACACATCCCTCAACAACAATAGTATGGAGTCAATCAATCCGACCCGATGCAGAACACACATCCATATTGGGCCTACCAATGAACCCCAAATCAACTCTAGTCACCCACAATAGATAAATAACCCTCCGAAATTCCACAATGACTGAATCACAACACATACTATCTTCTGATCAACCTTGGCAACGTTTTCATAGTCCACAACCACGAAACAATCTACTCATGAGAACTCCTAGTCTCCAAATCCATAGAACACACGGATCACCATATCTGATCTCAACTCCACCGCCTGAATGTTTAAAACTACTCCAATACACGATCATCCCACGAGGAATACGTCTATAATTCTTCTATGTCACAAGGCAAAATTTGAACACTAGCAGTAGATCAAACAAGAGAGTGCTGCAATACCAATGAAGTATCCATAAATCAAAACACATTGTCCCTTCTAAAATGTATACTCTCATCAAGCCATACCATATAGTAATGTCATTTACCTAGTCATCTAAAACTAGCCATGCTGCCTAAGAATTCAGGACCTTCCTTTCAAAACCGTCGTGACCTTGCACATGCAAATCTCAATCCTACATACCACACCGCACCTATTATGCCATCATGAAAAAGACAAAAATCTCAAGATCAACTCTGAGTTGCAAGCAAACTACATACTCAATTAGCTAAGAATTTTCTATTTGATCCCATCCAGGAGAAAATCACAATATGCAACATGCTCCATACACCAGTAGAAAATATACATCTCAAACCGTGGTAGAAACCATCGAGAACTCTCTGAATCCCATTTGCACAAAACTAAACCGTCAGGACTGAATCCTTCTATCTCAATCAAGCTACGCAGGTCACCAAAAACCGAAGAGCATTGCCACCAAACACCTGTAGAAACCCACCACATCATAAGCACCCAAAGAACCGAACATATCCATTACTATGCCGATCCAACCTACTACCAAGCTGTCCTATTTATCCGAGTTCCTTCTGAATTACCTTCAAATTGATACTTCTCCTCGCCATAATACCACAATCCTCAACCAAGACTCACACACGAGCCCTAGCATAAAACCGCACTGCCCTAAGGCTCACAAGCCGCTGAATGCTCTCTTAAGCACCCCAAAAGTACCACAACCGAGATACCCACTCTGAAGAGACTTCCTGTGAAGTTAAAGCTGTTCATTTTTACCTTCCTGGTACTGAATGTTGAATCCATAATGATATAGAAATAATGCGAGTCTCAACACCATCTAATGTAACTCTCAGCTTCTAAACATATACAAATCTGCAACATTCTCAATTGCCACGTATAAATCTTGAATTCATTAGAACCATTCTCGAGAGTCATCCACTATTCTAAAATCTCAATTAGACTGATAGAACGGATTGAACGACCTATGCCCCATTAGCACTCCAACACCCAAGGAAGTAATCCCACCTTAATGCAACCAAATAAATTCCTGCTCCATGAACATTACATCTTTCACCAATAACAACTCAAATCTGTCACGACCCAGATTTTCCACCCTCGGGAGTCGTGATGGTGCCTACTAGTGAAAGCTAGGAAAGCCAACTATTCTGATTAATTTACCCTTTTTACTTTTAACCTCTTAACAAGCGCAACTAACATATTATAAACAGCGGAAATAATAAAGCGGAAGAACGAAATTTAACAGTTTAGCTAATACCAATACGAATCCATAAACATAAACTACCCACAACTGGTGTCACAATCTCACGGACTATCTAAGAATACTACAAACAGGGTCTGAACAAAATAAATACATGTCTGTCTCTGAAATAGAAAAGAGAAGAAAGAAACTTGATAGGAAGGGGACGCCAAAGCCTGCGGATGTCTGCAGGACTACTTTAGGTCTCCGATGGACTAAACGAAGCAACCCTTAGCTAAGGTCCGAATGCTCCAGTACCTGAATCTGCACAAAAGAGTGCAGAGTGTAGTATCAGCACAACCGACCCCATGTACTGGTAAGTGTCGAGCCTAACCTCGACGAAGTAGTGACGAGGCTAGGACACAACAAGTAATTAACCTGCAGTTACACAGTATCTAGCAGAATAACAGTAATAGAAGTAATTCAAAAGTAACGGGAAGGGTAACATGCTATGGGGGGGAATACTAACATAAAGAATGACAGTAATAGTGGAATAAGATAATTAAGGCATTTGAACCGAACATAGCAAGAAATCATAACAAATAGGAAATAAGTGCACGGCATCGCCCTTCGTGCTTTTACTCTCAATCTTCACCAATGCAATCAAGTAATGAAAATGTGCAAGGCATCACTCTTCGTGCTTTAACTCTCAATCCTCACAATGCAATCAAGTAATGAAAATGTGCACGCCATCACTCTTCGTGCTTTACCTCTCTTCCTCACCATATAAATAAGTATGAAAGTGCACGGCATCACCCTTCGTGCTTTATCACTCTTTCCTCACCATATGCATCAATGTCAATGTGAATGTGCACGGCATCACCCTTCATGCTTTATCACTCTTTCCTCACCATATGCATAAGTATGAATGTGCACGACATCACCCTTCGTGCTTTATCACTCTTTCCTCACCCAAACAATAGAAACAACAATGTCCTGGCAAGGGAATCAAATATAAGTATAAATACATCCCGACAAGGGAATCAACAATAAGTATAAATACGTCCCGGCAAGGGAATCAACAATAAGAATTAAATATGACCCGACAAGAGAATCAGCTATAACCAAACTTGTACAAATAATCGACTTCACAATTGCACCTCAACTAGAGCCAATGCTCAACAATAACAAAATACCAAGAAGAAAATCATAAATCTTACTCAACATGGATAATCAACAACTTAGGAATACGTATTACTTATTAAGAAACACAACGATCACAATTTAAGACCCATGAACATGCTTGACACCAACGTATAGATACTCGTCACCATACCTATACATCGTACACTACATGAACACATAGAAAATAAGGCACAACACCTACTCCCTCAAGCTAAGGTTAGACCAAACACTTACCTCGAACTTCCACGGCCAACTCAAGCCTCAAACACCGCTTTTCCTTTAGAATTCGCCTCCAATTTACTTGTATCTAACCCAAATTAATCTAACAACATCAATAGATGCTAAAGAATTCAATCCCAATGCTAAATTATAGGTTTTCTATCAATTTCCCCAAAAAGTCAAAAATCGACCCCGGGCCCGCTTGGTCAAAACCCGAGGTTCAAACCAAAACCCGATTACCCATTCACCCACGAACTCAAATATATAATTTATTTTGAAATCGGACCTCAAATCGAGGTCCAAATCCCCAAAATCTGAAAATCCTAAGTTCTACCCAAAATCACACAATTTCCCATGAAAACCCCTTGATTTTGAGTTGAAATCATGTAAAAAAATGTTATATATTGAAGAAAATGAGTTAGAAATGACTTACTAATGATTTGGAGAAGAACTTGTCTTTGGAAAATCGCCCAAGAGAGTTTAGGTTTTGAGAAAGTTTGAATAATGAAGAAATTTCGTCTAAGTTTCAATTTACACAGTTGCAGGTATCGCATTTGCGATAAAATGTTCGCAAATGCGACCAATGCTTCGCAAATGCAAAGGTTGGCCTGGCCTGCTACCTTCGCAAATGCGAACATTGTTCGCAATTGCGGCTATTGTGTATGTCGCATATGCGACGATGAACTTCGCAAATGCAAAGGTCCCCTGCCCAGCCCAGTCTTCGCAATTGCGATGAGCCTTCACAATTGCGGTGCTCGCATTTGCGAAAATGCGAAGTCTGCAGACCTGCAATCATACCAGCAATTTCCTTAAGTCCAATTTCACTCCGTGACCTATCCAAAACTCACCCGAGCCCTCGGGGCTCCAAACCAAACATGCACGCTAACTTAAAAACATCATACGGACTTGGTCGTGTGATCAAATTATCAAAATAACATCTAGAACTACGATTTTAGCATCAAAATAAAAGAAAAATCTCAAGAACTCTTAAGGTTCAAATTTCACAATCGAGGGTCCGATTCACGTCATATGAAGTCTGTTTCTTGCCAAATTTTACAGGCACAACTTTAATACCATATAAGAACTGTACCGGGCTTCGGAACCAAAATATAGGCCCGATACCATCAAATTCAAACACATTTAAATTTCCAAAAACTCTTAAAATTTTAGTTAAACAATTTTCTTCAAAAATTTATTTCTCGGGCTTGGGACCTCGGAACTCAATTCCGGGCATATGCCCAAGTCCCATATTTTTCTGTAGACCTTCCGGGACCGTCAAATCACGGGTCCGGGTCCGTTTACCCAAAATATTGATCGAAGTCAACTTAAATTCAGTTTTAAAGGCAAAATTAGCATTTTATCAAATTTTCACATAAAAGCGTTCCTGATATATGCCCGGACCACGCACGCTAATCGAGGCAAGATAAAAGGAAGTTTTTAAGACCTAGAAACACAGAATTGACTTGTAAATCAAGTGATGACCTTTTGGGTCATCACAAAATCATTCCGTGATTGTCATATACTCATAAAGCCTAATACAACTCGTACCCAGAAATTCCTTTACTCAAGTCATCCTCGATTTCACTCTCTGTTGTACATAACTCATTCACGAGTATACCTCAAACCAAAACCAATACAACACATAACCATATAATCAACTTATCAATAGCGTACTCCCCCACTTGGCTCAAACCCATAGATCAAAACACACCACGACTCACAATGACCATACTTTATTATAGCCATAATACCGTTGTGAGATTCAACTAAATCCTCCATAAGCTCATGTAACACAAACCATCTAGCATCTCAAATCATCTGCAAATCTCAAATCGCTTGCGCCCACTCTTACAAGCAATCTAAACTCAAATTGCAACACATATATTTCACTGGTAAAAGAGAACTCGCTTGTCACGACCCAATTTCCATACCCGGTCGTGATGTCGCCTCTCGTGAAGACAAGGCCAGCCAACTAACCCAATCCGTTTCTTAACAATTATTAAACATAAATGTATAGATAAATATAGCTTAACGACAATAATAACCATTATGTACAACCCAACACAACCCGACCGGGGTGTCACAAGTCACGAGCATCTAGGGAAAAATATGAACACAACTACAGGCCAATAAATATATACAAGTGAAATTTTTGGAAAACAAAAGACAACATCCGGTGCCGCGAATGTTGGCGGTCACCTTGCTCAGCTACAATAAGAATACCTTCAATCCGCTAATAACCCGCTACCGGTTGAACGATACCTGCAACCACACGCGAGGTGCAGGGAGTAAAGTGAGTACTTCCAACTCAGTGAGTAATAGAAGTAAATAATAACTGAGCAGCAAAAAATCACGTAAAGCAACCAACGGGCTGTACAGAAGCCGGGTACAATTTTCGAGAAAACAGTGAAATCAGAGAACTTCTTAAAAATGTTTCGGCCCAGTTCAAATCTCTTTAGAAATTGGTCCTTTCAATAATTACGAAAGCTGTTCAAAATAGTTAGTGCTGATTAGCACAGAAAATCCGCCCCTCGGGCACAATTATCACAGCATAGCAGGTAATAATACAATTAGGTATGCAAGATGAACACATAAAAGTTCGCCCCTCGGGCATGAATTTCGTTACTAGTCAGTCATTGTTACCTGACCGGTCAGCCATTGTTACCTGACCCAACGCGTGTTTCAGTGCCATTGTTACCACTGGTCAGCCATTGTTACCTGACTGGTCAGCCATTGTTACCTGACCAAAACACGTATGACAGTGTCATTGTTACCACTGTCCAATTCTAAATGGGTACCCGCGCTCACTGTGGGTGTGCAGACTCCGGAGGGGCTCCTACAGCCCAAGCGCTATATCAACATAAGGCCTGAAAGCCTGTACATATCAACATAAGGCCTGAAAGCCTTCTTCTCAGCCACATTACACTCGAGGCCTGAAAGCCTCCTCACATCACTCAGCATATCCTCACATATGGCCCTCGGCCTCAATCAGTCCAAAAATAATCATAAGCCCCTCGGGCATCAGTAAAGAAACAATAATGCTCAGCTCAAACAGTAGTTCAAATATCAATTAAAACTCGAGGTTGAGTGAAAATATAGCTGCTTTCATGAAACAGTGTAATGACAATAGACTAAGTTCAAATAATATTTCAAATAGTGAGGAAAATAGTGATGATAGCTCATAGGGAGTTCAAACAGTCGGCAATAAGCCCCAAATATGGCAATAAGCCCATGTCCTAGTGAAAAACAACAAGTCATAGCGAAATACGCGGTAAAATCAACAACCGGGACGGACCAAGTCACAATCCCCCAACGGTGCTCTACCCCATGCTCTCTGTCTGGCGAGCAAGTCACCTCAATATAACACTATGGGTGCAAATCCGGGGTTTCAAACCCTCGGGATATCATTTACAATCATTACTCACCTCGATCCGGCGAAATCTCTAGCCCGCGACGCCTTTGCCCCTCGAATCGGCCTCCACGCGCGTCGAATCTAACCAAAATCAGAGCGAGCACATCACAATATGCCAAGGGAACGATGCCCAATCGAAAACAATCGAAATATAGCAAAAATCTCGAAACTAGCAAAACCCGAGCCCCGAGCCCACTTCTCGAAAAATTACAAAACTCACATTACCCGATTCCTCGTCTCGCCACGAGTCCATACATATCAAGTTTACCAAAATCGCAGTTCAAATGCCCTTTCAAATCCCAAATTATCATTTCAAAAGCCAAGCCCTAGTTCTTCCAATTTTTACACAAATTTCCAAGAATTAAAGGTTGATTCTTCAACAAAAATGACGTTTCTAGGTCACGAGACTTACCTCCAATTGATTCCCGTCAAAATCTTCTTCAATCTCTACCAAAAAGCTCTTAAGGTGGTCAATAATGGAGGAAATCATCCCAAGCTCGCGGATGAAATATTGAATAAAAACCCTCCTAAACAGTCCAGTTTTCGCTTCTGCGGTCCCCACGCCTGCTTCCGCGTGACCGCTTCTGCGGTCCTTGTCCGCTTAAGCGGAAATTCATTAAATCACAAGGGTCGCTTCTGCGACACATTTTCTCGCTTCTGCGAAGTCTCACCTCCAAGCCCAAACCGCTTCTGCGACTTCTTGTCCGCTCCTGCGGACTCGCTTAGGCGAAAATACTTCCGCTTCTGCGGAACTGCTCAACCTCATCCTATTCCGCACCTGCGATGCTTTCTCCGCTGCCACGCAACCGCATCTGCGGTCTCCTTTCCGCAGATGCGGAAATACCTGCTGCAGCCAAGAACCTGCAATTACCAACTTCAAATTTTCTTCCAATGGCCACCCGAAATCACCCCGAGACCCTCGGGATCTCAACCAAAAGCACCAACATGTCTTAAAACATTATTCAAACTTGCTCCAATCAACGAAACACCTCAACTAACACTAAAATCATTGAATTACATCGGATTCAATCCTAAGTTTCTTAAAAACTTCCGAAATACGCATTTGATCGAAAACCCGCTCAAAACACCTCCGAATGGTCTAAAATTTTGCACACATATCCAAAATCACCTAACGAAGCTACAGCAACTCTCGTAATTCCATTCCGACCCTCGAATCAAAATCTCACCTATCAATCGGAACTCGCCGAAATACTAACTTTGCCAATTCAAGCCTAATTCTACACCGAACCTCCAAACTCAATTCCGATCACACTCCTAAGTCACAATTCACCTCCCGAAGCTAACCGAATCACCGGAAACCACATCCGAGCCTCCTAACTCATAAGTCAACGTCCGTTTGACTTCTCCAACTTAAGCCTTCCTTAAAGAGACTAAGTGTCTCATTTTCTACCAAAACCAATCCAAATCAACTCTAACACACCAAACACTGATAATAAAACATGAGAAAGCATGAAATGGGGGAAATGAAGCAGTAACACATGAGACGACGGGTCGGGTCATTACATCGCTACAAAATAACATAGG
This sequence comes from Nicotiana attenuata, assembly GCF_001879085.1. Lineage (NCBI taxonomy): Eukaryota > Viridiplantae > Streptophyta > Magnoliopsida > Solanales > Solanaceae > Nicotiana > Nicotiana attenuata. The sequence continues at coordinate 7,794,978 of NC_031995.1, read as the reverse complement.
GATCACACAACCCTCAGGACACCCCGCAGGAGATAACCCACCTACTTCGCCTCAAACTAACATCTCTTTATACCCTTCCACAGTCATCAACATTACACAATCACTTAATCTTCCTGATTTTGAACTCATATCACGACATGAAAATCTACTTCACTCCTCAACTAAACAACATGAAAAGGATCCTCCAACACACCCATAACTCGAGACTATAGGTCAAATCAGGATGGAAATCAAGCACAAAATAGTTCTTTTTACACCTTAAGCAAATCTGTCTCGTGACATTCAAATCATATGGAAACATCTCGCAGCCACATCATACTTATCACATAGCCATCCATCCACAAGTTCCACTAATAGGGACACTACCGGACATATAAATCCACAAGCACACTTACACAATCAACATCTTTATGCTCAAGCTACGGTCAAAACCCGGCCTCAAGTCCTACAGACTGGCCCTTCATCAACATACTGAATCACATCTCGCACCTCATCCATGGAATCGCAAGCCGTCGATGCACAACTGATACCGAGCGCTCAAGTGCGCATACAAATGCGTGGAAGAAATTCAAAGGATGATGCTTCAAGCTCAATCAATACTGCACGATAAGAATTCAAGAATGTGAAGTTTCCTAAGGGTTCTGCAGCCTCTCGAAGACAAGTATAGACGTCTCCATAACGATTCGCAAGACTGTACTAAACCCGCTCATGACTTGTGAGACCTATGTAACCTAGGCTCTAATGCCAACTTGTCACGACCCAAAACCCGACCCGTCGTGATGGCGCCTATAGTGAAATTAGGCCAGCCTCAACTCTAGAACCAGCATAATAACAATAAGATGAAAACATTAAAGGAAGCTTTTAACATTTAAAAAAACTAATTAAAACATAAGAAATTCCAAGATAAGATACCATCCAGCCTATAACCAGGGTGTCACTGAGTGCATGGGCGTCTAGGGAAATACATACTCTATTACAATGTCTAAAGAAGCAACTGAAATACAACTGGAGAATACGAAGGAGAGCCAACGCCAATGAACGTCGTGTTGATACCTCAATAATATCCTAAGCCTGAAGCCTCGATCAACAACCGCCACTAGGTCCAAAGGTGCCTGAATCTGCACACAAGGTGCATGGCATAACGTGAGTACACCAACTCAGTAAGTAACAAGTCCAAATTATGGACTAAATGGTAGTGACGAACTCAACCTCAACAGATATAATAGAAACAACATACAGAAAACGTAGACATGCTTTCAGTTAATAGACAACTCAAAGTAATAAGGTAAATACAAATTTGAACAGTTTAAAATACATAACTCAACTGCCTCTACATGACAATGCACCGAGTGAATGAAATGTACGGTGTACTCGCGCTCTCAAGTGCTCAACCACTTTGGTATCGTAAGTGGCCATAAAGCGCAGGGAAATCCATCTCGGATCATACTTATCACTGACTATAAGTCACCCGATACCGAGGAACAAGGGTAATCCAACCCTGTGGAGAAATTCGTCTCCAGATATCAATACTTCGGACAAATCCATGTCCAGGGAAATCCATCCCTCAATAATATCATTCGTGCCCACTGTGGGTGTGCAGACTCCGGAAGGGCTCCTCCAGCCCAGGCACTATAACAGACCAATCATGGTGTAAATCAATGTATCCGCTACAGTGTGCAGCCCGATCCCATAACTGTCACTCGTAATCAGGCTCTCGGCTTCACTCAGTCATCACTCTCCAGTCTCACCCACGGGCTCACAAGTCAATGAAATGACAGCAAGAAACGACCACTAGGGGTCCCAACAGTATCAACATGAAGCCCTAACATGGTATCTTGTGTGTTTTTAGCTAAATTACTTTATCACATAATGGGAACACGGTATCAACAAGAAAGAGTCAATAAACGGTGCCATGGAATGACCCAGGTCACAATTCTCACGGTGCACGCTCGCACGCCCGTCACTTGGCATGTGCGTCACCTCAATACTAACCACATAACACGTAGTTCGGGGTTTCGAGATGTTCACTTATGTGTAAACAACCTCACATTTGAATTTTTATGATTCCGTTAGCTCCGTAAGGTGATTTGGAGGTCCGGAGTAGAACTAGGCTTGAATTGACGAAAGTTGGAATTTTTGCAATTTTGGTCGGAAGTGGAAATTTTGATATCGGGGTCGGATTGGATCTTTGGAAGTTGGAGAAGGTTCGTGGTGTCATTTCTGACTTGTGTGCAAATTTGAGGTCATTCAGACGTGTTTTGGTGGGTTTTGGCATCGTTTATGGAATTCGGAAATTTAGAAGTTCTTAGGCTTGAATCCGAGTGTAATTTGGTGTTTTGATGTTGTCTTGGGTATTTCGAAGGTTCGACTAAGTTTGTATGATGTTTTGGGGATATGTTGGTATGTTCGGTTAAGGTCCCGAGGGCCTTGGGTTGATTTCGGGTGATTAATAGAACAAGTTTGGAATTTGGAGGAGTTGCTCAAGTTGGAACTCAGCTGTCATAACCGGGGGGGGGGGGGGGAGGGCACAGGTTCGAGCCCCCAAAAGCCGAGAAAGAGCCGCAGAAGCGGCCAAGGTTGAGCTGGGTAGAGGGCACATGTGAGATGCTATTCCCGCACCTGCGGAGGTTGCAGAAGCGGACACAAGAGCGCAGGTGCGAGGCGGACGCAGAAGCGTGATAAGTTCCGTACCTGCGTAAGTGCAGATGCGGTCTTGAGGCCGCAGGAGTGAGGTCAGGATATTAAGTGGGTTCTGCACCTGTGATGGATTTTCTGCAAGTGCGGCATCGCAGAAGCGACATTTGGACCGTAGGTGCGGTATCGCTGGGCAGAATGTATAAATAGAAGACTTTGCGAATTTTTGCTCATTTCCACCATTTCCAATTCGAACTTCGGATCTTTTGGGGAGATTTTTGAAGGGGACTAAAAGGTTTTCACTGAGGTATGTTGCTTGAGCTCTAATATCATTAACCATGGTGTTTTCCCTTTGTTTTCCCACCTAATTATTAGGATTGAAGTGAAATAAGGGGTTAGGGCTCGGGATTTTGGAGAGAGTAATTTGGGGATTTGAGGGATCAAATGACGTCGGATTTTGATGAAATTGGTATGGGTAGACTCGTGAGTGAATGGGCTCTCTACTTTTGTGACTTTTGTCAGATTTCGAGACGTCGGCCCGAGGGCCGGGTTTGAGTGAATTTCGAGATTTGGCCTATAACTTGGTATTTTTCTTGTGGAATTGGTTTCTTTAGCCTATATTGATCGTATCATATTTCTTGTGGCTAGATTCGGGACGTTCGGAGGCCGAGTCGAGAGGCAAGGTCATTGCGGTGTAGGATTTTGCTCGGCTTGAGGTAAGTAACGCTTTCAAACTTGGATCTGAGGGTTCGAAACCCTGAACTACGTGTTGTGTGGTTAGTATTGAGGTGACGCACATGCAAGTGACGGGCATGCGGGCGTGCACCGTGAGAATTGTGACCTGGTTCATTCCATGGCATCGTTTAATGACTCTTTCTTGTTGATATCCGTGTTCCTAATATGTGATAAAGTAATTGAGCTAAAAACATGCTAGATAAAATGTTAGGGCTTGATGTCGTTACTGTTGGGACCCCTAGTGGTTGTTTCTTGCTGTCATTTCACTCATTTCGCTGTTATATTGTACTCAGCCATCTTCATGCATTTCATATCATATCTTAGTCTCAATTGTTATTATTGGCATAGAATATCATTGGTTCCGGGCTAGTTCCCATCATATTGTGAGCCCGTGGGTGAGACTAGAGGGTGATGACTGAGTGAGGACGAGAGCCTAATTAGGAGTGACTGTTATGGGATCGGGCTGCACGCCGCAGCGATTATATTGCTTTATACCATGACTGGCCTGTTATAGCGCTTGGGCCGTAGGAGCCCTTCCGGAGTCTGCACACTCACAATGGACGCGAAGGATATTATTGAGGGATGGATTTCCATGGACATGGATTTGTCCAAAGTATTGATATCTGGAGATAGATTTCTCCACAAGGTTGGATTACCCTTGTTCCTCGGTACCGGGTGACTTATAGTCAGTAATGAGTATGTTCCAGGATAGATTTCCCTGGGCTGGATGGCCATATATGGTACCGAGTGGTTGAGCACTTGAGAGTGGGAGTACACCGTGCATTTCATACAGTCAGTGCATTGGCATGTAGAGGCAGTTGAGTTATATATTTAAACTGTTCAGATCTGTATTTACCTTATTACTTTGAGTTGTCTATTAGCTAAAAGCATGCCTACGTTTCTTGTACATTGTTTCTATTATATCTGTTGAGGTTGAGTTCGTCACTACCATTCAGTACATAGTTTGGACTCGTTACTTATTGAGTTGGTCTACTCACGTTACCCCCTGCACCTTGTGTGCAGATTCAGGCACTTTTGGACCTAGTGGCGGTTGCTAATCGAGGCTTCAGGCTTAGGAGATTATTGAGGTATCTGCACGACGTTCGCAAGCCTTGGCTCTCCTTCTTATTCTCCAGTTGTATTTCAATTGCTTCTTTAGACATTGTAATAGACTATGTATTTCCCTAGATGCTTATGTACTCAGTGACACCCTGGTTTTGGGTTGGATTGTATCTTATCTTGGAATTTCTTATGTTTCAATTAGTTTCTTTACATGTTAAAAGCTTTCGTTAATGTTTTCAACTTATAGTTATTATATTGGTTATTGAGTTGAGGCTGGCCTAGTTTCACGATAGACGCCAACGGGTCAGATTTTGGGTCGTGACATACAATCTTTGAGTTCTTTCTTTGGAAATAGTGAATGTCGTAAGAGGTGTATAATCCAATGTATGATCCTAATTTAAACACGCCACCTACACGAGTCACTACATAATTTTAAGGAATGCAGGAATATGATTCCTCATCCCTAGTCACAATAGCTCAGGCGCAATGCCAGCAGATGCATAAGATGGAGAGGTGCTATAAGGCCCAGTCCGCTAGTGATATTGTCCGCTCTGGGCCTAGGCCTCACGGGTTTAAAATGCGTTACTAGGGTCTAAGGCTTGTCAAATATACCCAGCATTCCTCTTGTGTTTTGCCGATGAGGGACTTTGTCTAATGTTTGCCGTGTTACATACACCCATTCTTATGGACTCAGCGTCCTCACTGAGGTTTGCCCCATCGCATGGGATTCGCCTAGACTCAGCAATGAGGTTTGCCCCGCTTAACCAGGATTTGCCTAAACTCAGTTGAACTCTGACCCACCATCAGCAAGGTTGACACACGAGTGCTCTGATACGATCTGTAACAGCCCATCACTATAGTGATATTGTCCGCTCTGGGCTTAGGCCCTCGCGGGTTTAAAATGTGTCACTAGGATCTTAGACTTGTTAGCTTTTACCCCCAGCATCCCTATTGTATTTTGGCAAGATGAAACTCTGTCTGAAGTCTGGGGTGTTTAGGCGCCTCATTGATTGCTGACATAGGTTTAGAATGCCCCACTAATTGATCAAGGGCTCAAGGCATGAGTGGTAGAGGTATATGGCTTGGCCTATAGTGACGCCGAAGGTTTACTTTCCAATAAGTAGTTAGCTCGCTTGCTTTCCCTTCATAGGTCCTATTAACTATAATAGTATGTCTAAACCAGTCCAGGTCTTTTAAAAATCTTGAACTTCTTCTCCTCCTTTATTTTTGATGAACTTACGTAGATAAATAGCTATTCGATATCAATATCTCCTGCAATAATAACTAGGGGTTATCCTCAACTGTTCAACACAGATAAAACGTATTCATTCAAACTGCTCGATCCCATTCCCATGCTGACACCAAGAAAAATAAATCATAGGGCCTTCTTCTCTACCCATTTCTTTTTCATAATCATAAAGGGTGAAATTGCTTAGGCAACTTTCTTTATGGCTCATGTATGAATAACAAAGCAAAATAATGCAGATTGACGACCTTCTTTTAAAACTATTTAATAAGGATATTAATAGTAGTTTCCTACTTATTCGCTCTTCTTCCTTTTTTTTTTCCTTTGGAACCTACGCGATTTTGATTTCACTTTAATGCTGGTATTAAATAGTAATAAGTTTGTATTTTTTTTTTCCTTTTAAGCCAACATCAATCACTGTTCGTTACGGCTATTTATTGAAGAAAAAGTTTCCCACTTGTTCTCTTCTTCTTTTTTCTTTTTGTCATTTTGTAAAAATAAACTTTAGTTATATTTACAATTTCATGCAACTTAAAATGTACTCCCTCCGTCTCATATAATGTGTCTTGTGTCTCTTTTACACGCCCCTTATAAAATATTAAATAGGAAAGGGATTGATTCTATCCTTATTTATGTCATATGATAAAATATCTCTTCATTGAATATTATGTGTTATCTCCATCTTCGAGAGCAATTATTAAGGGTAAAAAAGGAAAAAAATAATCAATTTTATCTTGAACTTCTAAAAGGACAAATAATTTGAGACAACTATTTTTAGTAACCACGACTGTTAATATCAGACGGAGGAAGTACTTGTGAATGATAAAAGAGGCGAACATTATTTCGCTAAGAGACTTTGTGCTTTTAATAGTATAAATATAAATAGATAGATATAAATTTAAACCGAATAATGTAGCAATATTCTAATAGAAGGATCTATTGGGAAGTGTGTCAAACTAATAGAACGGAAGATATTTAAAAGAAAAAAATAATAAATTGTTAAAAAAAAAAAAAAAAGATAAGATTTACATGGTTCCACAATTTTGTATATTGTACAACCACACAAAGAATAGTTTTTTATTACTGAAGAGAAAGAAGTTGTGATGATGGTTTACAACCGAGGAAGAGATATCTATTTATCAGCACTCAGCAGAGCAATCGATTGAAATCTTCGGCGAAATGTGAACATAGGGTAGCACGGCACCGGCGATTGTGAGCAAATTTAATTATTTTACATTTTGCAGTCTTTCTCACATATCTTTTTCCTCTTTTTTTCATTCCTTTCTTTCTTTGACTTTTTCATTCATGTTCACATGGGTTTATTCCCATCAGGATTAACCAGCTGGCTCCTAAATCGTCATCAATATTCCCTACCATTTTTTGGAGCTTTATAAATAGGCTCGTGTCTTAGTGTACTAACTGGAACATAATTTCTTAATTCACCTGTCTTAGTTGCTACTACTGTTAAGTGTTACTAAACCCTAAAGCATATATTACTACGTCTTTCTCTCCTCCAAACGCATATTCGCAAGAGCCAAGAACTAGTTAAAAGTTCATATTTTGATATCCTACTGTTTTAAAACACGGAGAAAAAATGGATGGTAATGCTGGAGAAGTAGCTAATCCAGTGTGTGCTCTAACTGTTCTGGCAGAGGTTACACGGCGCTGTGGCAATCACCATCCTACTGTTTGGGGAGACCATTTTCTTGCATATGCTCATCTCTCGGTAAATTTATACTTTAAGAACCTCGTTTTTTTTGTTTTTTTGTTAGCATATTCTTCTTGTTTTTAACACACTACTAGCTATGTCTTTGTTCATTTATTATCAGTTGAAGCAATCCTATTGAGCATCTGCTTGTAAATGTTGACGTATATGACCGTTTCATCTAACATTTTAAACTATTACAGAGAACATGCTTTTAATTTATTTATTTAATTGTATCTTAACACGCCTCCTCATGTGCGAATTTGATTCTTTTTCATGGGCCAAACACATGAAAAATTCTTTTTTGATAATCGATGCACTTGAGCTCAAGATGTTGACTGTTAGAGCAGAAAGATATGAAAACAAAGTTATATTTATTCACTCGCACAGGGAGCTAATGAATGGGAAAAGAAACAGCATGAACACCTAAAAGAAGAAGTGAGAAAAATGCTAGAGATGTCTCCTTCGAAATCTTTGCAAAATCTTGACCTGATCAACGCAATCCAATGTCTTGGAGTAGCGTACCATTTTGAATATGAGATTGAGGAGTCACTGGCCTGTATCTACAGCTGTTATGACCAATTGAATGCTGAAGCTGATGAAACTGACCTCCATCTTGTTGCTCTACGGTTTCGATTACTTAGGCAACACGGTTATTATGTCTCATCTGGTATGTAATCTTAATTCCTCCCACTTGAGATTATGCAATAGTTACTCAAGCTAATTTGTTTGCCAATAAGAGTTTAATTTTTAAACACTGATCATATAAAATATGATGAAGCAGATGTTTTTTGGAAGTTCACTGACGACAAAGGAAATTACAAGAAAGCATTGGTTAGCGACGTGCAAGGATTGTTGAGCCTGTATGAGGCAACACAATTCAGAGTACACAATGAAGAAATACTGGACGAAGCAGTTAATTTCACCATCACTCATTTGAAGCTATTGTTGCCTACATTGAGCAATTCTCTCGCGATGAAAATCAGCAATGCACTAAAATATCCAATCAACTATACTATGGTGACAGTAGCAACGAGGAAATACATATCGTTTTACCAAGAAGATAAAGCAGAAGATGTGTTGCTAAATTTCGCAAAATTGGACTACAACATATTGCAGAAGATGCATAAAAGTGAGCTATGTGATATCACAAGGTAATCTGCAAGATAGATAATCACTAATTAACATGACAACACTGACTTATTTTTTTAAAAAAAAAAATTGCATCAATTTTCAAATCCAACTTTACATTTTTTAGGTGGTGGAAAGAATTGGACTTCGCGAAAGCATTACCTTTTACGAGAGACAGAGTAGTTGAATTGTACTTCTGGTCTTTGAGTGTGTACTTTAAACCTCAGTATAAGTTCGGCAGGAACGTACTAACCAAAGTCTTATGCTTCATTTCTATTGCTGATGACATTTATGATACCTATGGAACAATAGACGAACTCACTCTCCTAACAAATGCAATAGAAAGGTATTTTGTTTCTTCTTTTTGTAACATTAAGTACTGCTTAGCTTTTATTTTACCATGTAGTAATGTGTACCTAAATAACAAATTTCATTAACAATCTTACCTATATCTGAACGTAGGTGGAACATTGACGACGCTTCAGAACAATTACCGTCATATATGAAGCTTTATTACCTAGCTCTTCTAGATATTTACAGTGAAATTGAGAAAGAGTTGGCAAAGGATAACAAGTCATTTCAAGTCAACTATTCCAAGCTGAGGTAAACTACTTCGTAACTAGGGTTGGCAAAGGGCTATTTGGGTCGTATTTGAGCTGATTATGATGGGCTGACTCATTAAATATGTCATTGCCCAGCCCTGTCCAAAGTTTATCTGGGTTAAGATGTGCTAGGTCACAGTGGACTAAACAATGAGTTGTAACCCAACCTGTCCAAATTGACCCAAATCTTTGCAATATTCTCAATGAGCACCTTTTTAATTTTTTTTTTTATTTCAACAAAAAGAGGTTTTTCTTTTTTCATGATGTAGAAAAAGTATTTTCTTTTTCACAAAATGAGTACTTTCTTTTCCTGTTGTAAAATTGTTTCCACAAAAAAAAAGTTCTTTTTCATATTGTAGAAAAAGTATTTTCTTTCTTTAGTACTGTATTTTATTTTATTGTGATACCTAAAAAATAGCTCAGTAGCGTCCTTATTTTATTGATATAAATTTTATTTGTGTTTCTTCTATTGTGATGATGTGTTTCTCTTTATTTTCATATATTTTTCATATTTGATGATTAGTTTGTAGTTAGTTAAATAAGTCATTTGACATCATGAAAAGAAAATACGTATTTTGTTGAAATGAAAGAAAATACTTTTTCTACGTCATAAGAAAAATACTCATTTTGTTGATATGAAAGAAAATATTTTTTTCTAAATCATGAAAAGAAAGTACTCTAAATAACATTTTCATATTTTTATGGTGAGGTCGGGGTAGAGGGGGGATTGGGTGGTGCGTGGGCGAGAGTGGAGGGTGAGGTGGGGATGGGGGTGGGGTGGTGGGAGTTGATGGAGATGGGGAAGGTTGAAAAAAAAGTTTTGAAAAATATTTTTTTATTCTCTTGATACATAAAATACTTTGCACCAATTGGAGAAAAACAAATTCATAAAGACAATATTTTTCAAATATTTAGACTAATCAAACATGGGAAAATTAGAAAATATTTTTCTAAACATAGGTCTATGTAGAACTTTAAGATTGACCATTTCCATGGGTCAAGGTTGGGCAACATCATAAGCCCATTTGGGCTGATCTTTTTTGATGGGTTAACATGGGCTAGCCGAAAACAGCTCATCTTCAAAACATGTAAAAATAGCGTGGGGTAGCCACTATTTAAGGTGGTATTTATTTTTTATCCAGCAATTCTAATGTTGAGCAAAAATAGCCACTACTCTATTAAAATTGATATGAAAAAATATTTTTACCCTTTCTTCCATTGCTTTTCTTCCCAAACGCTCGCTTCTCTCTCAAGTTCGATGCAGAGACATGTTTTTGTGGATGCATATGCTGTTTGTGATAAAAATGCTGAATTGGGTTTTTTGATTCTTATGAATTTGATGGCTTTGAACAGTTACGAAGACGAAAGATGATATCTTGCTGTTTTTCTAACGAGGGTCAGCTTTGTCTTGCTTCGTGTGATTGCCCCTTTATTCGGTGTTTGCCTTCAATTTTATGTATGGATTCAATGCTAAATTGGGTTTCTGATTCTTGTTGATGCATGTGTTGTTGAAATGATTTGGTCCTTAACTTATAGTTACAAGCACAGAAATTAAGGACAGCTAGTCCTTAACTTAGAGTTACAAGCACAGAAATTAAGGACAGGTAGTCCTGAACTTAGAGTTACAAGTTCAAAAGTTAAGGACATGTAGTCCTGAACTTAGAGTTACTAGCTCAAAAACTAAGGACAGGTAGTCCTTAACTTAGACTTACAAGCTCATAAATTAAGGATAGCTAGTCCCGCACTTACAATAACAAGCTCATAGTTAATGATACTTGATCCTGAACTTAGAGCTGGAAGTTCAAAAATTAAGGACACTTGGTCCTTAACTTAGAGTTACAAGCGCAGAAATTAAGGACAGATAGTCCATAACTTATGAGTTATATGCACAGAAATTAAGGACAGATAGTCCTGAACATCGAGTTCCAAGTTCAAAAGTTAAGGACATGTAGTCCTGAATTTAGAGTTACAAGTTCCAAAGTTAAGGACAAGTATTCCTAAACTTAGACTTACACGCTCATAAATTAAGGACAGCTAGTCCTGAACTTACAGTAACAAGCTCATAAGTTAAGGACACTTGGTCCTGAACTTTATGAGCAGAAAGGTATTTTCGTCCGGGCGGATAAAGTTTATTAAAGCAGTAGCTAAAGACTAAAGACATTTTAAACAGCGGCTTAAAAGTAAGGGAAATTACCAGCTATGTCCATTTATAAGTTGCTCATTACAAAAATTGGCCAATTGATAAAATATTACTAATATTAGCCAAATTAGCCAATTAGCTATTTGTAGCAAAAAAATATCAAATTTTTGCTTCGTTTTGAGTGGGTGTTGTTAGAATAGATTGGGCACAACTAAGGAGCTTGAATCTCAGTTTTGGGATGATTTGGTGAAGTTTAGAGGTGGTTCGAATTGAAAATTCGAAGTAAAAGCTGAACTAAAAGAAATGATATATGTATCAAACTGTGTATCATTTGCGTATCACATATGTATCATATTTGTATCTATTGTGTATCACATGTATATCCATGTATACCAGTGTGTGAAATACATGCGTGAAACATGTTTGATACATGTGTCGCAGAAGACATTTTTGAACTTGATTCAATTACGAATTTTGATACAAAACCAGTCCAAATCACCTCCAATCTTCCTCAAATTTTGTATATTGACTTATCTATATATTTTCAATGAATTTCTACTATACCCATTGAAAAAGTTCCTTTTTGTTTAGATTTTTGGAATATTGTATAGATTTTTGTATTTCTTCACCTTATTTGCTACCCCGTCCATGAAATTTCCTTTCCGTCTTATATCTAATGTTGCTAATCACGCTTAAAAATGTGGAAGGTGATTTTTGCATGTGATTCTTTGAGAGAAAGAACCCTATTATTTGGTTTTTCAATTTTTGTTGGCTAGTTTTGGTAAGTCTATAACTAATGGTTAGAGGTTGGTAAGCTGAGATTTATTAGGGACATTTATGTAAGTTTCCCTAAAAGTAAATACATGTCTTATTTGTGGCTAACTATGCACTTCCCCCTCAAAACTTCCGACCCAAACCCATTCAAACGGGTTTGAGTTAGTTTTGCCACCCTAGCAAATAGTTATTCATAATCCACCGAATTAAATTTTATGCGAATTCATGAGTGTGTTCTCTTGATTATATTCTTTCAGATGAAAAAGTTGATAAAGGCATATTTTCAAGAGGCCAAATGGTGTCATGGGAATAACGTCCCAACAATGGAACTGTATGTGAAGAATGGAATTCGATCTAGCACTATCCCATGTCTTGCGACTCTCTCTTGGTTAGGCATTGGAAATGAAGCAACGAAGGAGGCACACGACTGGCTTGCAAGTGAACCTCCAATTCTGGTTGCTTCTTCTATCATTGCTAGATTATCGAATGATATCGTATCACATGAGGTTAGTGGTGTACGCAAAATTTTTTGCAAGCAGTGTCACATTTAAAAGGGTAAACAAATAAATTTTAAACGACGTCGAAAAAAAAAAATTAGATCATATCAATCATTTTAAAGATGCTAAGGGACTGGGAAACTTAAAAGAACAAAAATGTGTTGGTTGGGGCCCAAACCCCAGAACCATACTCAAGAATTGCAGCACCTAAACTAGCGGACCAAGCAACGCAAATTTACCAAGTGTTGTCATTCTATATTATGTATAATCATTTGTTATTTTTTGCATATTATTTATATGTGTATTTAATGAAATTTTCCGCCGAAGCAGTGTTACGGTGACACTGCTTAGCCTAAGGTAAATCCGCCCCTGCATGAGGTATACTATACTTAGGAACTAAGTTTTGTCGTTTTTTAGTTCAGCCCCGGATTATTAACAAATAGTACATACTTATTCCATGAAGTATTTATGAGTTCAACAAAAGTTATTGTGCGACCTTAATTAGTTGATCAAGGCCTTAGGAGGCAGATTCAGAATTTTAGCTCTGTGGGTTTAGACTCAGGTTTCAACCGCTAAACCCATTGCCGTATTTGAGTTATGGGTTCTGTTGTGAATCAAGCTCACTCAATGAGGACCTATGGGCTAGAAGTGGTGAATGAGACTGAGTCAGTAAGGATTATTGGGCTGAGTAAAATATTGGAGAGTTTTATTTGGGATCCAGGCCCATTTAGAAAATGGTTAAAAAGTCCTAGCAGTTAGAGAGAAAGGATTATGCGTATTCTGAAGAAAAATGTCTGTTCCTCTCAACTCCTTTCTCTGAGTCTAAGCTTCTCATTTCCCCTTCTTTATCTCTAATCCTTAGCTACTTCTACATTCCAGTATTTCTCATTGTAATTCAGTAGTTAATCTTGAATTGTTATCCAAATCTGTAATTGAGTTCTATTTCATATTAATATAGTAAGAAGTTTGTCTATTTGTTACATTGGTGCTTTCATCCATCGAACTCCAATGGAGGTACTCGATCGATTCAGTGGCAGTGGCAACCCAGAGAGTTGGCTTTTTCGGGCCGAGCGGCACTTCACTTACCTTGGCTTCACCGAGAAGGATTGGTTACCTCTTCCTTCCTTTTACCTTGATGGTGAAGCTCTTAATTGGTTCAATTGGTTGTTTCAGAACAAGCAATTTTTCGATTGGACGCATTTCAAAGCAAAATTTGCTCAGCATTTTCGACGACAAACAGCCATATATTCGGTGAGGTATTTCGGCGGTTCCTCACCTGTTAATTTTGAGTATATTAATACTGTCCCTATAGTTTCACAATCAACTATGGTGTCTCCCTTTCCTGTTTTGAGCCTTTTTCCGAGGACATCAGCATTTGAAGCGGCTTATGCAACTGAAAACTTAAAGGCGGACCATATGTTCGATAATTTGCCAGTGAAGTATGAAAATGTAGATTCCTTGACATTGATTACTGGAAGTACTACTGAAATTGTAAATCTTAAAGATATAGAAGCACCTCAAATTCGGAATGCAAATTCAGTAGAGGTAGTGGATTTGGTACAGGAACCTTCTGCCATCACTGAAGATCATGTGCTCGACGAAATTTCACGCGCCGTAGTGAGCTCCGACTTGCATGATCTTAATGCTCCTGTCCATGAGGGAGACAGTTCTGTCACCTTCCAAACCAAAGTCCATACGGAGGTGTTAGATGATACCACCGGATCTGATGATTGGGAGGAAGAAAATTTACGAGATTCTACTACAGCCGGGGTGTTTGACAAATTTCCTCAATGGGATACATTAGATTCCCTGGTTTTTACTAGCAAAGGAATTGTGGTGTCGAATGCGAGTCTGAGATTTGATGTAATAGAGTTTCCATTTGATGATACCCTATGGTTTGGTACAATTCCGTGGCTGAGTAATTATCTTACAGAAATTGGTGGGGCTAATCACAATCAGATGTCGCTTTTTGGCTTACACAACTGTAATTGGGTTGATACTGGGCAAGAACACAATCTTCCAGGATTCTTGTTGTCTAAATCCAGAGATTGTGCTAGGGGCAGAAAATAGAGCGAGGGCTCCAAGCATTGGATGAAAATTACTCCAAGCTATCACCGGATATTCGGGTCGATAAAGCTGATGGCCACTTGTTTGCTTTGTTTGGTCTAGCTCATGAAGCAAGGTCTGCTTCATCGTATAGTATCTTTGATCCTAGTCCTTATCTTGATTATCCTAGCTTGCCCATGTTAGTAGTCTTCATAATAGAACACAAATATGGTAACTGCATTTGCTCTAGTAATGATGCAAGGGATTCTGGCTTACCAACTAGTAGTTATGTGGACAAGGGGTTGGACAATGGCCGGGTATTTAAGGTTGGTTCAGGTACAGTTGATATGAGTGTTGAACATAATGGAAATTCCATCAACTCTTGTGCAATGTATAAGCTACTGGGAGAGTCTATAGCAAATTCATTTATGTGTTCTGTTAATGATACTACTACTCAAATTGAGGAGCAACACATAATTAATCAGCTGAGGTCTTTTTCGAGTGGAATGGCTCTTGAGCTAAGTGTGTTACACCATGCTTTAACTTTCACAATGGTGCTATGGATTAATGAAACTATTATCATCGGAGACGCACCTCTTGCATTCACAAAGAAGCCTTCATTAGGGATTAATTCTACATTCTCTATTCCCTGTGACCTGTTCATGTTTGATATTCATGAAGTTCTAGTTAGTTGTTACCAATTTCTTGCTGGACAGTCTAAACTACCATGCTCTCAGCTTGCACTTGGGCTTGCTCACTACTTAGAGGTGATACCTTGTTTGCTTTCAGCTTACAATCATGATCAGCTTTTACACAGAGTTTATGGCGCTACAAGCAATTATGCATTATGGATTACGTCTGGCACGAGTCCTACCAAGTTCATGCCATCAGATGTATGGAATCTTCTTCAAATACGATTCTGCGACATCACAGTTTGGTCTGTTGTCATATTTGGTTCTATTTTGGATGGTGATTTTTCTTCTACTGTTGAATTTCTTGCTGACATGAGACAAAAAGGGGGCTGCATTGTTAAAAGTTTGGATATAAATTCTCTATCTGGCGTCTTAACTGTAGTTTTACAACTTGTGAGCAGACAATTGTTCAACACAGAGAATACACATGAGGATGCACTACTCACGTTCATAGGTGCACTTGCTAAAACTTCAGTTCATTACACTGCACTAGTACATGTTGTTTCTGCTATTCCTTTGGCGCTGACTTGTGGCGAGTGTGCTACCATATTTTTCACGCTTAACAACTCAATACCAAACAACAACCTTGGTCATGTTGCTAGGACAAGGATCATGGAATTCAGGGCTGTACTTAGTGCTGGTGCCGATGCTGAACAATGTGTGTTGGAATCTCATGCTGGTGGTTCTTTCACGGTTACAAGGAATGAATTTGGTGACAACCTTGGCAGGGGCACAAAAATTGCAGTAATTAACTCGACAGTTGAACAGCAGGAAGGTGTAGCGAATTTTGTTAACATCTTTGCCAATTATGATGCATTTATGGTGGCACAGTTGCATATGCAGGAAGGCACCAATTGCATTTTCTCACAAACATACAAAAGGGAATTGGACTTGGATGTTGCCACGGTGAATGCTACGTTTTCCATTGGCGAAGTAGTCTTTCCAATATACTTTACAAGGGAGTACTTAGCAACTACTTTGGAAATGAACTGCCACATCTTTTATAATGACATGGCTTATGTGAAAACAAATTGGTCGAAGCAATTTCATCGTCAGCATGCTCCTGTACTTGACACATATACTCTTGTTTTGTGTGAATTGCGCAAGAATTCTTTTGACTTCGGGAATTCCATTGATGAGCAGAACCTATTTGATGGCGATTATATTCTTGACTTGAACCTTGAGGACAAGGTTCTTTTTGAGGGCGGGAGTATTGTTGCGAATCAAGCTCACTCAATGAGGGCCTATGGGCTAGAAGTGGTGAATGAGACTGAGTCAGTAAGGATTATTGGGCTGAGTAAAATATTGGAGAGTTTTATTTTGGATCCAGGCCCATTTAGAAAACGGTTAAAAAGGCCTAGCAGTTAGAGAGAAAGGATTATGCGTATTCTGAAGAAAAATGTCTGTTCCTCTCAACTCCTTTCTCTGAGTCTAAGCTTCTCATCTCCCCTTCTTTATCTCTAATCCTTAGCTACTTCTACATTCCAGTATTTCTCATTGTAATTCAATAGTTAATCTTGAATTGTTATCCAAATCTGTAATTGAGTTCTATTTCATATTAATATAGTAAGAAGTTTGTCTATTTGTTACAGGTTCACATTTCAGTATTTTCAGCAACTTTAATGGTTTTTGTACAAATAAGTTTAGACTAAAATTACGGGTTCAAATGAACCCACACCTACAATTGTTCATACCACTTTTGTCTAATGCTTGTCGCTCTTATAGTTATGGATATGCAGAGAGAGCAAGAAGGAGGAGATATATCAGGTGTCAAATGTTATATGAATGAATATGGCGTCACAAAAGAAGAAGCATACATGGAGATTAGGAAAATAATTGACGGTAGTTGGAAGGATTTGAATCTAGAATGCCTAAAATCTCCAGTTGTACCTAGGGTTTTGCTCATGCTAGTGCTCAACCTTGCTAGGATGTCGAAGTTCTCATACAAAGATGAAGATTCTTATACTTTCTCCAAAAATAACTTGAAAGACATCATCTCTGAGGTGCTAGTTGATCTCATTACAATATGAAAACTTGAAAAGAAAAAACAAAAAGAAAATGGAATAAAAATGAAAACACGTATTGAAATTCTCTAGAATGCTTATATTGTTATTTTTAATCAGTTTATTTCTGTTGAAAGGAGAATATGATATATATGTACTATATATCATTATATTTGTAATAAAAGAAGTTCCTAATTTATATGATACATATATTGAAAGAAGAATATATATATATATATATATATATATATATATATATATATATATATATATATATAT
>NC_031995.1:7663598-7777416 GCF_001879085.1 Nicotiana attenuata | reverse complement strand
AGAAGTTCCTAATTTATCTGTCTCAGCTACTTCAATGGCAAACAAAGGAGGAACTTTGCTGCTTCCAGAGCAAACACAGGAGAATGCTTAAAGTTGGGATAAGCTAAATGTATTGAAATGAATATCATTTGGTTTCTTGTAATTTGTTTAGTCATTGGAGTTGAACTCTTTTTTATACAGATATCTTATCAATTTTGGACTTTGTACTCTTTTACTAATTTTTATGCTTTTAGTTTTTTTTTTGTGTGTGTGTTGGGGGGGGGGGGGTACTTGTTATATTATTAACATTAATCCAAAAGTATCCGTGAAATCTATGGAGAAGAGTAGGGGTGTGCATTCGAATCGGTTTATCGATAAATCGAATCGATTATTTATTATCGAAATCGAAATCGAAAAAATCGAAACCTTATTGAAACGATAACGATAAGCATATGTACAAATCGATAATCGATAAGTAATTATCGATAAGGTCAAAATCGAATCGATAAATCGAATGCACACCCCTAGACTGTAGACACTTGTTAAATGAGTAATTACCTATTTGTGTAGATTAATATAACTTACAGAATGTATATATATTCCGCTACTATTTTGAAAGCGGCTATACAATATTATTTTCCCTAATCTATACCCTTTCCTTTACCCTAAGTCCCTCACCCTATTATTTCCTCTACCACATTTAAGGAATGATCATATTTAAAGATCAAGGGAATGAAGTTCAAATTAATGGAAAACAGAATTAGCCGTGATGATGTGTTTTGTTTTATTTTATTTTTTTTATACCGTTGGAGTGTTGGTGGCATACATTTGATCCCTTACTTTAGTTTTGTTGCATGTGCTTGTTGACATAATTTTTATATTATAAATGGTGTTCATCTTATTTTAGCTTCTTTTTGTCCATATTAGTTAGGCGCGTTTATAGCGATATACTTTTCGTGGAATCCCGCAAATTTTCTTATTGGTGTAATCGATAACCGAATCGATAAGCCCCCAAAATCGATAAATCGAAATAGAAAAAATCGAAACCTTATTGAAACGATAACGATAAGCGTATGTACAAATCGATAATCGATAAGTAGTTATCGATAAGGGTCAAAATCGAATCGATAAATCGAATGCATACCTCTAGAGAAGAGAGAAGAAAGTATTTTCGTTGCTCATGTTAAAGAAAGTATCTCTAATATCCTAACCATTTAGGGCCCATGCTATTCTCACCTAAAATAAAGGTAAATTGACATGACAAGTACCAATTGCAATTTAAAAGAGATTAGCGGATAAAAATATTAAATAAAGTAATATGCTAACAAAAATTTATATTAACAATGTAATAATATTAAAAATTAAATAATACAATAAAGAAAAATACAGAACAAAATATTTTATTCGATAAATGTGATGATCCGACATGTCATCTAGAGTTTTAACCCTTAATTCTATATTTCAAATACTTAAATAGCTCCATTTATCCTTCCTCCATTTGCGTGCGCAGTCCGTGTCTTCTTCCAGAAGGTTTTTATGTAAAAAGTTGATTAAAATGTGAAATCGTGTCTTAAAACTCATTTGAGTTGGCTTCGGTCTACATTTTGAGCAAACGGATCTGGATACGTATTTTGACAGTCTCGGTGGGTCCGTATCATGATTTAGAACTTGGGCGTATGCCCGGAATCGAATCCGGAAGTCCCTAAATTGATTTATTGCAATTTGTTGAAAATTATAGGTTTAAAAAGCTTAAAGAATTCATAAATTTGATCGTAGTTTGACTTTATTGCCACTGGGTTCGGATTTCGGTTACGGAACCTAGTATAAGTCTATTTCAGTATTCATGACTTGTCTGTAAAATTTGGTGCAAAACGGAGTTCCGTTGACGTGATTCGTACGGCCGGTTGTTAAAATGAAAGTTCTTAAGTTTTATTGAAATTTTCATTTGTTTTGGTGTACGATTCATAGCTCTAGGTATTATTTTGGTGTTTTGATCGCGCGAGCAAGTTCGTATAATATTTTTGGACTTGTGTGCATATTTGGTTTGGATCCTCGAGGGTGAGTTTCGGATAGGCTACGGATTTTTTTTTTGAATTTAGAAATTTTGGTTTTCTTAACTTCTGCTGGTTTCTAGTACTTCCTAATTCGCGATCACAAAGTAAGTCCCGCAATGGCGAATGCTAGTTTGGACTGGGGATGATTTTACTCAGTGCGAACGTGAGGTTTTGGTCGTGAACGCGGAGCAGTGGGAGGACTGCCCTTTGCGAACGCGACCTAACCAACACGAACGCATAGAACTAGAGAGGCGGGGGCTGGGAGATAGATTTACTCTACGCAAACGCGAGCCCATGCTCGTGAACGCGGGGGTGAGTTGGGCTAAGCCTACTCGAACACGTAGAGCAATTCGTGATCACGTAAGCTAATCGAGCAGTGCCTTCGCGAACGCGTCAGATTTCTCGTGATCGCGATGAACACCTGATGCCCAGTCATTTAAACTTCTAAAAGACAGGATTTTACCCATTTTCACCATCTTTCCATTAGAGCTCAGCCTAGAGGCGATTTGGAGGAGAAAATTCATCATCCTTTCATAGGTTAGCATACTGTAACTCATTTTCTTCCATTTCTAACATCACCCGTTAATTTTTAGCCTTATCTTTTTCTTTCATGGTAGAAAACTAGAAATTTGGGAAGAATTGGGGGGGGGGGGGGGTTTGCAAATTCGGGATTTACACCTCAAATTGGGGTCGGATTTTGAAACTAATTTCATAATCAGGCTCGGGGGTGAATGGATTAACGGGTTATGGTCCGAATCTCGGGTTTTGGTGAAGCGGGCCAGGGATTGACTTTTTTTTACTTTTTGGGAAAAATATAAGAAAACCTAACTTTATGTATTGTTATTGATTCCCCTAGCACTAATTGATGTTATCGAGTCGTTTTTGGTTAGATATGATTAGTTTGGAGGCGGATTCTAGAGGAAAGGTCCCGGTAGAGCTCTGAGTTTATTGCGGAGTAAGGTAAGTGTTGGGTTTAACCTTAATTTAAGGGAATTAGGAACCCTTGAGCTATGTTCTATGTGAAACTCATGTGTTGCGGCGGATATGCGAGGCGACGAGTATATATACGCCGCGAAAGTACTTGTTACCTGTTTTTCAGCATTTCATTAATTGTTTCATCTCATGCCTTAACTGTTACGTGCTTCAAATGCTTTGCTACTTGTCACTTATTATTCTCGTGTTAAAAATGTTAGATTCTCCCATGCTTCCATGATTTACTGCTACTTGCCTTAAATGACTTACTTGTACCCTTAGTTGTCTTTTATTTGAAATGTCTTGTTGTTTAGCATTCATGTTAGTGAATTCTTACTTTGTGACGAGATTTCCTTTCTGGTTCTGCTTCATATCCATTAATTGTAGAGAACTCTTGTGATTTAAGTTGTTTTAGTTGCACTTATTGATTTATTCATACTGTACAGTGGGATTGGGTTGTCAGCGCAACATGTGAAATAAGGATGGATTGTTATGGCGAGATAATGATGAATTTATATTGATATAGTGGGATCAGGTTGCGCGCCGTAACATATGAAATAAGGGTGGATCAATATGGTAAAATAAGGGTGAGTTATGACATTGATTCTGATTATATGGTGGTATCGGGTTGCGCGCCGCATTATTTATTTATTTATTATTGTTGATTATTATTATGGTGGAATAAGGGAGAATTGTATTGTACGGAGGGATCGGGTTACCCGCCGCAATAGTCTATGTGTTTCTATTCCTTATTGTGTTGTGTTGGCTTCGGTACTTTTATACGAGACTCGAGGGATTTGTATTTCTGACACTTACTCGTTTTCCTTCGGAGATTAAGTTACTTTCATGTGTTAACTGCTTTAATTCGTTTTCGCATTTTCTTTCCTGTCATTATTTATTACTGCGCACAGGTTATTATAAGTGATTGCCTTAGCATCGTCACTACTTCGTCGAGGTTAGGCTTGGCACTTACAGAGTACATGGGGTCGGTTGTACTCATACCACACTCTGTAATTCTTGTGCAGATTTTGGTACTGGTCCCAGTTGTACGTGAGGTGCATCAGCTCGGATTATCACATTTGGAGACTTGAGGTAGATCTGCTGACATCCGCAGACCTTGGAGTCCCCTTCATTTTTCCTCTTTTACTATTCATTTCATTCGAAATAGTTGTATTTATTTCACACTCTATTTGTAGAACTTCTAGTAGCTCGTGCACTTATGACTCCATATCCAGGGTTGTACTTAGATATTTTGGTTGTTATACTTTTTTGAACATTTTTCCAGTTTTATTTCAGTTTTATTGGCTTTAATTACTTGAATTGTTTAAAAATGGCATAAGAATTACTTTTATGCTGGCATGCCTAGCAAATGAAATTTTAGGCGCCATCACGGTCCCGAAGGTAGAAATTTCGGATCGTGACAAGTTGGTATCAGAGCACTAGGTTACTTAGGTCTCACGAGTCGCGAGCAGGCTTAGTGGAGTCTGGAGGATCGGTTCGGAGACGTTTGCACTTATCTTCCAGAGGCTATGGAGTTTAGGAACAATTTTACTTCTATTCTTCTCTATCGTGCGATTTTATTCCATCATTGATGATTGAACTCTTCTATTCTTATTCTCTAGCAGATGGCGTGAACACGTACTGTATCTACAGCCGGACAGCAGCGGGAGCCCCCAGTGGCAGCTCATACTAGGGGCTGAGGTCGAGGCCGAGGCAGAACTCAGCCTAGAACTCGAGTAGCAGCACCAGTAGTGGAGCCTCAGGTGGATTTGGATGAGGAGGTTCCAGCTGAGACTGCACTTGTTGGACTAGCTTCAGGTCCTAGAGGAGTTCATCGCGACCCTAGTGCTTCAGGATGCTCTAGTCTGTTTGGTGGGCCTTATGTAGAGTGTGGCCCAGGCCGGTACATTCCCGGTGGCACCAGCCGTCTCTCAGGCTGGAAGAGGAGCACAGACTCCCGCTACTCACACTCTGGAGCAGATGGCTCCCTAGTATCAGACTCCAATAGCCCGGGGTAGTTCAGCTGGTTGTTCCGGCACAGGCCGGTGATAGGCCCGCCATGTCCTCTGAGGCTATATTAAGACTGGACAAGTTTACTAAGATCTTTCCAGTTCACTTAAGTGGTGCACCTTCTGAGGACCCACATGCTTATCTTGACCGCTGTCATGAGGTGCTGTGGAACATGGGTATAGTTGAGACCAATGGGGTCAATTTTGCTGTGTTTCAGGTGAGGGTTCTACCAAGAGGTGGTGGAGAGATTATATGCTGACCAGATCAGCACCTTCTGAGGACCCACATGCTTATCTTGACCGCTGTCATGAGGTGCTGTGGAACATGGGTATAGTTGAGACCAATGGGGTCAATTTTGCTGTGTTTCAGGTGAGGGTTCTACCAAGAGGTGGTGGAGAGATTATATGCTGACCAGATCAGCTCGCCTGCACTTACTTGGGATGAATTCTCACAGCTATTTCTAGAGAAGTTCCTCCCTGTCACCCCGAGAGAGGAGTACCGCAGGGAGTTTGAGCGCCTTCAGTCGGGTAGTATGACTGCTACTCAGTACGAGACCCGTTTTGTGGATCTAGCTCGTCATGGCATTATATTGCTTCCTATTGAGAGGGAGAGAGTGAGGATATTTATTGATGGACTCACTTACACTAACAGGCTACAGACTGCCAAGGAGACCGGAAGTTATATTTGCTTTCAGATGACTGCAAACATTGCTAGGCGGATCAAGATGGTTCGTGCTCAAGAGAGGGCGCAGGTGTCGGATAAGAGGCCTCGTCATTTTGGTGGTTTCAGTGGTGCCTCATCTGTAGGAAGGGGTACTTTTGGTAGAGGTCATCCTCCTAGGCCATTTCAGTCAGCGCTTTAGGCATCTCACAATGCTTCAGGGTGTCGTGGTACTTATGTGCCTTATTCTGGGCAGCTATCCTACGGTTCCCTATCAGCTCCTATCAGTGCGCCTCCGATTCAGAGTTATCATCGTGGTAATCCGGTCCGTTTGGGTCAGCCTCAGTTTCAGCAGCCACAACTGCGTGATGGGTATTTTGAGTGTGGTGGTATTAGGCATATCAGGAGGTCGTGTCCGAGATTATTGGGTGTCATGCCACAACAGAGTTCTCGTGCCATGATTCCGGCACCAGTTGCTCCACTACCCGCTCAGCCAGCTAGGGGCAGAGGTTAGGCAGCCAGAGGTGAAGGTCAGGCCGCTAGAGGTGGAGGCCAGCCAGCTAGAGCCCGTCCCAGAGACGTAATTTAGAGTGGTAGGGCCCAGCCCCGAATTTATGCTTTCCCAGCCAGGCTTGAGGCTGAGTCATCAGACGCTGTTATCACATGTATTGTTCCAGTTTGCCATAGATATGCTTCAATTCTATTTGATCCGAGCTCTAATTATTTCTATGTATCATCCTATTTTACTTCATATCTAGTTGTGCCTCGTGATTCTTTGAGCGCTCATGTGTATGTGTCCACACATGTGGGAGATTCTATTATTGTAAATCATGTTTATCGATCGTGTCTGGTTACTACTGGAGTCTTGAGACTAGCATAGATCTCCTACTTCTTGATATGGTAGATTTTGATGTCATCTTGGGTATGAATTGGTTGTCGCCTTATCATGCTATATTGGATTGTCACGCCAAGACGTTGACCTTAGGCATGCTGGGGTTGCCTTGATTAGAGTGGAGGGGAACTACTGGCCATTCTACCAGCAGCGTTATCTCTTATGTGAAGGCTCGATGTATGATCGAGAAGGGGTGTCTAGCTTATTTGGATTATATTCGCGATTCCAGTGCGGAGGTCCCTTCCATGGATTAGGTACCAGTTGTATGTAAGTTTCCAGAGGTGTTTCCTGCAGATCTGCCAGGGATGCCAGCCGACAGAGATACTGTATTATTTTGGCTCCGGGCACTCAGCCCATTTCCATTTCGCCATACCGTATGGCCCCGCCAGAGTTGAAAGAGCAATTCCAAGACTTTCTTGATAAGGGCTTTATTAGACCTAGTGTCTCGCCCTGGGGTGTGCCTGTGTTGTTCGTGAAGGAGAAAGATGGATCGATAGGGATGTGCATAGACTATCGGCAGTTGAACAAAGTCACTATCAAGAACAAGTATCCGTTGCCGAGGATTGATGACTTATTTGATCAGCTTCAGGGTGCCAAAGTGTTTTCGAAGATTGATTTGAGGTCTGGCTATCATTAGTTGAAGATTAGGGCAACCCATGTGTTGATACCCAATTTTTCTGTCATATACTTTTAAAATATGCATACACTTTCAAAATATAGTACATGCATTTACAAACATATACAAATTGTTTTATATTTTTTTTAAAGTCCTTAAATCCATTTATTTCTGTATTTTTTATTATATAAATACTCAAAATTATCCTTCATATTACTTTATGACGATTTAACCATCCAAATTCATTATTCATGCTCATATAAGTGTTCCAATATTTCAATTGCATTTTTTCAGTTACATTTTGCATTTTTAAAACTATAATTGTGTATTTTGCGATAATAGCCCACATATATGCATAGCCACATTATCTATGTAAAAAATGACTTTTTATATATTAACAATATTAAGTAATTATTTTAAATCACCTGCATGCATAAAAATTATTTTTTATCTTTTAATTAGCTATTTTTAAAATTACTTTTATTAAAAAATGGGTATTTAATAGCCCAAATTTTATACCAAAATTGGACCCCCCCAATCCAATTCAATTAAGAACAGGCCCAAATCTACCTAGCCCAAACCTAAAGACCTCTACCCGACCCAAACCACGTCTAGTCTCGGCCGTTGATCTCTGAGATCAACGGCTTCTATTCACTCTTTCCTTTTTTTTATTCTAAACGACCCCCTAACCCTAATCATTTTCCCACACCAGCCGCCCTTGAATCCCCTCTTCTCCGGCTCTCTCTGAGGCCCAACCCTAACCCTAAGTGCCGCCACCTAAACCTACCCCTAATCCCTTTGATTCCTACCTATTCCATGGGATTCCATGGTTGTTTCAGGCTTCTACTGGCCTCTTACCTCTTCTAGTTGTTTTATTTTCTTGTTTCGTAAAAGAGATCTAATCCAGATCTTGTTCAAAACTCTTTAAGAGTTTGCCTACGGTCATCTCCGTTTGTGAGTGTTATTATCTTGAGTTATATGGTTCGAATCTTTGGTTCAAAACCAGATTCTCTTTACCCCACTTCTTTTCCTCAAAACCCTAATCTTTTTAAACATGAATCTGTCTAGATCTTTGTAGATCTGGAGTGATTCTGAGTTTATTAGTAATTTTCCTTTAAATATTACTTGTTTCTTTTAGTGTTAATCGATTTTAGCACCTTGTTACATTAGGGTTTTTGCTTCCTTGTTATTTGTTGGTCAAATCTCTGTATATCTGAAGTGATTTCGAGTTTCTATAACAGTTTTTCTTTAAAGTCTCTATGATTTTCCTACTGTTAATCGATCCTAAAGTTTCCCAGAATTAGGTTTTCGCCTCGTTTGTTTTTGCAAAGGATTTTTCTGAAATTTCCTATGTGTTTGATTAATCTTTCTTTCATAATTGTGTTCCAGTCTTAATTGTTTGATTACTTCATTGTCCGCTCCAACATTTTGCCCGTTATTTCTTGAATAATTATATAATTGACCCAACTGTCTAGGGTTTCATTTTTGCTGAGATGATTTACTGTATTTTTGTCTGCTTTCCTTAATTCGGAGACTCTTAATTGACGTCTCTTGCCTATTAAGGGGCTGTTTGACCCGAGATTGGTCTCTAATTACTTGTGTTACCTTATTTATGTGATTAATTGCTTGATTTATGGTGTTCCAACCTTAATTGGCTGTCAGAATCACCACTTGCCTTATTTGAAACTCAATCCGAGTTATCTTTGGATATAACTCCCTGATTTTCTGCCCTGTCAAGCCTAATTGATTGGTTAATTGCTTCCCTTGATTTATTTGCAATGTTAAACTACCTTGCCTTATTTACTTTACACTACTCGACTCCTATAAATACATCACTCTGTTTTAAACACACACACACAGAGACCTAAGGAAAAACACATGTAAAAGCTCTTGCTCTCTATTACTATTTGTCTATCGCACTGTCTAGCACGCTGAAAGCCAAGGCTAGATATTGGATCCTATTTACTTCACTCTCCTACTTCAAATTCCTAACTGGTATGCCTCACTTTACTATTATTCAGACATATGTATGATTTAGTTTATGTACTTACTGCTCAACATGATCACTCGCATGTTACTAAATCAGTATGCTTCTTGTTCTCAATATGCCTACTTTCATGTCATTGAATTAGTATGTTCTTTGTTTTCAGCATGCCTATTTTAATAAAGACCTATGTGGTTTTCCTGTCTTCAATATGTCCACATGTCTGTTTCTATTAACTAAGACTTGTGCGTCCTCTACATGTCTACTTTCATGTCATTGGATCAATATCTTCTTTGTTATCATCATGCTTGTTTTGAACTAGACCTATGTGTTTGTTTTTAGCATGATTACTTTCATGAATCAGTAGGTTCTTTTTCATCAACATGCCTATTCTATTTGCTAGACCTATGTGTTTTTTTTTGCTTACAATATGTCTATGTGTCTTCCCATATGTCATTAGATCTATGACTGTTGTCCTGTTATATATATTCATCCCTGATGAACCCCTGATTAAGTCATGGTCTCTATTCCCTCAACTTGCTTGCTTTTATGTGTGATTGTATGATCCCAACATGCTACCTTATGATTGATACAAGACTGTATGTTCACCTAGTATCAATTAATGGACCAAGACCATAAGAAACCTTTGCTGAACTAATTGATCTTGTCTATTGTTGATTGAGTTCAAGGCTAAACTCCTTCTGCTAAATCTAGGCAATGTGAATTCTTGCTTTGTGACTATGTTGCTATTTTCAGAATATTTCCAACTGTTGTTTTCACTCCTGAACTGTTTTACTCCTTAATTATTTCTACCTTTGAACTGTTTTCACTCTTGGACCCCTGAATTGTTTTACTCCTAAAGTATTTTCCTTAAATTGTCACTACTATGTCAAGCACTCTCACTTCTACTCTTAGATTACTTAAGTTCTGCCCCTCCAGTGTGCGTACTGCCTAGAAATCCATGAGATTCCTCCGAACTATGGCACACTGGGCTTGGCCCTTCCACACAACACATAACTACTCTTCTATTTAAAAGGATCTTGGTGTGAGCATTGCCCGGGGTCCTTAAGGCCCTTGGGAACTTTGACGCACCAGGATACCCTTATTGGACATCATGAGACTATGGCATCTGGGTCTGTTTGAAGGCCTGGTATTTCCAGGTTCACTTTGGGCCTATTTCAGACTCCCTATAGTATAGCTTTTATTCATTACGTAATTCATTTATGGTTTGTAATAATAATCCTTGTAAACAGATATTGGGTAAATTAGTGGGGGGGGGGGGGGGGTTCTTATATGATTTTTGTGAGGGAAATTGGGTGGAAATCATGCCTTTAGGTTTACTATGCTTACATGCATTAGGAATCAAGCCTTAGGTTTATTATGTTTACTTGCTTTAGAAACCATGCTTTAGGATTGTTTGACATACTAGAAAATATGTTATAGGCTCATCACCTCATTTGCTACCAAATTCTGCTTCTGCATAATCGTGATCACCTTGAAATTCTGTTATTAAATTAGTGCTATATTCCTGCTTAGCAAAAGCGTCCATTCGTTATGTGCATTAGAGATCCTGCTTTAGGACTGTTATTGCATTCGCTTTAAAACCATATCTACATCGCATAAATCAGTAATTATCCTGTTTAAAAGCAATCACAACACCTAGATATCATGTTCTAGGATTAAATGTATGTAAACCAGCTCTATAATGTTCAGCACCTAGACCAGCATGCCTATAGGATTAAATAAGTTCAAAACTATTTGTTTTAAATTGATCCTGATTACATTTTAGACAACATGTTTATAGGGTATCTCCACCTAGGCAGGCCTGTAGGTAATTAAAATCTTATAAAAACTGGAAACTATGTTGTGCTTACTTGTAAACTGCCCAGGTTCAACAGATCCTAAAATCAGTAGGCAAACTGATTAGGTCTTTGACGTTTTGCCTTAACTCAATACTGCATATCCTTCGTTTATCATGCTCACCTAGATATCTTGTTCTAAGGCCTTTCTGAAATCTCTGAAATTTGTTGTTTGAGACGTGCACTTACTTGCTCTATTTGTGGAGGTAAAATGTGAGCCTTTTAACTGTTGTATCTTTGGTCTGGTCCTACATGTTTTGTTTGTCGCCTAGAATTTTCTCCTTTTAATTACTGTAGGAGAGTCTAGAACCACCTTAACTAGAAGTCCTAAATACCCCCAGGACTATATAAGTAAAGGGACGGGTAATGCACGCACAGGATACATTCTTAAGTTGTTGGAACGCTTTAGGCTATGACCAAGGGGAGGGTAATTGGGTAGTAAAGGATATGATGACCTGTGCGCTAATGCCACGCGTAACCCATCTATTTGAGGAAGGCTTACCGCGTATTGTACAGATGTGATCCTATAGGCCAACAAACCTAGGACCCCCTTTAAATAAACTTTATGTGTTTATGTGCTTTGTTTCTCTAATGACTAATTCACATAATTTGAGTTCCGCCGGGACCCACCGTTTTGGATGCCAAGAATATCAAGAAGATACTGAGAAAGATGGTAGAAAAGCACAAACAATGGCACGAGAAGCTGCCATTCGCTTTATTGGGATATCGTACCACAGTCCACACATCAATCGGAGCAACTCCCTACTTACTAGTTTATGGTACTGAAGTTGTTATTCCCTCTGAAGTGGAGATCCCTTCTTTGAGAATCATACAAGAAGCTGAGCTCAGCGATGCAGAATGGATAAGGAGTCGTTATGAGCAGCTAGCCCCATAGACGGAAAAAGGATGAATGCAGTGTGTCATGGGAAACTCTATCAGAAAAGAATGTGCAGAGCCTTTAACAAATGAGTCAAGCAGAGGCAGTTCACACCGGGGCAGCTGGTGTTGAAGAAGATCTTCCCGCATCAGGATGAAGCCAAAGGGAAATTCTCTCCCAACTGGCAAGGCCCTTACATGGTTCATAGAATATTGACAGGAGGATCCGTCATACTTGCAGAAATGGACGGAGAAGTCAGGCCAAAACCGATCAACTCAGATGCAGTCAAACGATACTATGTGTAACTATTTATGGTTTCACAAAATGATGTAAATTGAACTACGCTTGACCCGATTCCCGTTTAAGAGGGGATATGTAGGCAGCCCTGTGGGTTCGGTCATATCATAATAAAACTTTCATTCCCCCCCCCCCCCCAGAATTAGAAACTGGGGCAGAATTTTGAGGAGGACCCTCAAATTCCGGAGCTAGTCCACCCAATGCCATCATATGCCAGAAAGTCAGAAATCAATCCGAAACTGGGGCAGAATTTTGAGGAGGACCCTCAAAATTCTATAAGCAGGAGAGGTTGCAATGCCTCGGATCGTGTCACAATCACTGGTTCATCTAACCAATTTCTACAATAATATATTTTTTACGTCTTTGAAACTATGCATGCTTGCTTGTAAAATGACTCTGTTTAGCTAATGCTACCCCCAATGATTTGAACAGGACCTTCGAACCAAGCAAAGCAAGCCAAGCAAGCTGACGGAGGCACGAACCGACCTTCCCCCTTACAAAACTCAGGATTTTTCTTTGGGTGCAGGACTGAAGAATATACATGGCTCCCAGTCACAATCTTCATAACAACCGCGGTACTGAAATCTATTATCAGCTAAGAATACTCTGCTATCACCTGTTATTTATTCTATTTTTGCATGGGACTAAGCCCTGTCCCAAACCCTGCATGAGGCTAAGCCCTGCCTCCATTTTGCATAAGGCTAAGCTCTGCCTTCTATTTGCATGGGACTAAGCACTGTCCCGAATCCTACATGAGGCTAAGCCCTGCCTCCGCACCTGCATGAGACTAAGCTCTGTCTCCATTTGCATGGGACTAAGCCCTGTCCCGAATCTGCATGAGGCTAAGCCCTGCCTCCATATCTGCATAGGCTAAGCTCTGCCTTCCATTTGCATGGGACTAAGCCCTGTCCCGAATCTTGCATGAGACTAAGCTCTGTCTCCATCTGCATGAGGCTAAGCCCTGCCTCAATATCTGCATAAGGCTAAGCATTGCCTTCCATTTGCATGGGACTAAGCCCTGTCCCGAATCTGCATGAGGCTCCATATCTGCATGAGGCTAAGCCCTGCCTCCATATCTGCATAAGGCTAAGCTCTGCCTTCCATTTGCATGGGACTAAGCCCTGTCCCGAATCCTGCATGAGGCTAAGCCCTGCCTCCATATCTGCATAAGGCTAAACACTGCCTTCCATCTGCATGAGGCTAAGCCCTGCCTCCGTATCTGCATGAGGCTAAGAGCTGCCTCCATATCTGTGTAAGGCTAAGCTCTGCCTTCCATTTGCATGGGACTAAGCCCTATCCCGAATCCTGCATGAGGCTAAGTCCTGCCTCCATATCTGCATAAGGCTAAGCTCTGCCTTCTCTTTGCATGAGACTATGCTCTGTCTCCAATCTTGCGTGAGGCTAAGCTCTGCCTCCTATTTGCATAAGGCCAATCATCGCCTCTATTTGCCGAGACTAAGCGTTGTCTCTCCAGCTCTATCTGTTTGCTCCTCTTTCGGGCTAAGCTCTGCCCCCAACCTCACAAGACTAAGCCTTGTCTTGTTGATTATGCATCATATTCTTGCATCTCATGGGCTGAAACATCGCTAACTTGTCCAAAGGCGTCATTGTCTAAAGGCATCATCCTCATAGTCGGAAGACACCATGCCATGGCCTGAGGATCTCTCAAATTTGCATATCATTATTCAAAGGCGTCATGGTTCGGAGGCACCATTTCATGGCCCGAGAACATCATTTCATGGCCTCCGAATCTCCTATCTCACAATTCATGGCCCAGGACATCATAGTCTAAGGACGTCATCCGCACCGTCCAAAGACAATCTTTCATAGTCCAAAGGGAATTTGCATCACGTCTAAATTCTCGCAGTAATCTACGTACTTGCATGCATCATATTTTGAGTTTTGCAGGTAATCTAGGAGGTAACTGTTTTTCAAACAGGAGCAGCCTTCATAGCGGATTCTCATCGATTACCCATCCCACTCCGTGATATCCAGCTATTTTCCCTATAATACATCCATTACATTCCAGATTCGCGACATAACCCTATCCGACCTCACCCTTCACAAAAGAACCTTTTGATGAAACTAGCTACCATTCCTATAACAACTCCATCGGCTTCATTCACCAGTGGATCCAGAACTACACATGGCCTGATTCCTGTAAAACCAGGGATATGTAGGCAGCTCAAAGACAAGAGTTCGGCCTCTATTTTTCAAAACATCCCATTCGGTCAAAATCGGTCATCATTCTTTACCCGAAAAATCTTTCATCCTTCCCGGTTAAAGAGGGGAAGCTGTTGATATCCAATTTTTCTCTCATATATTTTTAAAATATGCATACACTTTCAAAATATAGTCATGCATTTACAAACATGCACAAATTGTTTTATATTTTTTTTAAAGACCTTAAATCTATTTATTTTTGCATTTTTTATTCTTTAAATATCCAAAATTATCCCTCATATTACTTTATGATGATTTAACCATCCAAATTCATCATTCATGCTCATATAAGTGTTTATATTTCAATTGCATTTTTTCAATTACATTTTGCGTTTTAAAACTATAATTGTGTATTTTGCAATAATAGCCCACATATATGCATAGCTATATTGTCTAAGTAAAAAAATGACTTTTTATATTTTTACAATGTTAAGTAATTATTTTAAGTCACCTACATGCATAAAAAAATTATTCTTTATCTTTTAATTAGCTATTTTTAAAATCACTTCTATTAAAAAAGTGGGTATTCAACAAATAGCCCCTAATTTTATACCCAAAATCGGACCCCCAATCCAATTCAATTAAGAACAGGCCCAAAATTACCCAGCCCAAACCCTAATGACCTTTACCCGACCCAAACCCCATCCAATCTCTGCCGTTGATCTCAAAGATCAACGTCCCTTATTCACTCTTTCCTTTTTGTTCTAACGACCCCCAAACCCTAATCATTTTTCCACACCAGCCGCCCTTGAATCCCCTCTTCTCCGACTCTCTCTAAGGCCCAACCCTAACCCTAAGCGCGACCACCTAAACCTACCCCTAATTCCTTCGATTCCTACCTATTCCATGGGATTCCATGGTTGTTTCAGGCTTCCTGGCCTCTTACCTCTTCTGGTTGTTTGATTTTGTTGTTTCGTGAAAGAGATCACAAAGAGATCTAATCCAGATATTGTTCAAAACTCTTTAAGAGTTTGCCTATGGTCATCTCCGTTTGTAGTGCTATTATCTTGAGTTTTATGGTTCGAATCTTTGGTTCAATACCAGATTCTCTTTACCCCACTCCTTTTCCATAAAACCCTAATCTTTTTAAACATGAATCTGTCCTGATCTTTGTAGATCTGGAGTGATTCTGAGTTTATCAGTAATTTTCCTTTAAAGATTTCTTGTCTCTTTTATTGTTAATCGATTTTAGCACTTTGCTACATTAGGGTTTTTGCTTCCTTTTTATTTGCTGGTCAAATCTCTATATATCTGAAGCGATTTCGAGTTTCCATAACAGTTTTTATTTAAAGGCTTTATGATTTTCCTACTGTTAATCGATCCTAAAGTTTCCCAGAATTAGGGTTTCGCCTCGTCTGTTTTTGCAAAGGACTTTTCTGAAATTTCCTATGTGTTTGATTAATCTTTCTTTCATAATTGTGTTCTAGTCTTAATTGTTTGATTATTTCATTGTCCGCTCCAATATTTTGCCCGTTATTTCTTGGATAATTGAATAATTGACCCAACTGTCTAGGGTTTCATTTTTGCTGAGATGATTTACTGTATTTTTGCCTGCTTTCCTTAATTTTGAGATTCCTAATTGACGTCTCTTGCCTATTAAGGGCTGTTTGACCCCAGATTGGTCTCTAATTACTTGTGTTACCTTATTTATGTGATTAATTGCTTGATTTATGCTGTTCTAACCCTAATTGGCTGTCAGACTCACCACTTACCTTATTTGAAACTCAATGCGAGTTATCTTTGGATATAACTCCCTGATTTTCTTCCCTGTCAAGCCTAATTGATTGGTTGATTGCTTTCCTTGCCTTATTTGCATTGTTAAACTACCTTACCATATTTACTTTACACTATTCGACTCCTATAAATACATCACTTTGTTTTAAACACACACACAGACCAAAGGAAAAACATATCTAAAAGCTCTTGCTCTCTATTACTATTTCTCTATTGCACTGTCTAGCCGGCTGAAAGCCAAGGCTAGATCTTGGATCCTATTTACTTCACTCTCCTATTGCAAATTCCTAACTGGTATGCCTCACTTTACTATTAATCAGACCTCTGTATGATTTAGTTTATGTACTTACTGCTAAACATGATCATTCGCATGTTACTAAATCAGTATGCTTCGTGTTCTCAACATGCCTACTTTCATGTCATTGAATTAGTATGTTCTTTTTTTTTCAGCATGCCTATTTTAACAAAGACCTATGTGGTTTTCCTGTCTTCAATATGTCCACATGTCTGCTTCTATTAACTACGACTTGTGTGTCCTCAACATGTCTAATTCATGTCATTGAATCATTATCTTCTTTGTTATCAACATGCATGTTTTGAACTAGACCTATGTGTTTGTTTTTAGCATGATTACTTTCATGAATCAGTAGGTTCTTTGTCATCAAGATGCCTATTCTATTTGCTAGACCTATGTGTTTTTTTTTGCTTACAATATGTCTATGTGTCTGCCCCTATGTCATTAGATCTATGACTGTTGTGCTGTTATAGATATTCATCCCTAATAAATCCCTGATTAAGTTGTGGTCTCTTTTCCCTCAACTTGCTTGCTTTTATGTGTGACTGTCTGACCCCAACATGCTACCCTATGATTGATATAAGACTGTACGTTCACCTAGTATCAGTTAATGGACCAAGACCATAAGAAACCTTTGCTGAACGAATTGATCTTGTCTGTTGTTGATTGGGTTTAGGGCTAAACTTCTTCTGCTAAATCTAGGCAATGTGAATTCATGCTTTGTGACTATATCGCTGTTTTCAGAATATTCCAACTGCTGTTTTCACTCCTGAACTGTTTTACTCCTTAACTATTTCTACCTTTGAACTGTTTTAACTCTTGGACCCCTGAACTGTTTCACTCCTTAATTATTTCTACCTTTGAACTATTTTCACTCTTGGACCCCTGAACTGTTTTACTCCTAAATTATTTTCCTTAAACTGTCACTACTATGTCAAGCACTCTCACTTCTACTCTTAGATTACTTAAGTTCTGCCCCTCCAGTGTGTACTACCTAGAAATCTATGAGATTCCTCCGAACTCTGGCACACTGGGTTGGCCCTTCCACACAACACATAACTACTCTTCTATTTAAAAGGATCTTGGTATGAGCACTGCCCGGGGTCCTTGAGGCCCTTGAGAACTTTGACGCACCAGGATACCCTTATTGGACATCATGAGACTATGGCATCTGGGACTGTTTGAAGGCTTGGTATTTCCAGGTTCACTTTGGGCATATTTCATACTCCCTATAGTATAGCTTTTATTCATTATGTAATTCATTTATGGTCTGTAATAATAATCCTTGTAGACAGATATTGGGGAAAGTAGTAAAAGGGGGTGATTCTTATATGATGTTTTGTGAGGGAAATCGGGTAGAAATTATGCCTTTAGGTTTACTATGCTTACTTGCATTAGGAATCATGCCTTAGGTTTATTATGTTTACTTGATTTAGAAACCATGATTTAGGATTTTTTGACATACTGGAAAATATGTTATAGGCTCATCACCTCATTTGTTATGAAATTCTGCTTCTGCATAATCATGATCACCTAGAAATGCTGTT
Source organism: Nicotiana attenuata (assembly GCF_001879085.1). Classification (NCBI taxonomy): domain Eukaryota; kingdom Viridiplantae; phylum Streptophyta; class Magnoliopsida; order Solanales; family Solanaceae; genus Nicotiana; species Nicotiana attenuata. The sequence continues at coordinate 7,759,417 of NC_031995.1, read as the reverse complement.
ATTAAATTACTGCTATAGTCCTTCTTAGCAAAAACGTCCATTCGTTATGTGCATTAGAGATTCTGCTTTAGGACTGTTATTGCATTCGCTTTAAAAAAATGTCTACATCGCATAAATTAGTAACTATCCTGCTTAAAAGCAATCCCAACACCTAGAGATCATGTTCTAGGATTAAATATATGTAAACCAGCTCTGTAATGTTCAGCACCTCGACTAGCAAGCCTATAGGATTTAATAAGTTCCAAACTGTTTGTTTTAAATTGATCCTGATTACATTTTAGACATCATGTTTATAAGCTATCTCCGCCTAGGCAGGCCTGTAGGTAATTAAAATCTTATAAAAACTAGAAACTATGATGTGCTTACTTGTGAACTGCCCAGGTTCAATAGATCCTAAAATCAGTAGGCAAACTTATTAGGTCTTTAACGCTTTGCCTTAACTCAGTACTGCATATACTTTGTTTGTCATGCTCACCTAGATATCCTGTTCTAAGGCCTTTCTGAAATATCTGAATTCTGTTGTTTGAGACGTGCACTTACTTGCTCTATTTGTGGAGGTAAAATGTGAGCCTTTTAACTGTTCTATCTTTGGTCCGTTCCTACGTGTTTTGTTTTTCGCCTAGAACTTTTTCCTTTTAATTACTGTAGGAGAGTTTAGAACCACCTTAACGAGAAGTCCTAAATACCTCCGAGACTATATAAGTAAAGGGACGGGTAATGCACGCATAGAATACATTCTTAAGGTTGTTAGAATGCTTTAGGCTATGACCAAGGGGAGGGTAATTGGGTAGTAAAGGATATGATAACCTGTGCGCTAATGCCACGCGTAACCCCTCTATTTCAGGAAGGCTTACTGGGTATTGTACAGATGTGATCCTATAGGCCAACAAACCTAGGACCCCCTTTACCCCGTTTAAATAAACTTTATGTGTTTATGTGCTTTGTTTTTTTAATGACTAATTCACATAATTTGAGTTCGTCCATGACCCACCGTTGTGGACTGCGAGGGGTGCCTAACACCTTCCCCTCAAGGTTATTTCGAGCCCTTACCCAAATCTCTGGTGATGCAAACCGGTTTCATGAGTTATCTGTTTTAGTTGCCCTAACGCAACTTAATCCGTTAGGTGGCGACTCTTCAAATTCCATACCCAATTCCCGAAAGGAAATGAGTTGTTCCCAATGAATGTCAAAACCCGGACTCCGCGAGGAAAAAGGGGGCGCGACCCCATGTCTCTAAGACAGCTTTTCGGACTCGGTATGGGAATTATGAGTTTCTAAGGATGTCATTTGGGTTGACAAATGCCCTAGAAACATTTATGTATTTGATGAACCAAGTGTTCAAGCCCTATTTGGATTCCTTTATGATTGTATTTATTGATATTATCTGGGTCTACTCCCGCAGTCAAAAGGAGCATGAGGAGCATCTTCGGATTGTACTTTAGACTTTGAGAGATAGCCAGTTATATGCCATGTTTTCAAAGTGTGAGTTTTGGTTAGACTCAGTCGCCTTTTTGAGGCACGTTGTATCAGTAGAGGGCATAAAGGTGGATCCTAAGAAGATTGAGGCAGTTCAGAACTGGCCTACACCTACTTCAGCTACAGAGATCCGGAGTTTCCTAGGTTTGGCCGGTTATTACCGCCGATTCACGGAGGGGTTTTTATCTATAGCAGCTCTATTGACCAGATTGATCTAGAAGGGTGCCCCATTCAGATGGTCGGATGAGTGTGAGTTGAGCTTTCAGAAGCTCAAGACTGCTTTGACTACGACACCAGTGTTGGTGTTGCCCACATGTTCAGGATCTTACAAGGTGTATTGTGATGCATCTCGTATTGGGCTCGGAGCATTACTGATGCAGCATGGTAGGGTGATCGCATATGCGTCGCGGCAGTTGAAGGTTCATGAGAAGAATTACCCTGTTCATGACTTAGAGTTGGCAGCCATTGTTCATGCGATAACTATTTGGAGGCACTATCTTTTTGGCGTGTCGTGCGAGGTATTCACGGATCATCAGAGTCTACAGTATTTGTTTAAGAAAAATTATCTCAATTTGAGGCAGAGGAGGTGGTTGTAGCTGTTGAAAGACTGTGATATCACCATTTTGTACTACCCCGAAAAAGCCAATATGGTGGCTGATGCTTTGAGTAGAAAAGCAATGAGTATGGGCAGCCTTGCATACATTCCAGTTGGTGAGAGACCGTTTGCATCAGATGTTTAGGCTTTGGCCAATCAGTTCATGAGGTTGATGTTTCAGAGCCAAGTCATGTTCTAGCTTGTAAAGTCACCTGTACTTCCTTGTATGAGTGCATCAGAGAGCGTCAGTATGATGATCCTCATTTGCTAGTCCTTAGGGACACGGTGCGGCACGGTGGTGCCAAGCAAGTTACGGTTGGAGATGATGGGGTTTTGAGGATGCAGGGTCATATTTGTATGCCCAATGGATGGGCTTCGTGAGTTGATTCTTGAGAAAGCCCACAGTTCCCGGTATTCTATTCATCCGGGTGCCGCCAAGATGTATTATGACTTGCGACAGCATTATTTGTGGAGAAGGATGAAAAAGGATATATTTGCATATGTAGCTCGGCGTATAAATTGTCAACAAGTAAAGTACGAGCATCAAAGACCTGGTGGTTTGTTCAGAAGGTAGAGACTATTAAGTGGAAGTGGGAGCGTATCACTATGGATTTTGTTGTTGGACTCCTACAGACTCAGAGGAAGTTCAACGCGGTATGGGTCATTGTGGACAGGTTGACCAAGTCAGCACATTTCATTCCACTGGCTGTTACCTATTCTTCATAGCAGTTGGGTGAGATCTACATCTGCGAGATCATCCGTCTTCATGGTGTGCCCGTGTCTATCATTTCTGATTGAGGTACGTAGTTCACCTCGCACTCCTGGAGGGCAGTACAACATGAGTTGGGAACGCAGGTTGTGTTGAGTACAACATTTCATCCCCAGACGGACGGACAATCTAAGAGAACTATTCATATATTGGAAGATATGTTTTGCGCTTGTGTTATGTATTTCGGGGGTTCTTGGCATGAGTTTTTTTTGCTTTTAGAGTTTGCCTACAACAACAACTACTAGTTGAGCACTCAGATGGCCCTCTATGAGGCATTATACGGGAGGCGGTGTCGACCGCCAATTGGATAGTTCGAGCGGGGGAAAGCTCGGTTGTTGGGTACAGATTCGGTACAGGATGCCTTGGATACACTCAAGATTATTCAGGATCGACTTTGCACAGCAGTCTAGGAAGAATAGTTATGCCGGCCGTAGATTTCGTGATGTTACATTCATGGTTGGAGAGAGGGTATTTCTCCAGGTTTCACCAATGAAGGGTGTGATGAGGTTTGGAAAGAAGGGGAAGTTGAGCCCTAGGTATAGCGGACCCTTTGAGATTCTTGAGAGAGTGGGTGAGGTGGCCTACAAGCTCGCATTGCCACCTAGTCTATCAGTAGTTTATCTGGTGTTCCATGTGTCTATACCCGGGAAGTATCACGGTAGTTCGTCCCATGTGTTAGATTTCATCTTAGTCCAATTGGACAAAGATTTGACTTATGAGGAGGAGCCGGTGGATATTCTACACCGGAAGGTCCGACAATTGAGGTCTAAGAGTTATCCTTTAGTTCGAGTGCAGTGGAGAGGTCAGCCGATCGAGGCAGCCACTCGGTAGTCCGAGTCCGACATGCGTAGTAGATATGCACACGTTTTCACCACTCCAGGTACTTTTCTATGTCCGTTTGAGGACGAATGTTTGTATGAGAGGTGGAGAATGTGATGACCGGATAGGTCATCTAGAGTTTTAATCCTTATTTTTGTGTTTTGAAACCTCAAATAGTTCCGTTTAGCCTTTCTCGATTTGAGTGCGCAGTCCGTGCTTCTTCCGAAAGGTTTTTATGTGAAAAGTTAATTAAAATGAAAAATCGTGCCTTAAAACTTATTTGAGGACTTGGGTCAACATTTTAAGAAAACGGATCCATATCCGTATTTTGACGGTCCCGGTGGGTCCTTATCGTGATTTGGGACTTGGCATATGCCCGAAATCTAATTCGGAAGTCCCTATCTTGATTTATCACAATTTGTTGAATATTATAGGTTTAAAGGCTTAAAGAATTCATAAATCTGACTGTAATTTGACTTTGTTGCTACTGGGTTCGGATTTTGATTCTGGAACTTGGTATAGGTCCGTTTCAGTATTTATAACTTGTGTGCAAAATTTGGTATAAAACGGAGTAGAATTGACGTGATTCGGATGTCCAGTTGTTAAAATGAAAGTTCTTAAGTTTTATTGAAAATTTCATTCGTTTTGGAGTCCGATTCGTAACTCTAGGTGTTATTTTGGTCTTTTGATCGCGCGAGCGAGATCATATAATGTTTTGGACTTGTGTGCATATTTAGTTTGGAACCCCGAGGGCTCGGGTGAGTTTCGGATAGGCTACAGATATTTTCGAACTTAGAAAATCTGGTTTTCTTAACTTATGCTAGTTTATGTATTTCCTTCTTTGCGATCGCGAAGTAAGTGCCGCGATCGCGAAGGCTAGTTGGGACTGGAGGTGATTTTACTTAGTACGAACGCAGGGTTTTGGTTGCGAACGCGGAGCAGTGGCGGGACTGCCCTTCGCGAACGCGACCTAACCAACGCGAACACATATTATTAGAGAGGCGGGGCTGGGAGATGGATTTACTCTACACAAACACGAGCCCATTGATCTCGCCCAAATCACACCTCAAATTGGTGTTGTGAAGCGGTCGATTGCAATAATATTTACCCAACTAGAAGTCGGGATCGAATCCACAGGGAGCGTAGATGGGATTAGTGGTATATATTTAGACTAAGCGCGTAAAGTGTCTAAGTTGCACTTCCACAAACTTTGTTTTGATTCTACTTCTAAATTATGCTACTGTTTGCAAATATAAAATATGAAACTAGAGAATAATATTTTTGTGGTTGTTTTTCAAATATGTAAAAGGTCTAGGGATGTGACTTCCACCTAGGTGTTTACCTAACGGGTGGTGGGATTTAGAGCGAGTTTCATTGGTCGGGGTGTATTATATCAATCAACACATAATTACCCACTCAATACCTCTCGGTAAGAGAGTGGTTTTGCCCAATTTGTCTTTCTCAAGTCCAAATAGGTATTGCACAAAATAGTTGATAAATTATTAAGTCGGGTTTTACTATCTCTAGGTTCAACCTTTTAATTGGGACTACCAATCTCTTGAGTTCATCCTAATTTCTTGTTAGCCAAGTTTTCCTAGACTAAGTCTATCTTTCTCAAGTACAGACTAAGTCAAATAGGCTTGAATCAATGTTTGCAACAATAAATTCTACAATTATAGCAAGAACTAGGCTAAATATTACACACTCAATAAAAAATAAGCCCTAAATCAAACACCCATTAGGTACCCACACTAGGGTTAGGTCATAACCCTAGCTAGAAATTTTGCTACTCATAGTGCGCAGTGAAGAAAATAGAGAAGAAATGATAATTAAACTCATATTGAAAGATTAAAAGACAAAAATCTAATGTTTAACCACTAAAGTAAGCTAAAGTTGCTAAAACCAATAAAGAAAAATGGCTAAAGATGTTTGGATATTCAAAACTTGACCTAAATTCTTGAAAGAAGTTAATTTATACACAAATAGAAATTTCGAACAAAATTGCCCTTTCGGAGGTTCTGCGGCCGCCCATTTCCATGTGCGGTACACACTTCTTTTTTAGTCTTGGCAGGAGATTGGTCTTCGGCCGCATAATTCTGGATTAAAGCCGCATGTTGCTTTTTTTGTGGTCCGCAATAGTGAGTGCGACCGCACAGGCCCTTTCTGCGGACCGCACAAATCTGTGTGCGGCCTCATGGCTTGATTTTGCGACCGCACAATAATTGTGCGGTCGGCATATCCTTGAAGCTCGAATTGGGACCTCTCTGAACTTGAACTCTTTGGTGGCTTCTACGGTCGCACATTGCTCTTAAGCTCTGTTGGATTTCTTTTGCATTCTACGGCCGTAGAAGGAATTCTGTGGTCCGCACATCAGCCATTTCCTGCTTTTTGTTCTTGAGTTCATTTTACTCCTTTTTGAGTTGGATTTCATTGTTTTGGCTCATTTCCCAATGCTCTTACAATTATGCACATTTTATCATTTTTTGGGAATACAATTAAGCACTTTTGGATTAAAACAAATTAAAAAGGCGCTAAGAAGTAGTCAAAATCCTAACTTATCAACTCCTGCAAAACTTAAGCTTTTTCTTGTCCTCAAGCAATTAAAGTAGTTCCCACCTCCACATGCTAAGAGCTTTTCCAACAAATCTAAGGTGTCTCACATCATCAATTGGGACGTATAATTACCCACAACACTTATGAATTATCAACAAGATAATGATTTGAAGTTTCAAGCACCAATAGTTCTAATGTAATACTTGGGCATCAAAAGTTGACTTTATTCATCAAGGAAGCTCGCGCTTTCATGTAGGTCATTGTGGATCCCAAACTCCTCCTCCTCTACTCTCCGTTAGCATATCTCACTTAAGAATGTAGCACTCAATTCAAGGATTTGTAAAAAGTTCGCTCATCTCTCTCAAAAGAATGTCACAAGTACGACTCTAAGTACCATATTCTTGCCCCACATGTAAATCACCACAAATGTAAGTTCATTCGGCTTGAAATCACGTAGGGCCTTTTCGGAATATAATGAAGGATTTTGGACAAAGGTAGGGAATGCTGGAATAGAAACGGGTTCATCTTTCCATAAGCACTCCATTTTTCTCTTTTTGGCTCATGTTTTGCCGACTCTTTGAGTCATTTTCTTTTTCCTTAGGGGAACTAGAGAGGCTTAACATCACTCTTTCTTGGCCATGATGTTCATTTTCTCCTTTTTTTTCTCCATGCTTTGCATCATTGCTTTTCTTTTAATCTCTTCAACTCTTCACTTTATTCACTTTCTTTTTGCATTTTTTTTCTTGTGTTCTTTCTTTCTTTTTCTTTGCCTTTCCTTTTTCTTCATTTATTCTCTTTTGTGCCTTGATACCACTTTCAAACTCCTCGTCTCTCCCCCAAACATATATTTTAGCTAATTTCTTCTCGAGAGTGTTAAGGAAAGCTAGGGTGCCAAGAGAGAGTCACTACAACATGGGTAACGTCTTCTAACGTGGTTACCAAATGAGAAAGGTCATAGGCTCAAATGGCTTGACTAGGGATAACAACATTGGTGGGACATGGAAATTTCAAGCGTGCCAAGGAGAGCCTACAATCACTTCTTAGGCCAAGCACAACTTAGAATTTTGCCTAGAAACACATTCGGGGCAAGTTCTAGACCATTCGCATGGGTACTTGGACTTGAAACACAAATCTCACTTCTCACACAACTGGATTGTTAAAGAGGATAGAGTCGAGGGCACACAACAACCATATTCAAGATTGAAAATCACTAATGGTTTAACTAAATCACTCGATGATTGCTCAAGTCAACACAAGAGTCAAAAGGTCGCTAAATAAAGATATTTCTTTCCAAGAGCTTGTTTTTAATCATAAGCCCGTAGTTAAGTGTGTTGGTACCAAGTGAAGCATACTTGACTCTTCTAGTTCAACTCAAATAGGTCCTTTTATTCATCATTACTACTATTCTAACTAATAACATCAAAAATGGACTCAATCCCTTAAGAAGGTTGTCACGCTATTCATCGTTGGGAAGAGTCACCCGGTTCACACAAAAACCGCCTTTGGAAAGAACCGTGGCATTAAGTGATAAGTTGGTATTTTACCAACTTATCTTGTCTTTAAGCCTATAGTTTTGCTATGTTTGAGTGATAAAATCACGTGTTTAATGCCATTTACTTCTATATTACAGGTTCTATGTGATTTAGAAGGGATGTCGAAGAAACCAAGTGAAACGAGGCAAAAAGAAGCTAAAAAGAAGAAAATCTGGGCAATGACCTCAGTTGTCGCAATTGCGACAAAATCCTGGGAATTGCGAAGCCAGCAGTCATGGTAATTGCGAGGAATTCATGGGAATTGTGAAGGAAGACCATTTAGGAAGTCTTCGCAAATGCGAAGAAGACTTTGCAAATGCGAAGTCAACCCAAGCAGTCAACCTTCGCAAATGCGAAGTGGAGCAGTATAGGCATAATTCGCAATTGCGTACTTATGTTCGCAAATGCGAAAATCGAGCAGCACACTTGGGCAATTCTGAGATTTCACATTTTTTGGCCCCAAACCATTTAATACCTGAATTAGCTCATTTGTAAAATATCTTTGGCAAATCTTTGGCTTATTTTCAGTCTCAAACACTAGAGAGAACAAGGTTGGAAGCTAGGGTTTGCGCACACACTTGGGTTTTGAAGATTTCAAGCTTGTGGTTAAGGATTTCTTACCCATTTATATTTATTTTTTCATTTCCTTGCTTTGTATTGAATATTTAAGTGTGTAGTATTTATTTCCAATACTTGAATCTTGTTTATGGAAATATTCATAATTAAAGTGTGGATTTAATACCTTGTTGTGCCTATGTATTGAGTGATTTTCATTTATTTATGAAGTGAGTTGTTGTTTCTTTAATTATTCTTGTTCTTTAATGTTTCCAAAGGGATTAGCTAACCCTAGGAGCCACCCATTTACTCTGAATTAATTTTGGAAACGATAATTTGGTGTTGGGAAAGATTAATTAACAAGAACTTGAGGCGTTAACCCTCATTTTATAGATTCTACCTAGGGATAGGATAGAACTACTTGTAGCCATATCTGGGTGTGCTTAATCTCCTAATTGTTTTAGGTATAATTCAATTAGGAAGTCTTGTTGGTCTTTGGAAGAAGCTAATTAAGAATTATTATCCGTGGCTAATTAACATAAACTCGCTCATATTTGTAAAATCATGAAATACATTGGATCGTTACTTGAGTGTAATTCCCGATGCATCCATACTTGTAGCCATTGATCATTTTACTTGCTTTCTAGGTTAGTTTACATTTCCGCATTTAGTTATAAATATTTTATCAAAAGCAATTCTTAGTGTTTGGCATTGCATCATAAGTGATAATTCTCTTACATTCCTAATCGCCTACATATTGTTCTCTATGGGATTCGACCCTGACTCATACTTGGGTAAATTATATTGCATGCGACCGTGTCCATTTACTTTTTTGTAGTAGATTTGGACGTCATCATTAAGAAAACCAAAGGCTTATTGATCACTTAAACATGAAGAGAAACTACTAAATTAAAAAGAAGCTATCAAAGTAAATAAGAAGCTATTAGATTAAACATCAACTACTAAGAAAGCAAGATAAAGAAGCTATAGAATAAACTACTAAAAGCATAAATGAAATGAATATACAAGATGAGAGAGGAGAGAGAGAATATATACATCAATAGACAGAAAGAAGAATATGCACATGAATAATAAAAATAAAAAAGAAAAAGAGAATGTTATCAAGTTATTACAGGCCAACTGTCATCAAATCAAAATAAGCTCCACCCCCCCCCCCCCCCACCAAATAAGAATAAACATTGTCCCCAATGCTTAACAAAATAAAAATCAAGGAAGGGAAAGAAAAGAGAAGACTCCCTATGTAGCCTCAGTGTCCATAGCATCATCACCACCCTCAGGCTCCTCCAACTGTATCTCATCGTCCTCTGCTCGGGGAGTAGCTGGGTTGGTGAACATCTGTAATGATGCCTCAGTGTGGGCAATGAGGTCTGGCTCCTCATACTGGCCAGCTGGTGCCTCTGGAGCTGATGGTGCTGCTGGTGCTGACTCCATCAGGAGATCAAGTGGAAGATCCCCAGCTGCTACTATCTTGGCCACCTCGTTGGTCAACTTGTCAAGTGTTTTCTTCGAGGCTTGTGATTTCCTCATCTTCTTTACCTGTTTCCCTAACTCCTCAATTACTCCCACATGTGCAACCAGAGTGTCCATAATAGTCTGCTGGTTTTTCAGAATCTTCTACAAAGTATCCTCCACTGTGGAGGACATCTTGGGTGTGGGGGTAGAAGACTGTGCTGCAACAGCACTAGATAAGTCATCCATCTTTGCAGTAGTTGTCTGCATCCAGTTGTTGATACTTGCCAGAGTCTGGGAGACTCTCAGCGCTGTGAGTGGATAAGCGGAAGATGAAGGCACTGAAGCTGCTGGTGGCCCAATTGATAAAGGTGGAGGTATGACGCCCTTATTGCTAGAAGGCCCGGCTAAAGTGGCAGGCATGTCAACTGAAGGTATGGCTGCTGAAGCTCTAGCTACCACCGAAGGCTCTTCAGATTGGCCCATGGTAGTAGTTGACTGACCCTTTTTCTTGTTCTTTGGGTTCCTTGGGTCCTTGACAGAGTACCATGAAAAGGGTTGCTTTGCCCGAACCTTTGTATCAAAGTTCCTTGACTCAACTCCCACATCCGTGAGATATTCTGTGATGGTGTTGGGATATGGGTAGGAACTCTCACCCTGCCTACCTATCAGAGACATGTTGGCCGACATAATGGAGCCCACATTGATTGGGTAACCGTCTATGATTAATGCAACCAAGACTGCCCGAGGGATTGGAAGAATGCTTTCATTTCTGCTCGGGTCTATCCGGCTGCATATAAATGTTTTCCAACCTTTTACTTCAAAATTGAGGGTGTTCCATTGAATGGGAACCCCTGCTGTGATCCATGGCGGTGTGGTCCTGGAGATGCTGAGATCTCGGCTAGCCAAGGGCGAACCGCATCACTCATTTGAAACTTCTCCAGGTATTGCACCGGCTCCACATCCTCGAGCCCCAAGTAAGTGTTAAGTGATGCTTGATCAAATCTCACTTTCAAATTTCTCTCTTTTGTCACCTTAGTCCCCTTTTTGACATGCGCCACATTGGCGTAGAATTCCCGGACTAAGTGCTCCTTGGCGTCCACCATACTTTGAATGAACCATGTCCACCCTTTTCCCTCCCAAAATATTCTTGCCACGTTCGGGTTGTATCTATCCAAATCCTTCAACTCAAATTTACGATCAAGAGTGAGCGATTTTTGGGTCCACCATTCTTTGAACCTGTTGAAAGCATTCAGGCTCACGAATCTGTCTTCCCAGACTTCCTTCTTTTTTATCCTCTCTAGGCCGGCAACTCGGCTATGACCCCATCGACCGTCGTCAAGTATAGTATCAGGTATAGCATCATGTTCATCAACTGGAATTGGTGTTGCAGGGTCATGTGAGGAAGAAGGCTCTGAACCTTGGCTATCCTCTTCTGAACCCTCAGAAGAGCTAGCTGAGGAGGAAGGTTCATCTCTCAATTGTAGTCTACCCAGAAACTGTCTTTGTTGAGAATATGCATCTGGTTGCTCTTGCACGGAATTTCCCTCTGAGGCTTCCCTAGACGGAACATACTCAATAGATTCTGCAGGCTCTGGGACTCTCCCGACAGTTGCTTTCTTTGCTATTATCTTTGCATAGCTAGTAATATGTTACCCCTGCCTCAGCCTCGGGAGGGTTCACCCTTCCTTTTGGATGTATCGCCTCTACCACGAGATCTCACCATTTTCTGTAATTCATAGAAGCAGGGTTCAATTAAGTCCAACTTTACGGTTTAAAACAGTTGCAGTAAAAACAAAAGTAGGGTCAAGAAGTGCGGTCTACACAATAGTGAGTATGACCGCACAAGGACAAGTGCGAACAGCACAATTTTGAAGTGTGGACGTAGCCCTGATTCTGCGGACCGCACAATTTTGAGTGCGGCCGCACAATTCCAGCATCAAACAAGCAACTCTTTGATATCAGAGAATTGGTCGATTTGCGCCCGCACAGTGTTTTTTGCGATCGTAGTCGAATTTCTACGGACCACATAATTTTGAGTGCGGTCCGCACAATCAACTAACACAAGCTGACTGCACAATTTCTTGTGCGGCCGCACAATTCAAACAAATTCGGCAGTTACATTAGGGTTCTAACCTCTAAGAAAAAGTTGGACAAGGCAATACCAATTAAACATGATAACTAGTTTACCCATCCCCCAAATAGCAAGTAGGAAGTTACCCAATGCATTAACACTCAACATGATGAGGAAGTTTACAATTAGGGCTCAAAAGGTCTAAACTAATTGAGAAAAAAATTAAGAAAATTGAAAAATCTAAGGATGAATTTAACATACCAGTAATGTAGTGATGCAAGGAATAGATTGAGATGATGAAATGAGAGTTAGAAGCTTGACTCAACTGAAAGTACTGTGCTTTGCTTTTGTGTGGAGAGTTCATAGTGCGTAATGTTTGGAATAGTGTAAGGAGGGCCTATTTATACGTTGACCAAATTAGGGCAAAGTTTAAAGCTGAGTGCGGTCGTACAATTTTTTGTGCGGTCCACACTCTTTACCTGGTACCACTGCCCTTCTGTGAAAATCTACGGACCGCACAAAATTGGATACGGCCGCAGATATTTGTGCGGACCGCACAATTCTAGGTGCAGCCGCAGATTGGCCATTTCTCTGACAGACAAACTTCAGTGAGTGTGCATTTTTTGTTTTCTAGTTGTGCGATCTACACAATAATTGTGCAACCGCAAAGTTCATTTTGTTGTGGCACTCAAGTTTGTGTGGTCCGCACAATTTCTATACTTAGCAAAAGTTTTCTGTGCACAGTTCCTGCAAAGCACACTCATTCCTACATACACTTCAACACCAGTTAGCACTAAAGAAAACCTATCTAAAGAAGTAGAAAAAGATAAAGAAAACGACACATGAGTTGCCTCCCAAGAAGCGCCTGATTTAACATCGCGACATGACGCAGATTACCAATCACTTGAAATGGAGAACCGCCACGATGTGGCCATCATCAACGTTTCCAAGATAGTGCTTCACCGGTGCCCATTGACTCTAAACACTTCATCATTCTTAATTTTCAATTCCAATGCACCGAATGGTGTCACACCAACAACTTCAAATGGGCCACTCCATTTTGACTTCAACTTTCCCGGGAACATCCGTAACCAAGAATTAAACAATAACACAAGATCACCTTCTTTAAACTCCTAGTTCTGAATGTGCTTGTCATGGAGGTACTTCATCTTCTCCTTGTATAAGGATGAACTTGTATATGCATTGTACCGGAAGTCATCTAGCTCATTCAATTGTGCCACCCTAAGTTTGCGGCGATATCCCATTCAAGGTTCAACTTTTTCAAATCCCACATGGCCTTATGATCAAGTTCCACCAGAGGATGACAAGCTTTCTCGAACACAAACCGGTATGGAGACATCCCAATCCGTGTTTTGTAAGCCGTGCTATAAGCCCATAAAGCATCATCGAGTTCTCTTGACTAATCCGTCTGGTTGGCATTCAATGTCTTTGACAAAATACTCTTGATCTCCCAGTTGCAGACTTCCACTTGACCACTCGCTTGAGGATGATAGGGGGTCGTCACTTTATGAGTGACACCATACTTAGTGAGTAAGGTATCAAAGGCCTTGTTGCAAAAATTGAACCCGCATCACTTATGATAGCCCTTGGAGTACCAAATCTTGTAAAGATGTTCTTCTTCAGAAACACAACCACACTCCTCGCTTCATTATTGGGCAAAGCCATGGCCTCAACCCTTTTAAACACATAATCACCCGCGACTAGAATCTAGGTGTTTCCACAAGAGCTAACAAACGGGCCCATGAAATCAATACCCCACACATCGAAAATATCTATCTCCAAAATGGTGGTGAGAGGAATTTTGTTTTTCTTTGATATTCGACAGGCCCTTTGGCATTCATCACAATACTTGACAAGCTCACTAGCATCCTTGTAGAGAGTGGGCCAATAGTATCCGCAACTTAAGACTTTGGCCGTCGTTCTTGCTCCACCATGGTGACCACCATATGGCAAAGAGTGACAAGCCCCAAGAATTTCACTTTGCACCTCCTACGATACACATCTTGTAATCTCTCCATCTGTGCAAATCTGGGAGAGGTACGGATCATCCCAATAGTAGTATTGACAGTCCCGTTTGAGCTTATTCCTTTAGTTTGAAGAAAACTCAATCGGAATGATTCCACTCACAAGATAATTTGCCAAATACACGAACCAAGGCATCTCCTTCATAGAAATGGCCAAAAGTTGCACATCGGGGAAAGAGTCATTGATTTCAAGGCCATCATGCGCCCTCCCCTCCTCCTCCAAACGAGACAAGTGGTCTGCCACTTGGTTTTCACTTCCTTTCCGATCTTGGATGTCAATGCCAAACTCTTGCAATGGAATAACCCATCTCATCAATGGGCTTTAGAATCTTTCTAGCTCATGAGATAATGAAGTGTCGCATGATCCGTATGAACAATCACCTTTGCACCCATCAAGTACGGGCAAAAATTTTCCATAGAAAACACAATGGCAAGAAGCTCTTTCTCCGTAACGGTGTAGTTGGCTTGGGCACCATTCATGGTCTTGCTTACATAATTGACCGGATAAAAGATCTTGTTGATTCGTTGCCTCAAAACGGCTCCCACCACTAAATCACTTGCATCACACATAAGCTCAAAAGGAATACTCTAATTTGGATCGGTAATGATAGGAGTTGTAGTCAACTTGAGCTTTAGCAACTCAAAGGCTCTCATGCAATCATCATTGAAATGGAACTTGGCATATTTTTCCAAAAGCTTGCACAATGGGTTTACCACTTTAGAGAAGTCCTTGATGAACCATCGGTAAAATCCCGCGTAGCCTAAGAAACTTCGCACGCCTTTGACCGAAGTTGGAGGTGGAATTTTAGAAATCACCTCGATCTTTGCCTTGTCGACTTCAATGCCATTCTTTGAGATCTTGTGGCCGAGGAAAATTCCCTCCTCAACCATGAAATAACACTTCTCCCAATTGAGCACCAAATTTGTTTCTTCACATCTTGCCAGCACTTTGTCCAAATTTGCTAGACAATCATCAATAGAATCCCCGACCACCAAAAAAATGTCCATGAAGACTTCAAGAAAATCCTCCACCATGTCCAAGAAGATAGCCATCGTATACCTTTGAAAAGTTGCTGGTGCATTACACTACCCAAATGGCATTCGCGAGAATGTGAAGTACCATAAGGACAAGCGAAAGTAGTTTTCTCTTGATCCTCCGGAGCAATGAGAATTTGATTGTAGCCGGAATACCCATCAAGGAAACAATAGAAAGCACGACCGGCCAATCTATCAAGCATTTAATCAAGGAAGGGAAGAGGGAGGCTCCTCAATTGAAGGCTTTGTTGGAGGAGTGGTTCTATTCTCAAGATCTAAGGACAATTTGCGGGGCTCATAAGTGTACGACCCCATCCCTTGCAAAGAATTCACACATTCCACATAACCCTCCATTTCTTGTTCATCACAATTGAGTAAATGGTCTCCAACGTATCATCAACATTCACCATAGCACATGTTTTATCAATAATCACATCGGTCACTAAATCCACAAACGAACAAACTTCAGTGCAATTTGGTTGCCTTATACATTTTCACACATGGAATACCACATGTTCATCACCCATCCGGAAAGTGAGCTCACCCGCTTCCCCATCAACAAGAGTCTTCCCCGTAGCAAGGAAAGGTCTACCTAAAATATTCGGAACCTCATAGTCCACTTTACAATCAAGAATCACAAAGTCCGTCGGGAGGATGAATTTATCAACAGGAACCAACACATCATCAATAATACCCAATGGTCTCTTCATTGTACGATCCGCCATTTGCAACTTCATAGATGTGGGTCTTGGTTACCCAATCCCCAAAGTTTTGAAAATCGAGTAGGTCATCAAGTTGATACTTGCCCCAAGATCACATAAAGCTTTGGCAAAGTTGGAACTCCCAATGGTACAAGGGATAGTGAAAGCGCCGGGATCTTTCAATTTAGGAGCCATTGAGTGCACAATTGCACTCACCTGACGCGTCATCTTATAGTTTCACAATTCATCGATCTCTTCTTTGTCACCAAGTCCTTCATGAACTTTGCATTACCCAACATTTTCTCCAAAGCCTCAACCAATGGCACGTTGATAGATAGACTTTTCATCATGTCAATGAACTTTTTGAATTGGTTCTTTCCATTTTGCTTGGCAAGCCTTTGAGGGTATGGAGGAGGAGGACTTGGCATTGGTGCCTTAGCCTTTGGCACCACTGGTTCCAGTATGTCAACAATGTGTTCCCTAGACGGGTTCACTTCCTCACGAGTCTCCTCCACATTATCATCAATATCAATTCTCACCACATCATTTGCTTGCATTTCATTGCTTGGCATCTCATCTTCGTGTACCAATTTCTCATCATCCACCATTTTCTTTTGACTTGAGGTGGTTTCTTCCCCACCTTTTCCACTTCTTGTAATAACGGCCATGGCATGTCCCGTGTTGTTCCCACCATTTGGGTTCACCACCATATCACTTGGTAGTACCCCCTTCGGACGAGTGTTCAAAGCTTGCGAGATTTGCCCCAATTGAACTTCCAAATTATGAATTTAAGTGTTGTGAGAGGTTAATTGAGCATCGGAGTCGGCATTCTTCTCCATTATTTGTTTGAACATGTTCTCTATTTGGCCCTTCTCATTGGTGGAAGAACTCGGACCTTGGGAAGGATAGGGAGGTGGGTTGCTCGATTGTTGACACATCGGGGGCCTTTGAAAACCCGACCCCCGATTGTTGTTGTTGTTTCACCCTCCTTGGTTGTTGCCTCCCCAATAGCCTTGATTATTCCCACTCCAATTGCCTTGAATATTTTGACCATTCTAATTTCCTTGATTGCTTTTGATTGTTCCAATTCCCTTGGTTGTTTTGATTGTTCCAACTACCTTGATATTTTGAATTCCAATGTCCTTGATTTCCTTATGGTTGCCATTGTTGTTGATTCGGGCCTTGATTGTTGTTTCTTTTCCCTTGGAAGTTGTTCACATATTTTACCTCATCTTCTTGTTCATTGTATTGTTCATCTTGATCAAACCCACTATCATCTTGCACATAATTTTCAACCTGGTTTTGCACTTGAGGACCCTTTTTCCTTCTCTTGTTTACCATCATACTAACTCCCTCCATTGCATTAACTTACATAGGACCTTGCACTTGTTAAAGTTGAGCTTTGGCTAGTTGATTCATTATGGTGGTCAACTCGGCAATTGCTTGCCCATGATCATGCTATTCTTTATGAAAGTGAATCACATTTGGATCACCTTGAGGAACATTTTCTCTACTTTGCCATGCTGATGAATTATCCGCAATTTCATGAAGAATCTCACAAGCTTCAAAATACGGCGTTGTCATGAAATTTCCACCGGCAAGTTGGTTGACCACGCATTGATTGGTAGTATTGATCCCCCTATAGAAAGTTTGTTGAATCATAGCCTCTGTCATGTCATTGTTCGGGCACTATTGATCCCCCTATAGAAAGTTTGTTGAATCATAGTCTCATGCAAAGGCTCATTGGGTTCTTGTTTGAAAGCTAAAATCTCATCCCTAAGAGTTGTCATATGCCCGGGAGAAAAGAACTTGGAAATGAATTTCTCGGCCAATTCATCCCATGTATGGATAGAATGATTTGGCAACCTCTCTAACTAATCCAAGGCCTTCCCTCGTAGAGAGAAAGGGAATAGCCTCAACCGAAAAGCATCCGCGGAGTCGTTTGTCTGTTTACTCCCCCAGCAAGTGTAAAAAAACCCTTTTAAATGCTTGTACACATTTTGATTCAGAGCCCCGGTGAAGAATCCATGTTGTTCCAACAAAGTAAGCATAACATTTGTGATTTGAAAATTGCCCGCCCTAATGCGGGATAGGACTATGGCACTTGCGTATCCTTCATTCGGCAACACCCGGTGTGGAGCCGCTCTTTGTGGAGGAGGGGTGAAACGGGAACATTGTGTTGAGGCGGTCGGCCACGTCTATTTACTTGAGGTTCAAGAGGAATCTCTTCAACTTGATCATCTTCCATGACCACATCCCCCATAGGCATGTTTCCAAGAGGATCATTGTTGTTGAGATCCATTGTTAGCCTACAATTGTTTCACGAAAAAATTAGTTACTCGGAAGGAAAAGAAGACAATTCACACACAAAACAAAATATATAGCTAAATCCGTTTTTAGCTCCCCGGCAATGACGCCAAAAATTGATCTCGCCCAAATCACACCTCAAATTGGGGTATGAAGCGGTCGATTGCAATAATAATTACCCAATTAGGAGTCAGGATTGAATCCACAGGGAGCGTAGATCGGATTAGTGGTATATATTTGGACTAAGCGCGTAAAGTGGCTAAGTTGCACTTCCACAAACTTTGTTTTGATTCTACATCTAAATTATGCTACGGTTTGCAAATATAAAATATGAAACTAGGGAATAATATTTTTGTGGTTGTTTTTCAAATATGTAAAAGGTCTAGGGCTGTGACTTCCACCTAGGTGTTTACCTAACGGGTGGTGGGCTTTAGAGAGAGTTTCGTTGGTCGGGGTGTGTTATATCAATCAACACATAATTATCCACTAAATACCTCTCGGTAAGAGAGTGATTTTGTCCAATTTGGCTTTCTCAAGTCAATATGGATATTGCAAGAAACAGTTGATAAATGATCAAGTCGGGTTTTACTATCTCTAGGTTCAACCCTTTAATTAAGACTATCAATCTCTTGAGTCTATCCTAATTTCTTGTTAGCCAAGTTTTCCTAGACTAAGTCTCTCTTTCTCAAGTAGCGACTAAGTCAAATAGGCTTGAATCAATGTTTGCAACCATAAATTCTAGAATTATAGCAAGAACTAGGCTAAATATTACACACCCAATTATAAACAAACCCTAAATCAAACACCCATAGGTACCCAGACTAGGGTTGGGTCACAACCCTAGCTAGATATTTAGCTAGTGATAGTGGGTAATGAAGAAAATAGAGAAGAAATGAGAATTATAGCAAGAACTAGGTTAAATATTACACACCTAATCATAAACAAACCCTAAATCAGACACCCATTAGGTACCCACACTAGGGTTGGGTCACAACCCTAGCTAGAAATTTAGCTACTACTAGAGGGTAATGAAAAAAATAGAGAAGAAATGATAATTAAACTCATATTGAAAGATTAAAAGACAAAAATCTAATGTTTAATCACTAACGTAAGCTAAAGTTGCTAAAACCAATAAAGAAAAATGACTACAGATGTTTGGACATTCAAAACTTGACCTTTTCGTGAAAGAATTCTATTTATACACAGTTGGAAGCTAGAATCTCATCCCTAAGAGTTGCCATATGTCCGGGAGAAAAGAACTTGGAAATGAATTTCTCGGCCAATTCATCCCATGTATAGAATGATTTGGCAACTTCTTTAACCAATCCAACGCATTCCCTCGTAGAGAGAAAGGTAATAGCCTCAACCGCAAAGCATACTCGGAGACGTTTGTCTGTTTACTCTCCCAGCAAGTGTCAACAAACCTTTCTAAGTGCTTGTACGCATTTTGATTCGCAGCCCCAGTAAAGAACCCCCGTTGTTCCAACAACATAAGCATAACATTTGTGATTTGAAAATTGCCCGCCCTAATGTGGGGTGGGACTATGGCACTTGCGTATCCTTCATTCGGCAACACCCAATGTGGAGCCGCTCTTTGTGAGGAGGGGTGGAACGGGAACATTTTCTTAAGGCGGTCGGCCTCGTCTATTTTCTTAAAGTTCAAGAGGAACCTCTTTAACTTGATCATCTTCCACGTCCACATCCCCCATAGGCATGTTTTCAAGAGGATCATTGTTGTTGAGAGCCATTGTTCACCTACAATTGTTTCACAAAAAGATTAGTGACTCGTAAGGAATAGAAGAAGCTTCACACACAAAACCAAATATATAGATAATTCTTTCTTTAGCTCCTCGACAACGGCGCCATAAATTGATCTCGCCCAAATCACACTTCATATTGGGGTTGTGAAGCGGTCGATTGCAGTAATAATTACCCAACTAGAAGTCGGGATCGAATTTACAAGGAGCGTAGATGGGATTAGTGGTATATATTTGGACTGATAGCCCATTTGGCCAAGCTGCAAAAATCAGCTTATTTTGAGAAGTGCTTTTTCTCAACAGTACTTTCGGTGAGAAGCAGTTTGTGTTTGGCTAACTAATTTGAAAAGCACTTCTCAGGAGCAATTAGTGTTTGGCCAAGCTTTAAAAAACTGCTTATAAGTGTATTTTTCTCAAAAGTGCTTTTCAGAAAAGTGCTTTTGGAGAGAAGCTACTTTTTTCTACTTCTCCAAAACTGCTTCTGCTTCTCCTCAAAAGCACTTTTTTCTTTTCAAAAGCTTGGCCAAACACCTTAATTTGAGAAAGGAACACTTTTGGCCCAAAAAAGTGCTTTTGCGTCAAAAGAGGCTTGGCCAAACAGGCTATAAGCGTGTAAAGTGGCTACGCTACACTTCCACAAACTTTGTTTTGGTTCTACTTATAAATTATTCTACAGTTTGCAAATATAAAATATGAAACTATAGAATAATGTTTTTGTGGTTCTTTTTCAAATATGTAAAAGGTCTAGGGCTGTGACTTCTACCTAGGTGTTTACCTAACGGGTGGTGGGCTTTAGAGAGAGTTTCATTGGTCGGGGTGTATTATATCAATCAACACATAATTACCCACTCAATACCTCTCGGTAAGAGAGCGGTTTTGCTCAATTTGGCTTTCTCAAGTCCAAATGGGTATTTCACAAAACAGTTGATAAATGATCAAGTCGGGTTTTACTATCTCTAGGTTCAACCCTTTAATTGGATTTCATCTTTTTGGCTCATTTCCTAATGCTCCTCATATTAAGCACATTTTATCAGTTTTTCGGAATACAATTAAGCACTTTTGGATTTAAATGAAAGTAAAAAGGCGCTAATAAGTAGTCAAAATCCCAACTTATCACCCATGCCTGCAAACGTGGAGGTGAGGTGGTCTAAGCCTACACGAACGCGTAGATTAATTCGCGATCGCGTAAGCTAATTGAGCAGTGCCTTCACGAATGAATCAGATTTCTCGCAATCGCAATGAACACCTGACGCCTAGTCATTTAAACTTCTAAAAGATGGGATTGCACCCGCTTTTCACCATCTTTTCATTAAAGCTTGACCTAGAGATGATTTGGAGGAGAAAATTCATCATCCTTTCATAGTTTAGCATACTTTAACTCATTTTCTTCCATTTCTAACATCACCCATTAATTTTTAGCCTTAATCTCTTTCTTTTATGGTAGAAAACTAGGGATTTGGGAAGAATTGGGAGTTTTGCAAATTCGGGATTTAGACCTCAAATTGGGGTCCTATTTCGAAACTAATTGCATAATTGGGCTCGAGGGTGAATGGGCAAACGTGTTTTGGTCCGAATCTCGGGTTTTGACCAAGCGGGCCCGGGGTTGACTTTTTTGACTTCTTCGAAGAAATGTAAAATCCTAACTTTATGTATTGTAATTGATTCCCTTACCGCTATTTGATGTTATCGAGTCTTTTTTGGTTAGATACGATTGGTTTGGAGGCGGATTCTAGAAGAAAGGCCCTAGTAGAGCTCTGAGTCTATTGCGGAGTGAGGTAGGTGTTAGGTTTAACCTTGATTTGAGGGAATTAGGAACCCTTGAGCTATGTGCTATGTGAAACTCATGTGTTGCGCCGCATATGTGGGGTGACTTGCGAGTTTATATACGCCGCCAAAGTACTTGCTTCCCTATTTTTCCGCATTTCAGAATTGTTTCATTTCATGACTTAACTGTGACGTGCTTTAAATGCTTCCCATGACTTTACTTGCTACTTGTCACTTATTATTCTCGTGTTAAAAATCTTAGATTCTCCTATGCTTCCATGATTTACTGCTACTTGCCTTAAATGACTTACTTATACCCTTAGTTGTCTTTTATTTAAATTGTCTTGCTGTTTAGCATTCAAGTTAGTGGATTCTTAATTTGAGACGAGAATTCCTTTCTAGTTCTGCTCCATATCCATTAATCGTAGAGAACTCTTGTGATTTAAGTTGTTAAATTAATTGCACTTATCAATTTATTCTATTCATACTGTAAGGTGGGATAGGGTTTCGCGCCACAACGGGTGTAATAAGGATGGATGTTATGGTGAGATAAGGGTGAATTCGTATTGATATGGCGGGACCGGGTTGCGCACTACAACAGGTGAAAAAAGGGTGGATTGATATGGTGA
This sequence comes from Nicotiana attenuata, assembly GCF_001879085.1. Classification (NCBI taxonomy): domain Eukaryota; kingdom Viridiplantae; phylum Streptophyta; class Magnoliopsida; order Solanales; family Solanaceae; genus Nicotiana; species Nicotiana attenuata. The sequence continues at coordinate 7,737,336 of NC_031995.1, read as the reverse complement.
AATAAGGGTGAGTAATGACATTGATTCTGATTATATGGTGGGATCGGGTTGTGCGCCGCAACATTTATTTATTTATTATTGTTGATTTTTATTATGGTGGAATAAGTGAAAATTGTGTTGTACGGTTGGATAGGGTTGCGCGCCGCAACAATCTATGTGTTTCTATTCCTCATTGTGTTGTGTTGGCTTTGGTACTTTCTAAAATGACCCGACCAGTCGTTTTGAGCTCTAGCGCATCGTTCGACGGTTTGAGGCCATGAGCAGCTTCCTTTCAGGTATTATGACCTGCATGCATGGTCGGAATTGAATTTCGGGAAGATCGGAGTTGATTTGGAAATAAAATTCTCATTAAGTTGGAAGAATTGACTAAGGTTGGATTTTTGAGTAAACGACCTCGGAATCGGGATTTGAAAGTTCTAGCAGGTTCGTATGATAATAAGTGTACGAGTCATATTATAAGTGTTGTGGGGTCTAAGGAGAGCCCTAAGCCTACGTCAAGTTGGAAATCACATGATAGACAAAAGTTCCAAACGAGTACACACAAAACCTAACTTTGGACGAGCATGCTAATATATATATATATATATATATATATATATATATATTGGCATGCTCGTCCAAAGTTATATGGAGTTATATGGTGGAAAACCTATCAAATGAAAGATCTTCCAGTCTAGTTTCTAACGTTTCAAACCGTTCGTCATTTGGAAATTTCTACAAGGAGTTATGGACGCTTTAGTAAAATATGACCAGCAGGGGAAAACTTGTAATACGAGGTACAACCTGCACAACGTAAGGTACAAGTCGCTGAAGCACCTATGCCTATGTAAGGCAGTCACCGGCAGCAGCCATTTTTGGGGATTTTCTTGAGCTAGGGATTGGTTCTTTCATAGTGGATTCGACCTTGGGGACTACTTAAGAATACAAGGTGAGTTTTTTTGGATATTTAAGTTAATGACATCCTATTAAAACTAGTATTAACATCATTCAATCTTTGAAATCCCTAGAAAACTTTCAAATTGTTCAAGAACACCAAATTTCCCAAACATTGGATTGTTAAGGAAAAGCTTCAAGAAGGTAATACTAATGCTTCAAGCTCATTTCTTATGAGTCGGTGAGAGTAATTCTAATATTTGTTTCAAGTTGTTATGGTTGGATAATTGATTTCATAAACCCTAGTGCATGGCATGAATAGTGTTCTTGCGAAAATGAGGGAAAGATAAATTGTGTTCTTAGAAATGAAATTAAAGGATGCAATGAACCTATGGAATCATTTTCTAGCTTAGTCGGAAGTGTTCAACTAAGTAATCACCAAATTAAATATTTTGGAAATGTTGGTTAAGGAAGGTGATGAATAGTAATTTGGCGGTGTTGGAGAATTAATGTAGTATCATTGATGACTTCAAATGGGTATTAAATGATAAGAATGGAGTTGAATGTGCTAGTAAGTGAACCTATTAGACGATTTGAGCTGGAGGCTTGTAGCCAACTTGTGATCCATAAATGGATATTGATAAATATTTTTGAGTCATATTTCGATTGCATTTGGGATGGTAATTGTAGATATCAATTTGTTGGTAGCCTATAAGCATTTTACTCAATGCTACGATGTCGGAGGAGAATTAAAAGCTTGTGAATGTTAATAAATCGAAAGCGAGTTTTGGAGCGTTAGGCATCGGTCGAGTTGTTTGAAAGGCTTGGAGCCGGCTATGGAACTTCGAAGCGAGGTAAGTCTCTTTTCTAACCTTGTAAGAGGGAATTAGCCCCATAGGTGAACTGAATTAATATGTGCCTCTATTTTTGGGGGCTACGTACGCACGAGGTGACGAGAGTCCGTACGTACCTACCAGCTATGCTTATGTCCGGATAGTTTTAGGTTTACACCATGCCTTATTGATATTGTTATTTGATTTATGTTTGTTGTTTGCCTTGAGAAGAAGCAAGATCGAGTTTGCTTATTAAATTTCTTAAAAAGAGTTGAAATTGAGGAACTTGAGATTTTATAAGTTTTCATTTGAACTTCGTATTTTAGAAGAGATTTGAAGAATATTATAATATCTTAAGAAATCTATGTGTAACCGCATCGCAATTATATTCCGCGAGCGGGGAAAATTTCCACTACTCTCATGCGCCTCGGCAGATTAAATAGATGCATCTATGGTTCATGCCATTCAACCCTCAACAGCTGATCGTGTCCAACCCTGCACCACTAAAAACTGGCAAGAGCGGTCGATGCAACTTTTACCCGAGAAGGTCGTGATCGAATCCACTGGGAGCTAGATTTGGGAATTGGATTCCAATCTAAACTAGCAATGCGTAATGCTCTTAATTACGCTTCCAATCATAATTGTTCATTTTTTAGTTCTAATATTATACTACTGAGATGCTAAATTAAACTAAGAATAATTGCTTCGGAGGTTTTCTAAATAGGTAACGAGGCACTAGGGAAGTGACTTTCCCCTAGGTGAATACTTGACGGGTTCTAAAGTCTAAGGCAAAGTTGTTATGTTTGGGATCGCGATATAGCCAATTCACGAAACTACTCACTCTATACCTCTTGGTAGCTTGAGTGATTTTGCCCTAATTGACTTTCTCTAGACCAATTGGGTGTCGAGATTATGCAAACAATGTAGGCTCCAGTCGGGTATAACTATCTCTTGGTTTAACCCTTTAATTGGGCTATCAATCTCTTGAGTATGCCCCAATTCCTTGTTGGACTGATTACCTAGACTCAAGCTCTCTTTCTCAAGAAGAACCCAAGTCAAATAGGCACAAATAAGTGTTTGCGACCACTAATCCAACATAGAAAATACTAATCAGTCCAAATATCAACCACCCATAAACATTTACGCCTTAAAATACAAGACCCATCAAATACCCATACTAGGGTTGAGCCACAACCCTAGCTAATAGGTCTAGCTACTCATAATAATGGAAGAAGACAAATAATTAGATGACGAATAACCCATATAATATGTTTACAAGCTATGAAATAAAGATTCAATGTTAAACTAGCCACAAAATTACTCAAAATAGGTCCAAAACGGCCTTCACGTTCTCAGCTAAAAGTTAGATACCCTAAAAATCTGAAAAAGAACTATTTATAGAAGGCCAAAATTTTTGGACAGAAATACCCCTGACGGAGGTACTGCGGACCGCGGAAAATGCACCGCGGCCGCAGTGAGGCTTTTTAGCTTCATTTCCCAAGCTCTGAATTTGGCCACCGCGGACTGCATAAAATGCACTGCGGCCGCGGTGGCGTCACTGCGGCCCGCACAAAATGGACTGCGACCGCAGTGGCTTCCAACCTTCTAACTCCCAAGTCTCTAAATCTCCTCACCGAGGACCACACAAAATGGACTGCGGCCGCGGTGAGGCTACTGCAGTCCGCACAAAATGCAATGCGGCCCCAGTGCTTGAACTTCCAAAATTTGCATCTCTCTGATCTTTTCCAGTGCGGACCGCACTAAATGGACTGCGGTCGCGGTGGATCTTCTACGGCTGTAGTGGATTTTATGCTGCAGCAGTGCCTTGCCTTGTTCTTGTTACTTGTGCAAGTTTCACTCCTTTTTTAGCTTATTTTGACTACTTGTCACTTTTTTGACCAAACCCTGCAAACAAGTACAACATGTAAGCCTTTGGGACTATTTGTATATATTTCTAATCAAAACTCAAGTAAAAAGGAGTGTAAAATGAACTAGAATCCCTAGTTATCAACTCCCCCAAACTTAAGCTTTTGCTTGTCCTCAAGCAAACAAAATAAGTCCCACCTCCTTGAGAATACAACCAAGAAAATTCAGCTGACCTAAAGTGACCTCATCTAGCATCAATTGGGACTAACAATTGCCCTAAATTCAAGTGAATCATTAACAACATTCAAACTTTTAAATATCATGGTTTTAGTGCAACACAAAAGCATCAAGGATTGACTCAACCCATCAAAGAAACTCTTTCTATTACTTTGGTCATTTTGGAACCCAAACGCATACTCCTCAACTCTCCATAAGCAAACCTCACTTTTAGGTTGTAGCACTTAGAACGAGGATTGTGGAAAACACACTCATCTCTCTCAAAGAAAGGTCACAAGTTCGGTTCTAAGTACCATAAGCTTGCCCCTCATGTGAGTCACCACTAATGTAAGCTCCATTTAACTCAAGATCATATAGGGCTTTTGTGGATATATAGTGAAGGCTTTTGGTTCAGGGTAGGAAGTATTTGGTCTAAGTAGGTTCCATCTTCCCTCAAGCACATCATTTGCTTTATTTTGGCACACATTCTCTTGACATTAAAAGTGATCGCGTCCAACCCTGCACCACTACAAAGTGGCAAGAGCGGTCGATGCAACTTTTACCCGAGAAGGTCGGGATCGAGTCCACAGGGAGCTAGATTTGGGAATTGGATTCCTATCTAAACTAGCAATGTGTAATGCTCTTAATTACGCTTCCAATCATAATTGTATGTTTTTTACTTCTAATATTATACTACTGAGATACTAAATTAAACTAAGAACAATTTCTTGAGAGGTTCTAAATAGGTAACGAGGCACTAGGGAAGTGACTTTCTCCTAGGTGAATACTTGACGGGTTCTAAAGTCTAAGGCAAAGTTGTTATGTTTGGGATCGCGATATAGCCAATGCACGACACTACCCATTCTATACCTCTCGGTAGCTTGAGTGAGTTTGCCCTAATTGACTTTCTCAAGACCAATTGGGTGTCGAGATTATGCAAGCAATGTAGGCTCACGTCGGGTATTACTATCTCTAGGTTTAACCCTTTAATTGGGGCTATCAATCTCTTGAGTACGCCCCAATTCCTTGTTGGACTGATTACCTAGACTCAAGCTCTCTTTCTCAAGAAGAAGCCAAGTCAAATAGGCACAAATTAGTGTTTGCAACAACTTATCCAACATAGAAAACACTAATCAGTCCAAATATCAACCACTCATAAACATCTAAGCCTTAAAACACAAGACCCATCAAATACTCACACTAGGGTTGAGCCACAACCCTAGCTAATGGGTATAGCTACTCATAATAATGGAACAAAACAAATAATTAGATGAAGAATGACCCATATAATATGTTTACAAGCTAAGAATTAAAGATTCAATGTTGAACTAGCCACAAAATTACTCAAATTAGGTCAAAAAGGCCTTCACGTGCTCAGCTAAAAGTTAGATACCCTAAAAATCTAAAAAAGAACTATTTATACAAGGCTGAATTTTCTGGACAAAAATACCCCTGACGGAGGTACTGCGGATCGCGAAAAATGCACCGCGGCCATAGTGAGGCTTTTTAGCTTCATTTGCCAGGCTATGAATCTGGCCACCGCGGACCGCATAAAATGCACTGCGGCCGCGGTGGCTTCACTGCGGTCCGCACAAAATGGACTGCAGCCGCAGTGGCTTCCAACCTTCCAACTCCGAAGTCTCTGAATCTCCTCACCGAGGACCGCATAAAATGGACTGCGGCCGCGGTGAGGCTACTGCGGTCCCCACAAAATGCAATACGGCCGCTGTGCTTGAACTTCCAAAATTGGCATCTCTCTGATCTTTTCCACTGCGGACCGCACTAATTGAACTACGGCCGCGGTGGATCTTCTGCGGCTGCAGTGGATTTTATGCTGCAACAGTGCCTTGCCTTGTTCTTGGTACTTGTGCAGTTTTACTCCTTTTTAACTGATTTTGACTACTTGTCACTTTTTTGACCAAACCCTGCAAACAAGTACAACATGTAAGCCTTTGGGACTATTTGTATACATTTCTAATCAAAACTCAAGTAAAAAGGAGTGTAAAATGAACTAGAATCCCTAGTTATCAACTCCCCCAAACATAAGCTTTTGCTTGTTCTCAAGCAAACAAAATAAGTCCCACCTCCTTAAGAATACAACCAAGAAAATTCAGCTGACCTAAAGTGACCTCATCTAGCATCAATTGGGACTAACAATTGCCCTAAATTCAAATGAATCATTAACAACATTCAACCATTACAACACCATGGTTTTAGTGCGACACAAAAGCATCAAGGATTGACTCAATTCATCAAAGAAACTCTTTCTATTACTTTGGTCATTGTGGAACCCAAACTCATACTCCTCAACTCTCCGTAAGCAAACCTCACTTTTAGGTTGTAGCACTCAGAACGAGGATTGTGGAAAACACACTCATCTCTCTCAAAGAAAGGTCACAAGTCCGGCTCTAAGTACCATAAGCTTGCCCCTCATGTTAGTCACCACTAATGTAAGCTTTATTCAACTCAAGATCATATAGGGCTTTTGTGGAGAAATAGTGAAGGCTTTTGGTTCAGGGTAGGAAGTATTTGGTCTAAGTAGGTTCCATCTTCCCTCAAGCACTTCATTTGCTTTATTTTGGCACACATTCTCATGACTTTAAAAGTGATCGCGTCCAATCCTGCACCACTACAAAGTGGCAAGAGCGGTCGATGCAGCTTTTACCCGAGAAGGTCGGGATCGAATCCACAGGGAGCTAGATTTGGAAATTGGATTCCTATCTAAACTAGCAACGCGTAATGCTCTCAATTACGCTTCCAATTATAATTGTTTGTTTTTTACTTCTAATATTATACCACTGAGATGCTAAATTAAACTAAGAATAATTGCTTGAGAGGTTTTCTAAATAGGTAACAAGGCACTAGGGAAGTGACTTTCCCCTAGGTGAATACTTGACGGGTACGCGTTATTTTTGTACTCATACTACACTTGCTGTACATTTTGTTGTACAGGCACATGTATGTCTAGTGGTCTTGTGGTCGCAGCGTCGTGGTTGATACGAGGACTTAGGGGAGTTACATCTTATGTTACAATCCGCAGCCAGCAGAGTCTTATTTAGGGTATTTATATTCCTCTCTCTTTTGTCCAAGTCGTATTCCGGACAGATGATGTATTTTATTTTATTTTATTTTTCCTAGATGATGGTCATGCACTTGTGACACCGGATTTTGGGTGATTAAGGGTTATTCAATATTGATATTGTTAAAAACATTATTATTTACTTTGTAATTTCCATATCCTACTATTTAATGAAGGAAAACTATGATTTCAAAAATATTAAAATGAGAACCAAATTAAATTATTTATTATTGTCTTTCCTGACAACGGTGTCCGGTGCCATTACGAATTTTAGTAGATTTTGGGTCGTGACAACATGGTATCAGAGCACTAGGTCCACTTAGGTCTCACGAGTCATGAGCAAGTCTAGTAGAGTCTTGCAGATCGGTACGGAGACGTCTGTACTTATCTTCGAGAGGCTAAAGGTCTGTTAGAAGCACTTCCCTTCTTAATTCATCATCGTGCGATTTGATTCTTTTGAGGTTTGTGCCATTATTTCTTTCCCATTTAATCTTATGCGACGTGAAGCGCTTGTGATAGATTAGGAATCGAGGAATTGTCATGGTACTACAGATGTGGTGCAGGATGTTTCTACCTGCATATTTGATTGGGCTATTGTTATCGCCTTGCGGAAGGTTGTCCTGTCGTTTCAGCTTAGTATCAGTATTACCTAAGATTTGAGATTTGTCATTGATTGTTATGATGATTCGTGCGTTGCTATCGCACACTGTTTGTGTAATGGTAGGATGCTTGTCTATGCGTTGAGGCAGTAAATGACTTGATAGGAGGTTTTACTCAATGCATGGTTCAGAGATTCAATATTTTATTTCCGGCAGAGGAAAGACAATCAGACTAAGAATGTTCAGATTTGGGTTGATGGAGTAATGAGACTTGGTATTTTCGGGCGTGGTGGAATTTTCATCTCTGATGTAGTGCCGTTGTCCTTGTTGAATGCGCTAAGTTCGCCGGTGTTATGGTTTCCTTCAATTCTCCTTCAAGGTGGGGTATTTTGAAATGGTGCCGGGGAAGCGGTTGTCAGAAATCACGGTGTGCAGTGGTTCAGAATCGAATCGGTGTCCCAAGTTTTGATGGCTCGAGAAAGATGATCTTTGGGGAAGTTTATAATTGGTAGCGATCTATTGATCCAGGTGCTATGAAGATGGATTTTTTATTTAAGTCAACAACTGGGTAGCGAAGGATGAGGAAGGACATGTGGGAGGTGCCTTGCGGTGGATAAATTTCTAGAAGGCCAAGTTTAAGAAACATGAGTCGGGTGGTTGCTTAAAGGAGAGGGTTTGACCAAAGTGGGAGAATGGCAGAGTAGCATATGGGTTCTGTGGTAGGATAGCTACACGCCTTGAGGAAAGCATGGAGTGATTTGGGATTTATGGTGGACGTGACTAGGTCTACGGGCTTAATTTGGAACATTGGCTGCTATACGAAGGAAGGTTGGATATGACAGAAAGAAGTTGCTTGATATGAAGAAGGATACAACATGACTTCGGGTTGGAAGGTAGTGTCGCACTTTTTGGGATGTCAATGGGGAGTGAACGTACTTGTACATCTGGTGAATGAGCACGGGCTCAGGATGGGTTACTGATTTTATAAGTAATTTTACCCAGTGCAGCGTCGTTGGAGGATGTTGGCATGGAATTTCCACATGTGGGTTACCTCCTGTGAGCAGGTTAGCGGTTGCGTGGTGTTGACGAAGCTACTGCAAAGAATTTTATTGGCTATCCGGTAAGAGGTCGAATATGTAAATGTGTCTAGTGATTCAGAGTGTTCATAAAATGTTTAACAGAAAGATTTCAAGGAATTCGGCGGGTTGATTGTGCAATATCATGTCAATGGGGGATAAGGAATCTTGGTGGGTTCCAGCGTTACATAATGGTAGATTCAAGCTAAGTGGGAGAGCCCCACCGCCTACGATTGGATCGCTAGTTGTCTACTTGTGAGGTTTTGGGTTATCGGCATATTGGTGGATTATTACGACTAAGGAAAGAAAATATCAGTGGTAATTTGAGCAAAGGATTTGAGGAACGTGTGCTATATTTGGCCTTATCGATTCATGTTCAGGTTTTGGGAAGACTCAGATTTTATGCTTCGTGTGGATGTGTTGTACAAGGAAAGTGATCCAGCCGGGTGTTTCTTTGAGAGGTGTTCGTTTGCTAGCAGAGCCTTGGAGTTAATTATATTCGGGACCAAGTCAGAGTGGGTGACTCTCAACAACGGTCCTAGTGGATTCAAAAGTTAAAGTGCGGTGCCTAAGGATTTCGAGTTCGTAGTAAGATTGAGTATTGAGCTTTTGCAAAGAATTATGATAGGGGCCTGGAGTGTTCTGCGTTATCTTCGGTCTGCGGTGTAACATGAGAGGAATAGGAGAAATTAACTTTGGAATCGTAGGGAAATTATCAGAATGGGTGTACCAGTTGAAGATGTGAATGTGCGCACAAGAAGCGTATGAGATGGTTAGGGAGTTTTGAGACAACGTGGTCTCGTGAAATAAGGTCACTCAGGATGAGTGCGGATTTGAGTTCGTGATGTTTTGAATGGAGCTATTATTACTCCTAATGCAAGTCCGGAGTAAATTAGAAGAAGTCAGGTCGGTTAGCAATGGTTGAATTGGTATGATGGTGGCAATGATCAGCTCCTTCAGCGTGTTAAGTTATACATGTGATTTGTGGCGGTACGTGCGAGGCTTGAAGGCCGCCGTAATTGATTTTATTTTGAGGCATTCGAGTATTATGACCTGTTATGTGTAGATGGATCCCGAAATAGTTATGGTAGTTTAGACCACTACTTGAGGTTGGTATTTTCTATGATTATGAGAATTCAGTCACGTGTTGATATGGTTCTCTTTACATGAGCTATGTAAAAGGTTCTACATGATAAAAAGCTTTACCCTATTAGTGATTCAGGAGTTAGAATGAAATTCTTGAACTCTTGCACATTGGCAAGATTAAGTGCAGTGAGTAGCATGAGATTTGGATGTTGATGATTGTCGACGCCCCCTTTTCCTCGCGAAATCGGGTTTACGGCATTTGGGAAGACAACTCTATTCCCGTTGGGAATTAGGTTTTTTGGATTTGAAGAGTCGCCACCTAATGATTAAGTGCATTAGGACACGAAGGATTTTGAATTGGAAAACCAGAGTTCGGGTAAGGGCTAGAAATTATCTCGAGGGGAAGGTGTTAGGCACCCCTCAAGATCCACTAGTGTGGTTCCCGGCCATGCTATGTTGTGATATTAAATGCAGACAAATAATTCTATACACAAAGGTCGCAAATAGGTACGGGACAAGCATGTTGAGATTAAGACCTAAGTGGTCTCACACTTTGTTTAAGAAAACGTCTAAGTACAGAAATTTAAATAAAAGAAATGAAAATTTAGAAGACAAGAATAGTGCAGTAAATTAAAGAAGAGTTTTGGGTAGCTGAAACAAAGACAGAATTTTATTGATAACAAAGTTACATAAAGGAAAGGGGTCCTAGGTTTCTGAAACACATGGATCATCCACACAACACTGGTAGCCAATCGTACGCATGGTGTTATCGTGTGATCATCATCTCCATGTCTACCCTCCCCACCCCGTTAAGGTATTAAGCGCGGAATGGTATCGTTACCTACTGCGTGCTATTACCCATCCCACCTATCAGTCCCAGAGGCATTTGAGACTACTAATCCTAAAAGGGGAGGGAGTTAGGCTTCTCAGAGTTTAAAAAGGTTAAAAATCTAGGGCGACAGTCAAAACACGTAAACAATTAGAGGGGAACTAGTAGCAATTAAGGGCTCAAATAGGCCTCCTCATTTAAGAAGAAACAACTTATTTAGCACGACTGACAAATACTGGTTAGGTCTTTAATTAAAATTAATGCAGGAAAAAGTCGATTTACCACATATTTCCCAGATAAGGAGTCCAGATTAGTCCTGCTTAGATGTAGTTGCCGAAAACTGACAATTGGGTAATTACTTAACTATTTTCCTGTGCGCTAAACGGGACTTATAGGCATGATATCTACTAATTCAGGAACGGAGGAATAAACTGATTGCAATAAGAATTGTTGGTTGTAAGCTCTGCAAGTGTTTGAAATTACCACTGATTTTAGATTTAAGAGCGGGTGGGCGATTCAAATTTTAGTTGATAGCTCCTATGGGCATGCTTTCTAGGTGCTACTGATTTTACCGTTGTTTATTGTCATGCAGTGATCCTATAGGCAGGTCATCTATATGTAATTGGTTATTTTAAATCCTATAAGCAGATTTGCCTAGTGACAGGTGCATATGCAAAATGCAGGAAGTCCTATAGGCATATTATCTATATGGTATGCAAAATTTCAGCAACGATTTATGGGCATGGTATCTATGTGAGATGCAGAGGTTTGAAAATAGTAATTCCTAAGGCATGGTATCTACATGAGATGTTAAATTTTTAAAGTAAGTATCCTACAAACATGATTTCTATATGAGATGCAGAATTAGAAAGTAAACATCCTAAAACATGATTTCTATGTAAGATGCAGAATTAGAAGGTAAATATCCTAAAATATGATTTCTACCCTTTGGCAAGCATACAATCCCATCCCTTTTCACTATACACCCCAGCAGTTATTACAGAATTTATTACAGACCAAATGAATTAGAGGAAGCAATAAAATTATACCAGTGATTACATCTACATCTAATCAGCCTAACCCAGACTCGGAGTCTAATAATATGAGATAAACCAACTTCCAGGATCGGATTTTCAAAGCCCTTCTCTTATTTGGGATGTGTCAAAGTTCCAAGGAACTTCATGAATTCCAGGCAATGCTTACACCCCAAATATCATTGCAGAATTAGATTATAGTGCAGTCTGGAAGGGCGATCCCTCAAATGTCCAAGTTCAGAGGGAACTCAAGGTCCCAAGGCAAGGCTCATAGGAGGGAGGCAGAACTTAGAGACTAGGAGTAAGTGTAAGTGCAATGAAAGGGAATTAGGGGGGAGCCAGGGCAGGCTGATGGTCATGCCTAGCAACTGGGATGCTGGCACACCCCTGACCAGCATGTCAGCCTTAGAATTGGGGAGTTAAGACCTTATTGAAGGCCAGGTATAGCCCTGGGCAGCAATTGGAATGCTGCCAGGCCATACCTTAACTCAGCACATATAGGGGAATGGGGGTATGGGAGCAATTGTTTATACTAGCAGGAAGAAACAAAGAAAGAACAGGCAAGGCATATAGATACTTTAAAAATTAACTTTGTAGAGAATTGAAGGAAGGCATGGATACAGGGACTGTAAATAAACACATTAGAGAGATGCTGAAATTAATCTTAGAGCATACCAGTTCAGAGAAGCAAGTAAGGAGAAACAGTAGACTTATGAGAGCCAAAGTGCAGTCAAGAAGCAAGAGTATAGGTTTAGAAGAGAGTTGTGATTTCTGTATGCTTAATCGTGTGTGTGTGTTTAGAATTGTGTCCTGTCTTTATAGTGCAGGAAAGAAGCAGAAATAGGTAAGAAAAATAGTTTAATCAATCACACAAGGTTTCCCTTTAATTAAGGGACTCTGATTTCAAACGTCAAGGTAAATAAGGAAAGGGGTTAATTAATCACTTTTCAGAGTAATGCAAGAAGGGTAAATACATAATAGTTATTTAAGGAAAGGGTTTTGACAGTATATGGTCATGCAAATTAAGGAAAGGAAATCAATTGACAGCCAAGCAATCAAGAGTCGAAAATTTTGTATGAATGAACCAAGTCGGAAAAAGGTAAAGAGAGGCTTTACTTAAGAAGAACCAGCAATAATCAATTAACCCCTAAAAAGGGTTCTGATTTTAACACAAGTTGGAAAACCTTTCGAAGAAAATTTTTAACACGCATATAAAAGGGATTGTCATGCTAATCAGAAAAGTCTTAGTGTAGAAGAATTCATACACGAAAGGATTTAAACTCAGTACATGGATTCCAAAGTGAGTTTGAGAGAGTCCAGGGCTCAAATAGAACCCTAGTCCAAATACACAAAACCAAACTCGCCAAAAACCCCAAATCCTAGGGTTTTCGACTTGAATCAAATGCAAAGAAGAGAAAACACGCATGTATAGTAGAATGTTCAATGCAAACAGAGTAAGGGAATTAATTCGAAACACAATGAGAGTAGAAGAAACGGTAGAGGAAAATATGCTTAAGCAGGCATAGTAAGAACACTTAATGAACATGGTAGGAAAATACAGTAGGTGAAGCATAATCAAGTCATAGTGGAAGGCAAGTAGCAGAACATAGCGTGTGAAAACATAGCATAGAAACACGGTAGAAGGAAGAACAAAATATGGCAAACATAGTAAAAAAAGGAAACATAAGAACATAGCAGAGACAAACATACACAAGAAAGGGAGAAGAAAAGCCGGAAAACATTTAAGCATTTTTCAGAAACCCTAAGAAAGAAATGACATTGAAAGTAAAAAATTTAAAGAAAAGTTGGGGAAACCTCTTAAAAACTCAAAGTAAAGCATGAATACACATAGATCTGAAGAGAATCGGAGAAAAACCTCGACAGCTAGGGTTTCAGATGAACCCTAGAATGAGAAAGGCTTCGAAAATGTCCGATCTAAGTTGGATAAGACCGAGAACAGGCTCAGGAGGCCAAGATGTGCCAGAGCCAGGCCGGAGATGGCCGGAAACTTCAAGTCGGCGAAGGTCTGGGTGGACACCTTTGAGGTCTCGCCTCAAACCTTCGAATACCAAGCACACAGGAGCGATAGGGGGTGAGTATGAGGGTTTCATGGCCTGAGAAGCCATGGAAATCGGCGAGAATTGCAGGGATTAGGGTTAGCTTGGGTGGCGGCAACTAGGGTTTGCAGAGAGAATGGGAGAGGAAGGGGATTCAAGGGCGGCGGGTTAGGAGAAATGAATTAGGGTTAGGGGGTTTGGTAAATTAAAAAGGAAAGGGTGTGTTTGGGCCGTTGATCTTTTAGATCAACGGCTGTGATTTAAAAGGGGGTCCGGTCGGGTAATTTAATTGGGTTAGGGGTTGGGTTGATTTTAGGAATTGGGCCGGTTGAAATTGGGTTTAAATTAGGGGCTGTAATGTGGCTATAATTGAAATGCAGATGGGCTATATATTAAATAGCCAATTTCCCCTTTTAATTTAATTAAAATAATTAAAATAATTATAAAAAAAATTAAAAGCACTGAGTTAATTAATAATATATAAATGTTAATCTAAAAGTAGTGGGAGCAATTTTATAATTGTAAAATGCTATTAATCGCAATATAGGCTATAATTGCAATTTTATGCAATTTTAGCTTAGAAATATCAAATAAATTTATAAAAAAATGCAAAAATCACCTTAATTATATTGTGATGTAAATATGAGGATGGAAATAAATTTTGGGAATAATTATTGGATTTTGTACTGCTAAAATAAATAATAAAATGATTTTAAAAAGCTTTAAAAATTAGAAATAATGTCAAAATTCTTGGGCATACTTATATATGCATGTATATGCTATTTTGAGAATATTTTGAGTATAAAAATAGATAGGGAAAAATTGGGTATCAACAGCTGCCCCTCTTTACCCGGGAAGGATGGAAGAGTTGTCGGGCAAAGATATGATGACCAATTTTGACCGAAAGAAACGACTTGAAAAGATTTTTGACCGAGCTCTGGTTCCTGAGCTGCCTACATATCCCTGGTCTTACAGGAATCAGGTCATATGTAGTTCAGGATACATCGGCGGAATATGCCGATGGGGGTTCTGAGAAGGACGGACGCAATATTTAGGTTGGGAAAGATGGTCAGCGGCCGATGGGCTGTGGGAACCGGAGCGAGACCGCTCCTGCTGTAATGGTCGTTGCCAGCTGGTGTACCTACGAATAAGCAATACCAACATATTGTGCATAAACTTAATCGTGATGCAAGTTCCCGTTGGACCATGAATGTTGTCTTTGGACGGGTAGGATGACGTCCTGGGCCATGAAACGTATAATAAAGGATTTGCATGCTATGAAATGACGTTCTCGGGCTATGATAATGGTGCCTCCGAACCATGATGCCTTTGAATAATGATGTGCAAAATATAAAGCGGGGGTCCTCAGGCCATGGCATGACGTTCTCGGGCTATGAAAATGATGCCTCCGAACAATGACGCCCTTGGACAATTTGGCGATATTTCAGCCAATGAAATGCAGGATTTGGCGATATTTCAGCCGATGTAAAGCATAAATATAAATGGCGATATCTCAGCCGACAAAGAATTTAAATATAAACTGGCGATCTTCCAGCCGATGTAAAGCATAAATATAAATGGCGATATTTCAGCCGACAGAGACTTGAATATAAACGGGCGATCTTTTAGCCGATATAGCGATTTAAATGAAGTTGGCGATATTTCAGCCGATATAAAGCATAAATATAAATGGCGATATTTTAGCCGATAGAGATTTAAAGATAAACTAGCGATCTTTCAGCCGATATAGCGATTTAAATGAAGTTGGCGATATTTCAGCCGATATAAAGCATAAATATAAATGGCGATATTTCAGCCGACAGAGATTTAAAAATAAACTGGCGAACTTTCAGCCGATATAGCGATTTAAATGAAGTTGGCGATATTTCAGCCAATATAAAGCATAAATATAAATTGCGATATTTCAGCCAACAGAGATTTATATATAAACTGGCGATCTTTCAGCCGATGTAAATAAGAGGTGGCGATATTTAAGCCATGCAGGATGGAGGTGGAACTTAACCTCGAAAGGCAGAAAGGCAGCCTTATGCAGTGCAGGGAAATGCGGGATAGAGACAGTGCTTAGTCCCGGAAGGCAGAAAAATAGCCTTATGCAATGCAAGGAAATGCAAGATGGAGGTAGAGCTTAACCTCGAAAGGCCGAAAGGTAGCCTTATGCAATGCAAGGAATTGCAGGAGGGAGACAGTGCTTAGTCTCGGAAGGCAGAAAAGTAGCCTTATGCAATGCAAGGAAATGCAGGATGGAGACAGTGCTTAGTCTCAGAAGGCAGAAAAGTAGCCTTATGTAATGCAAGGAAATGCAGGATGGAGACAGTGCTCAGTCTCGGAAAGCAGAAAGGTAGACTTATGCAACGCAGGAAATAAAGGTGAAGAGTAACGAAATATCTTAGCTGATAGCTGATAATTGATTGCATCAATATGGCTGCTGGAGATGTCGTGTGCGGATAGCTCTTGTAAATAGGCGATGATTCTGAGAGTTGTATTCCTGAAAAATATGAGTACTTAACCATATCTGATGTTTTGGGGTGCCTGCATACAAAGAAAAAATCATGAGTTTTGTAGAGGGGGAAGGTTAGTTCGTCTTCCCGTGGACCTCGTTTGTCCTACTCGCTCTTGCTTTCATTGGGGTAGCGTCGCTAAACAAAGCAATTTTGATAGTAGCCATGTATGATTTAGTAAAAAATATGGTGTAAATACATAATTTAAAAATGATTTTTTTTAGATGAACCGACGACTGCGACGCGGTTCAAGATATCGCGACCTCTTTTGCTCCGGAATTTACTGGGCTGGTGCTTCTGATGGCTGCGCGCGATGAATGGCTGAAAGTCAACTTCGGAATTTTGAGGGTCCTCCTCAAAATTCTGCCCCAGTTTCCAATATCGGGGGAAATGAGATTTTTATTGAATTGTGACCGAACCCATAGGGCTGCCTACGTATCCCCTCTTAAACGGGAATCAGGTCAGGCGTAGTTCCAATTACATCATACAGAAATTATAATGATTACACATAATAGCGTTTGACTGCGTCTGAATTAATTCGCTTTGGCCAAACTTCTCCATCCATTTCTGCGAGTATGAGGGCCCCTCCTGTTAGGACCCGATGAACCATGTACGGGCCTTGCCAATTAGGAGAGAATTTTCCTTTTGCCTCACCCTGATGCGGGAAGATCTTTTTCAGCACCAGCTGCCCCGGTGTGAATTGTCTCGGTCTGACCCTTTTGTTGAAGGCTCTGGACATCCTGTTCTGATACAATTGACCATGGCAAACCGCATTCAGTCTTTTTCCGTCTATAAGGGCTAACTGTTCATAGCGACTTTTTACCCATTCTGCATCTTCCAGTTCCGTTTCCTGTATAATCCTCAGGGAGGGAATCTCTACCTCGGCTGGGATGACTGCCGCGGTACCGTAAATCAACATATAGGGAGTTGCCCCAGTTGATGTGCGGACTGTGGTACGGTATCCCAATAACGCAAAGGATAGCTTTTCGTGCCACTGCTTGTGTTTCTCTATCATTTTCCTTAGTTTCTTCTTGATGTTCTTATTGGCTGCTTCTACAGCTCCATTCATCTGAGGTCTGTAGGCTGTAGAATTCTTGTGCTTGATCTTGAACGTCTCACACATTGCTTTCATCAGGTCACTGTTGAGATTGGAACCGTTGTCAGTAATGATCGACTCTGAGATGCCGAATCGACAAACGATACGGTCGCGAACAAAGTCTGCCACGACTTTCCTGGTTACTACCTTATATGATACCGCTTCAACCCATTTGGTGAAATAATCAATTGCCACTAGAATGAACCTGTTCCCGTTTGATGCGGCAGGCTCGATAGGTCCGATGACATCCATTCCCCAAGCGGCGAACGGCCATGGCGAGCTTGTTGCATTGAGCTCGTTAGGAGGCACCTTTATCATATCTGCATGTATCTGATAGTGATGGCATTTTCGGACATACTGGACGCAGTCCGTTTCCATAGTCATCCAAAAGTATCCAGCTCGGAGTATTTTCTTGGCTAAGACAAAACCATTCATATGCGGACCACAGGTTCCTGCATGAACCTCTTTGCGTACCTCTTCCTCAACTCCTGTACGTGATGCAAATACGAGAGTATCTTGGAGTTTTTGGTTGCCCATTCTTCTCGGACCTGATGTATGAGCAAGTCTGAATCCCCAATCACTAGTAACTCCTGAACGTTCATATCAATGGCCAACTTGAGCCCTAAGATGCAGGCTTCGTGCTCAGCCATGTTGTTGGTGCATGAGAACCTGAGCTTGGCGAACACCGGATAGTGCTGACCTGTTTCTGATACTAGAACTGCTCCTATGCTAACTCCTTCGAAGTTTGCTGCTCAATCTAATAACATTCTCCAGCCATCATAGGATTCTGCAATGTGTTCACCTATGAAAGAGACCTCTTCATCGGGAAAATACGTCTTTAGAGGCTCGTATTCTGCGTCCACGGGATTTTCGGCAAGATGATCTTCCAGTGCCTGTCCTTTGATTGCTTTCTGGGTCATGTAGACAATATCAAATTCACTCAGCAGGATTTGCCATTTTGCTAGCTTGCCCATGGGCATGGGCTTCTGAAAGATGTATTTCAGCGGATCCATCCTTGATATGAGATAAGTGGTATAGGCACAGAAATAATGCCTCAACTTCTGAGCTACCCAAGTCAGAGCACAACAGGTGCGCTCTAGCAGGGAGTACCGGGCCTCGTACAGGGTGAACTTCTTGCTGAGATAGTAGATGTCTTGCTCCTTTCTCCCCGTTTCATCATGTTGTCCCCAAAACACAATCGAACGCCCCATCCAGTACTGCAAGGTAGAGCAATAGCGGTCTACCCGGTTCGGGCGGAACCAAAACTAGCGGTGTTGATAGGTATTCCTTGATTCTATTGAAGGCCTTCTGACAATCATCAGTCCATTTGGTAGCGGCGTCCTTCTTCAACATCTTAAAGATGGGCTCACAAATGACAGTGGATTGAGCTATGAACCGGCTGATGTAATTGAGTCTCCCCAAGAAACTCATAACCTCTTTCTTGTTCTTTGGTGGTGGCAATTCTTGAATGGACTTAACCTTCGAAGGATCTAGTACTATCCCTCGTCGACTTACGATGAACCCAAGCAGTTTTCCGGCAGGAACCCCAAATGCGCACTTGGCGGGATTCAGTTTTAGATTGTACCTCCTCGGTCTGTTGAAGAATTTCCTCAAATCTTCCATGTGGTCGGTGGCTCTCTTGGATTTGTTGATGACGTCGTCTACATACACCTCGATCTCTTTGTGTATCATGTCATGGAAAATAGTAGTCATGGCCCTTATGTAGGTGGCCCCGGCATTCTTTAACCCGAACGGCATCATCTTGTAACAATACATCTCCCATGGCATGATAAAAGCCGTTTTCTCATCGTCTTCCTCATCCATCCGTATTTGATGATACCCAGCAAAACAATCGACAAATGATTGCAGCTCGTGCTTGGCGCAGTTGTCAATCAGAATGTGTATGTTTGGCAAGGGGAAGTCGTCTTTCGGACTGGCCCGGTTAAGATCCCGGTAGTCGACACAGACTCTGACCCTCCCGCCCTTCTTCGGCACTGGCACAATGTTGGCTAACCATGTTGGATATTCCACTACTCTGAGGACCTTGGCTTTGACTTGTTTGGTAACTTCTTCCTTGATTTTCAAACTCATGTCTGGCTTGAACTTTCTGAGCTTCTGCTTTACTGGCGGACATGTCGGATTTGTTGGCAGTTTGTGAGCTATAATGGATGTACTGAGACCGGTCATATCATCATACGACCAGGCAAATATGTCCTCATATTCTTTTAAGAATTCCGTGTACTCTTCCTTTTCTGATGGTGACAGGTGAACACTGATGCGCGTTTCCTTGACATTCTCTGTATCCCCCAAGTTGACAACCTCAGTTTCGTCCAAGTTAGACTTAGGCCTATTCTCAAAGTTCTCAACCTCTTTAACAACCTCTTCTGGTATATCATCCTCTTCTGAGTCTGTATCTGTTGGTTGCGTTATCTCGTCTGTGTAAATAAAGTAAATGATAGAGAAAATAATAAGAGCAAGATTTATAAGAAACTGAAATACTTTGCTAAATTCCATAATTGTTTTGAATGTCGGCTCTTTTCGAAATTTAACGAAAAAACGGAAAGGAAATCAACTAGTGAAAAAGTAAAAGATAATGCATAGTGCTTTGTTCAGCCTTGCTACCCCGAAGCTTTCCGGGCCTTGGTGGTTCTGACGGACCAATTGTTGAGGCGCGTTCCTCGGCTCACAGCTTGTATGGAAGGGCCTTCCTCCCCTTCCTCCTCGAAAATGACGTGACAGTCCATATTGTCGTCTTCCAAGAACAGATTCTTCATTGTCGCCAATGTTTCCTCTTCTTCTGACCCATATATGATGTCTGCTGGCTGGAAAGTTTGCTCCAGGAGAGGTATAGGGTGCTCCAGTGGATAATAAGGGTCGCGCCATGGTGGCGACCAGTTCCTGAATTCTTGCCAAGTATATCCATACCCTAACCCGAAAGTGGTGCCATGTTTCTTCAGTTTGATAGGCTTGGTGATTCCCTGGAGGTTCTTGCCGAGACCTTTGCCAGGTTCATACCCGCTCCAATTCAGTATACTTTCTATCATGTTATCCTACCATTTATCTTTGTCCACGGCGTTGACTCGCTCAATGTGATGGTAGGTTTCTCCACCTAGCTTCCTTCTTCCTCCAATCGCCGAGATGGTCTGGCGACTGTATATATGGGGTTACTCCCGTTGCCATGAATAATCACCTCTTGGTGATTCCACTCGAACTTCACTGCCTGGTGCAGGGTTGATGCTACAGCTCCAGCGGCGTGGATCCAAGGTCGTCCCAGTAGTAAGTTGTAGGATGCTGGGATGTCTATTACTTGAAAGTCAACATTGAACCAAGTTGGTCCCATTTGCAGACATAGACTGATCTCCCCAATAGTGGACCTTTGGGAACCATCAAAAGCTTTGACGTTGATCGCCCCGTCCTTGATTTCATGTAGACTCTTCCCCAATGTTCTGAGGGTCACCAATGGACAAATGTTGAGGTTGGACCCTCCATCAATCAAATTCCTTGTGATGAAATAGTCTTCGCATTGCACGGTGATGTGCAACGCTTTCTTGTGGCTTAAACCTTCAGGGGGCAACTCATCCTCGTGGAAAGTGATTTTATGACTCTCCAATATCTGCCCGACCATGTTCGCCATCTCTCCTCCAATTATATTATTGGGTACGTACGCCTCGCTCAGTATCTTCATCAGGGCATTCTTATGCGTGTCGGAGCTCTGGAGTAGAGCTAGAATGGAGATCTGCGCTGGTGTTTTATTTAGTTGATCAACAACTAAGTACTCTTTGGCCTGTATCTTCCTCCAGAGATCATCGGGCCCAGTTTCAATAGGCCGTCCAGAGGTCTGCTTACTTGATTCAACTAAGTGCTCCGGAGTATAAATTCTGCCGGTCCTGGTCATACCCTGTGCTACAGTTGCTTCTCCAGACTTAGTTTTCCCTTTCCTTCTCACCTCGGCGGTATAATCCCAAGGAATGGCCTTCGTATGGAATGGTGTTATGGGTGACATTGCTACAAGAATGGGTACCCTTGTTTTGGGAGGTAACACAGCAACTTCAAATGGCACAGGTGCCTTTGGAGACCCAAACTCCACCTCAATTGGTTCTGCGGTCTTTGTGGATGACGGTGTTTCAAACTCGAGAGGCACGGACATGTTTTCTTCAGCATCCCCAGAGGGCTGGATCTGGACTACGATTGGATTTAGTGTGACCGTTGGTTTCTTGGGCTCGTCACCTTCGGCAATTAATCCAATTGACCCTTTGGGGTCCCAATCATCTTCCACCTCGATCATGTGCACACTTCCACCCTTATGATCAGGCAAGGGATTGTTGCGAACATTAGGAGCAGGCTCCTTTGCCACGATGATTTTGTTGTCGATTAGAGCTTGGATTTTGTCTTTCAGAGATCGGCACTCATCAATGGTATGCCCTTTCATGCCGGAATGGTATGCACAGGTTTTGTTTGGATTGACCCATTGGGAAGGATTTTCTGGAGTTATGGCAGGGATTGGGGTGACGTAACTGGCTGCTTTGAGTCTTTCATATAGTTGGTCGATTGGCTCGGCGATGGAGGTGTATTGCTTGGGAGGTCTACGGTCGAAGTTAGGGTGAGGCCCGGGGAAGTTTTGGCGAGAGGGAGGTGATTGGTAGTGAGAAGGCTGAGCATTGTAGGCTTGGTAGATGGGTACGGGTTGGGAATATCTTGGTGAGGTAGGTTGATATGTGGGGGACGGGGATGATTGGTAAGTAGGTGGTGGAATTCGGTAAGAAGACGGAGGTGCTTGCTAATTAGGGATAGGTTGATATGTGAGAGGAGGTACTAGGTAAGCTTGGTATTTTACTGGGGACTTCGTTCTCTGTGCAACCATCACGACACTCACATCCTTTTTCTTGGACGTGCCACCAGATTGTAGGGCTTTGTTGGTAGCATGCAATACCTCAAAATTAGTAACCATACCGCTTTTAATGCCTTCCTCGATCCTTTCTCCTAGCTTGATGATGTCGGAGAATTTCTGGCCCTCTATCAGCATCAACCTCTCATAATATTGTGGATCCTGAGCTCGGACGAAAAATCTGTTCATCTGTTCTTCTTCTAAGGTCGGCCTGACCTTAGCAGCCTCGGATCTCCATCGAGTAGCATACTCGCGGAATGTCTTAGTAGGTTTCTTTTTCAGATTCTGGATGTAGAAGACATCTGGCGCATTTTCTGTATTGAATCTGAACCTGTCCATGAAATCGGACGCCATTCCTACCCAGCTTGTCCACTTCTTGGGATCTTGGCTAATGTACCAAGATAGCGCATCGCCTTTCAAACTTCTCATGAAGAGCTTCATGCGAATCTTTTCATCTCTTCCGACGCCGACCAGCTTATCACAGTATGTCCTCAAATGGACTCTAGGATCCCCTGAGCCGTCAAACATCTCGAACTTAGGAGGTTTGTACCCCTCGGGAAGTTCGACGTCTGGCTGAATGCAAAGATCCTCATAATTTAGCCCTTCAATACCTTTGTTTCCTTCAATACCCTGGACTCGGCTAGTCAGTTTCTTGAGCTCGGCAGCCAGGTTCTTGATGAGAGAGTCTTTGTCATCAGATTCCGATGTGTTTGTAATGGGTTGAGCGTATTGTGGTAGGGTTTCCACATAGATGGGAGTGTGGTGGGGATGATCATTTGGTGGTTCGGGGATGAGGAGTAGGGTGTTGTTGTGACATGTGTTGCAATTTTGATTAGTAGCGGGTTGTTTCTGCGGCTTCGGGATGTTCTGTGGAGGTATGGGGTTTTGAGCATTGGGAAAGTTGACGTCTGGAGTAGTGAGGGAGAATGACAAGCTTGCCAAGTTCTGAACTTGGTCTAGTTCTTCTTGAAATTTTAGTAACTTTTGTTCGAGTTGGGCGGCACTTTCTTTGGACACCTGAATACCCTGAGGAACCTCTACCCTTTCAACCGAGTTCTCCTTCCTGACGTTGTTCAAATCTTCCATTTTTGCTTTGCTCTTGTTTTTATAGGACTTGGAGGAGGGGAGGTGGAGGGCCCTTAGATCTTGTGGAGTAGGATGATGATGCCAGAGTGCACGAACTAACCTTTTGGGGAGGGGAATAAAACAAAAGTAAAAACAAAAAGGTAACAGGTTAGTACGGATTCTGAGAAAAATATTACAATATTTAAACACATAGTATAAGAACATAAATCGTGTCCTAAATTGGGTGCCTCGTTGTGCCCGAGGTAGGCCTAGCGACAAGTTGATTTGGAGAACTTATAATGCTAAATGCCTCATTTTATTGATAAAAATAAGACGAATCCCAAAACGACGCTAAAATTGCATAAAGTAAAGTGTCACTAATGGTCATTGGCCTTATTACATTTAAAGCAAAGGAAAGACTCCTAACTACTTGGTCCTTGAAGGACCTTCCTCAGGTTGAATGCTCTCGTTGATCAAATCCTCCAGGTCGCGTAGGTTCTCTAGTAAAAATGCCTTTGCCAGGCGTTCTCCTTCATTTCCCTCAGCGTTCTTGCAATCAGTGACTCTTTTCCTCACTTTTCTTTCCAACTCCAGCAGACTGTATTCCAGATATTCCAGCTTTTCGCTAGCCTTGGTGACCCTCTCTTTCCATTCATTGATTTGTTCACTTGATGGGAGATTCCTCCACCAGGTTAGCAAGAGTGAGGGCGTGCTAGCCATACCGAAGTTGGGGAACTCATGCCTCATTTTCTGCAAAACAAAAGGGTTAGACCCTTGCCCCACCGGACTCGACTATTTAAATCAATAATTAGCATGATGCATTTAGTTCTCCAAATGAATGCACAGAATGTGGTGTTGTTTGTTTGGGTTCCAGGGGAACCTAGTGGACTTTGGACAAGGCTATCTTAAAGAGTCATTATGTGGACAGCATAACTGACTCGACTAGGTTTGATAGTGATGCATGAATAGTTAAATAGAATAAGGTTTCTATGGGGTGCTAGACCGGTACCCTTGAGCGACAACTCAAGAGGGAAAGGCGCGGAACTGTCGACTGCACCGCTGATCGACTGGTTTTACTGCAAATATGCCTTTGCCAAATTTAGGGGGTAATAATATCGGAAGAGCGCAACCACTCATTAAGCGTTGCTATGGTATTTGTTTGGCATGAGTGGAATATGATGTTGAAGATGCAATTACAAATTTTCACGTATTTTCACGTTCATAATAATTACAATAATTTCTCAAAAATTACAACGGTATTGAAGGAAAGCAGTAAATGAAAGCGTTAAAGAAAAAAAACAAGAAGCCAAGTCAGTTTCGGATAAAGGCATTAAACAAAGCAATAAAAGAAAACAATAAAGTCACATACAACATGAAGTGGTAAAAGCCTAAAGAATCCCCAGCAGAGTTGCCATGCTGTCGACGCCACCTTTTCCTCGCGAAATCGGGTTTACGACATTTGGGAAGACAACTCTATTCCCGTTTAGGAATTGGTTTTTTGGATTTGAAGAGTCGCCACCTAATGATTAAGTGCATTAGGACAGTAAGGATTTTGAATTGGAAAACCAGAGTTCGGGTAAGGGCTAGAAATTATCTCGAGGGGAAGGTGTTAGGCACCCCTCAAGATCCATAGTGTGGTTCCCGGCCATGCTATGTTGTGATATTAAATGCAGACAAATAATTCTATACACAAAGGTCGCAAATAGGTACGGGACAAGCATGTTGAGATTAAGACCTAAGTGGTCTCACACTTTGTTTAAGAAAACGTCTAAGTACAGAAATTTAAATAAAAGAAATGAAAATTTAGAAGACAAGAATAGTGCAGTAAATTAAAGAAGAGTTTTGGGTAGCTGAAACAAAGACAGAATTTTATTGATAACAAAGTTACATAAAGGAAAGGGATCCTAGGTTTGTAAAACACATGGATCATCCACATAACACTGGTAGCCAATCGTACGCATGGTGTTATCGTGTGATCACCATCTCCATGTCTACCCTCCCCACCCCGTTAAGGTATTAAGCGCGGAATGGTATCGTTACTTACTGCGTGCTATTACCCATCCCACCTATCAGTCCCAGAGGCATTTGAGACTACTAATCCTAAAAGGGGAGGGAGTTAGGCTTCTCAGAGTTTAAAAAGGTTAAAAAAGTACTAGGGCGACAGTCAAAAACGTAAACAATTAGAGGGGAAATGGTAGCAATTAAGGGCTGCAATAGGCCTCTCTCATTTAAAAGATAACAACTTATTTTAAGCACAGCTGGACAAATACTGGTTAGGTCTTTAATTAAAATTAATGCAGGAAAAAGTCATTTACACATATTTCCGCAGATAAGGAGTCCAGATTAGTGCCTGACTAGATGTAGTTTGTCGAAAGACTGACAGGTTGGGTAATTTACTTAACTATTTCGCTGTCGCAGAACGGGACCTTATAGGCATGATATCGTACTAATTCAGGGAACGGGAATAAACTGATTTGCAATTGAAGAAGTGTGTGTTTGGTGAAGCTTGGCGAAGTTTGAAATTACCACTGGATGTTAGATTTAACGCGGGGTGGGCGGATTCAAATTTTGAGTTGAAAGCTCCTATGACATAGCTTTCTCAGGTTGCTACTGGATTTTACATCGCTGTTTATTGTCATCCAAGATCCTATAGGCAGGTCATCTAGTATGTAATTGGTGTATGTTTAATTCCTATATAGCAGGATTTCCCTAGTGACGAGGTGCATATGACAAAATTGCAGGAAGTCCTAATAGGGCTATTATTATAGGTATGCGAGAATTTCAACAACGATTTATGGGCATGGTAACTATTGAATTGCAGGAGGTTGAAAATTAGGTAATTCCAAGGCATGGTGATCTTACATGAGATGTTAAAGTGTTTTAAATAATAGGTATCCTAGCAAACATGAGTTTCAATTGTAGGATAGCAGCATTTAGAAAGTAACATATGCGCTTAAAACATGAGTTACTATGTGAGATGCAAGGATTCAGAAATTAAACTAATCCTAAAACATGAATTTCATTGAGATGAGACATTAGAAGATAAACATCGCTTGATAAACATGAGTTTCTAGGCCTTTTGGCAAGCATTACGAATTCCCATCGCCCTTGTGTCATATACACCAGTAAGTTATTTACATGAATATTATTACAGACGCAGAATAATCAGAGGAAGCCAATAAAATATACATCCGGTAATTACAATTCTACACTCTAATCAGCGCTAACCCAGACTCAGAAGTCTTAATATATGAGAATAAACCAACTTCCCAGGATCGGATTGTTCCGAAAGCCTCTTTCTCTATTTGGGATTGTCAAGTTTCCAAGGAGACTTCAAAGATATTCCAGGGGAAATTGCTTCAACCCCAAATATCATTTGCAGGAATCAATATTATAGTGAGTGTATGTGAAGGCGCAGCCCTCAGATGTGGCCAGTTCAGAGGAGAACTTCAAGGTCCCCAAGGCAAGGTTCTCATAGGGAGGTTTGTTGGGGGGGGGGCAGAACTTTAGAGACTAGGAGTAGTGTAAGTGCAAATGAAAGGGAATGTAGTGGTATCCAGGCAGGCTCGATTGTCATGCTCTCAGCAACTGGGATGCTGGTCACACCCACTGGGACAGGCCTGTCAGCCTTAGAATTGGGAGTTAAGACCTTTATTGATAGTCATGCTTGGCCCTGGCAGGAAATTGCCAGGATGCTACCAGGCCATACCTTAACTCAGCATAGATATAGGGGAATGGGGATGGGAGGCAATTGTATTGATGGGAGCAGCAAGAAACGCAAAGAAAGAACAGCACAGGCATATAGAGTACTCTAAACCAATTAACTTGTGCAGAGGAATGAAGGGCAGGCATGGTACATGGACTGTAGATTAAAAACACATTAAGAGATGCTCGAAATTAGATCAGAGAGCATACCAGAGTTCCAATAAGAATGCAGTAAGGAGAAACAGTAGACTTTATGAGAGCCAAAGTGCAGTCAAGAAGCAAGAGTATAGGTTTAGAAGAGAGTTTGATTTCTGTATGCTTATCGTGTGTGTGTGTTTAGTAATTGTGTCCTGTCTTTAATAGGTCAGGAAAGAAGCAGAAATAGGTAAGGAAAAAATAGTTTAATCAATTCACACAAGTTTCCCTTGTTAATTTAAGGACTCTGGATTTCAACGTCAATGGAAAGTACGAGAAGAGGGTGTTAAGTTAATCATGCGTTTCAGAGTAAAGGCAAAGGACGACTAATACATAATAGTGTAGTTAATAGGAAAGGGTTTTGACAACAACAGCTCATGCAAATGTAAGGGAAAGGAAATCACATTGACAGCCAAGCAATCAGAGTCGAAAGATATTGTGTATGAATAGAACCAAGGTTCGGAAAAGGTTAAGAGGAGGGTCTTACTAAGGAAGAACACAATAATCAATGTAACCCCTGAAAGGAGGGGTTTTCTGATTTGAACACAAGTCGGAAAACCTGTCGAGAAAACCATCAGCATAGTAATAAGGCGGCGATAGTATGGATTGTCAGTAAATGCTAGAAAAGGTCTTAGTGTAGAAGAATTCATACACGAAAGAGTTTAAACTCAGTACATGGAGTTCGGCAAAGTGAGTTTGAGAGAGTCCAGGCTCAAAGATAAACCCTTAAGTCCAAACAGGTGACACAAAACCAGAACCTGGCAGCAAAAACCCCGCCTAATCCTGAAGGATGTTTCGACTTGAATCAAATTGCAATGAAGAAAACGGACGCAATGGATAGTAGAATCGATTCAATGCAAACAAGAGTAAGCTAATGTAAATCTATTTCATATGATAGTAGAGGAAAACGGTAAGATATATGCTATAGCAGGCATAGTAATTGAACACTTAATTTGAACATGGTAGGCAAATTACTAGTAGGGTGAAGCATAATCAAGTCCAAATAGTGGAAGGCAAGTAGCTAGAACATAGCTGTTGAAAACCTATCATTAGAGAACTAGACGGTAAGATGAAGAACCAAAATAGCAAACATAGTAAAAAAAGGATAACATAAGAGAGGACATATGCAGAGACAAGAGAGCATCAGAGCGAGAGAGAGGAGAGAGAGAAATAAGCCGGGGAAAACATTTAAGCATGTTTTTCAGAAACCGCTATAGAAAGAATGACAATATGTGAAAGTAAAAAATTGTTTAAAGAAAAGCGTGTTGGAATAGCCTGCTTAATAACTCAAAGTATAGCATGTGAATATCACACAGATCTAAGAGAATCGGGAAAAACCTCGACAGCTGTTTCAGATGAACCCTGAATGAGAAAGGCTCGAAAATGTCTCGGATTCTAAGTTGTGATATAGACCGAGAACAGGCTCAGGAGGGCCAAGTGTCCAGAGCCAGGCCGAGATGGCCGGAACTTCAGTCGGCGAAGGTCTGGGTGGACACCTTTGAGGTCTCGCTCAAAACCTTCGAATACCAAGCACACAGAGCGTATGGCGGTGAGTATGAGGGTTTCATTGGCTGAGAAGCCATGAATCGAGGCGAGAATGCAAGGATTAGGGGTTAGTTGGGTGGCGGCAACTAGGGTTTAGTCAGAGGAATGGGAGAGGAAGGTTCAAAGGGCGGCGGGTTAGGAAGAAATGAATTAGGGTTGGGTTTGGTAAATTAAAAAGGAAAGGGTGTGTTTGGGTCGTTGATCTTTTAGATCAATGGCTGTGATTTAAAAGGGGGTCCGGTCGGGTAATTTAATTGGGTTAGGGGTTGGGTTGATTTTAGGAATCGGGCCGGTTGAAATTGGGTTTAAATTAGGGGTTGTAATGTGGCTATAATTGAAATGCAGATGGGCTATATATAAAATAGCCAATTTCCCCTTTTAATTTAATTAAAATAGTTAAAATAATTTTAAAAACAAATTTAAAAGTACTGAATTAATTAATAATATATAAATGTTAATCTAAAAGTACTGGGAGCAATTTTATCATTGTATAATGCTATTAATCGCAATATAGGCTATAATTGCAATTTTATGCAATTTTAGCTTAGAAATATCAAATAAATTTATAAAAAATGCAAAAAAACACCTTAATTATATTGTGATGTAAATATGAGGATGGAAATAAATTACTCACCAGAATGATAGTTTTGGAAATAATTATTGGATTTTGTACTGCTAAAACAAATAATAAAATAATTTTAAAAAGCTTTAAAAATTAGAAAAAATGTCAAATTTCTTGGGCATACTTATATATGCATGTACATGCTATTTTGAGAATATTTTGAGTATAAAAATAGATAGGAAAAAATTGGGTATCAACAATGATCAAGGTTGCAGTTTGGTGTTGACAAGAATGTCACCGGCTCGGATGAGCAGGGAAAAAGATTCAGATGGTTATACTATGATGGTATTGTCTTTAGCGTCACTCGAGATCGGTGTCCTGTGTAAGAGGTTTTGCATACTGATTGCGGATTCTTGATTTGCTTTACAACATTGGTATGGCCGATGGTATGGAGGTGCAGACTTGTTACCTGGTACAGAAGGCCGTGGGAGCGTATTCCATGGGAAGATTATATAAGGGCGACATGTATTCACTTAAGTGATTGAAGATTGAAACCAAGTATAGAGATTGTGGTACTATCACTAATGTGAGAATTTATGCCTAAAGGGCGCTCAGTTCATTTGGTTGTGGACTGTGGGAGTTAATTCCGGATTTGGCGACTGTTCTTGTGTGTCATGGGAAGAAGGGGTTATTGTGGATCCTCGAAAGGATATTGGCCCAGTGCGGTATGATCAGAATCGGCTTGAGGTTCGTGGATGGATCTAAATATGAATGTGGGCTCTATATCAGGCCGGATGTGTCCAGTTCAGCATAGCACTCCTTATGGAGGAGTATTCGGACGTTGGATGTTATTTCGCCATCGGCTATTTCATGTAATACTATATTGTGACGTGTATGTTTTGAAACGGCTTGATAAATTGCATATGTGTTGAGGTTCCGCATAGCGATGGTGTTATGTGAGCAGGATGGCTCTCGAGATGCAGATCATGTATCGCACCTTAGTCGTGCTTGAGTTTTGTAGCGTATGGCGCTATCTGTCTCCCTAGGAATTTCATTATGCACTTTGCGTGCTTGTGGTTGATATTCGGGTATTTCACAGGTATGAGCATTTTATCTCATTAAGTAGTTCTTTTATAGATTATTATGTGTGGATCGAGTGGCACGCCGCCATGGGTACGTTGTTTGGATTAGGTGGCTCATCGCCGCGAGTATCTTGGTTGGATCGAGTTGCACTCCGCAACGGTATTACGTGTGGATCGGGTTGCACGCCGCAACAATGTGATGTTAAGTAATAGATTCCTATATCTATTATTGTGTGTTTTGCTTGTCATTTTTTGAGCAAGGTTCATAACATCTTTTCGGTTGTTTCAATTAGTTATGTGGGTTGAGTAGTTCTTTCCAGAGTTCATTTTCTTTATACAACACATTCGAGTTTGTAGCTCGTTGGCATTGTGGCATCATATGAGATTTTTGGGCATACTTTGAGGTGGCTTCTTGCCCGAGTAGCTTGTACTGGGTGAGACAAGATTATTGGAACTGGGATCAATGCGATCAAATTTATATAAGGCACGTTAAAGAGTAAATATCGATATTCAGTCCGGAATGAGGTAATGGTTCTTTTCAAGAGGAGGAACGCAATGATTTGTTGACTCGACAATTGGTTATGAATTCATACACATCTCTTTTCGTGGCAGTATTGCAAAGTTGGAACAGGATTTATATGAGTCATTAGATGTGTTGTGAGCATTGGATTCATGAAATTGCGGCTATCGTTACTAGAGGATGTTCTTATGGTCATGTGGATTATGCGGTGCATGGTGTGGATTCAAAAAAGGTATGCAAACATGTATCGGTGCATCATGTAGTGATTGATACGGTGTTTGTATGTTGGAAACAGGTCTGGTAGAGAATTCTGGATGTTGGAATTGGGATCTAAGGCTTATTTGACTAAGAAAAAGGGGATAATCTTCAGACTGGCTCAAGCTAGTGTGCTCAACTGAGTTGTGGTGGCACGGGTGGGTGCACGAGGTGTTACGCAATGATTTCGGACAGCTCCAGAACAGTTCTTAGCACGTTCGAAGATGAATGTATGTTTAAGTAGGAGAGAATGTAATGACTCGACCAGTCGTTTTGAGCTCTAGCGCGTTGTTCGGCGGTTTGAGGCCATGAGCAGCTTCACTTTAGGTATTATTGTCACGACCCAAGTTCGCCCTCCGTGAACAATCGTGACGGCACCTAGTATCTACGACTAGGTAAGCCTAACAAGTGCAGAAAAAGAAACAATTGCGGAAAGAAACTAATAAAAACCAAGATAACAAAATATAACAGTGGTTAAGATGCCGCCCGGCATATAACAATACAAGATTTCCAACTGAACACTCCCAAAACTCGGAATCCCATGAATCACAAGCTAAGAGTACACAAAAGGCTCTAACTCCAGAAATGTCTATGTACAAGGAAGATACAGAAGGGCTATACTAGTACAGAGAATAGAAAGGGACTTCTCGGTCGGCGGACGCGGCAGATATACCTCAAAGTCTCTACAGAAGCGCCTCGCCTCAAGGGTGATAAGACTGAGTGGAAGTACCTGGATATGCACACGCAAAAAACATGTGCAGGAAAGGGCATGAGTACACCACAGCGATACCCAGTAAGTGCCAAGCCTAACCTCGGTCGAGTAGTGACGAGGAAGGTCAGGGCCCTACCGGTCATGCACATAAATATATAATGAAATGAAGCAGTATTTAAAACAACACAAGATAATAATAATAATAATAATAATAATAATAATAATAATAATAATAATAATAATAATAATAATAATAATAATGACAACAATTACAACAGAGAGAAACGTCACAGAAGAATACAACAAGACATAGAGATGGCAACCGGGGATCTACCAGGATATCATCCTGTAGCCCCCAAATGTAAATATCCAACAACCGGAGATCTACAAGGATACCGTCCTGTAGCCCCCAAAAGTAAATGTCTAGTGGAACTCCCGGGTGTCGTCCCGTAGTCCAACTCATAGTGCACCAGGGATCTACCGGAAATCTCGATCCGTAGTCCCCAAATGTAAATATGCAGAGGGATCTACCGGAATACCACATCTGTAGTCCCAAATAAACAGACAAGGGGGATCTACCGTGGACCTCCCGTAGTCGCAATGTAAACATGCAGCAACAACACAAGAATAATCAACTCAATTCAATTTAATATAAAAATAGACAGGTAATTCAAACCTAGCATGCTGCACAGAATTTAAATAAAGCAGTTTAAGCAAGTAAAGCAGTTAAGTCACTTAGATATGCTTTCCTAAGCTAATAGTAAGCATAAATGGCAATTAGTAAGAACAGGGAAGAAAATACACGATTATAGTTACTTAATGAAAATCGGAATTTCAATAATTAGCACATGTACGCACTCGTCAGCTCACGTACAAGGCATTTCATATATCAACAATACAAAATCCTATTGGGAGTTCCCCTACACAAGGTTAGGCAAGCCACTTACCTCGAACCAGCTCAATCAAATCTATACCACGTTTTGCCACGAGTATCCGACTTCAAATGGCCCAAATCTATTCAAAGTAATTGCATAATGTAAATAATACTTCAAGTAACTAATTCAACTAATTAATTCTAAGCTAATACGCGAATTTAGGAAAAATGACCAAAACGCCCCCGGGCCCACGTCTCGGAATCGGGTAAAATTTACAAATTCGGAATCCTCACACTCTCTCACAAGTTCAGTCATACCAAAAGTAGCAAAATCGGACCTCAAATGGTCCCTCAAATCCCTAGTTTTAGGTCTCCAATTATCCAAGCCCTAACCACCAATTTACCACTGGTTTTCCCCTAAATTTCATGCTTACAACGATAAAAATCACCATAATAACGAGTTTAGGGACCAAGGACCTTACCTCAACGAACCCCTCTGAAAATCTCCCTTGAAACTGCTCTCCAAAGCCTTTTCCCGTATGAAATATTGTGAAAAATGGTGCAAAATCGCGAAAGGTGGAATT
This sequence comes from Nicotiana attenuata, assembly GCF_001879085.1. NCBI lineage: Eukaryota > Viridiplantae > Streptophyta > Magnoliopsida > Solanales > Solanaceae > Nicotiana > Nicotiana attenuata. The sequence goes on along the minus strand of NC_031995.1, from coordinate 7,704,189 downwards.
TAAAGGCTCTGACCCAGCAAAACCGCACCCAAAATGCACATCTGCGGCTCCTGCCTGACCTCCCTCTTGGCCGCATCTGCGGCTTGCTTTCCGCTTCTGCGGGCCCGCACCTGCGCTCCCCAAGCCGCAGGTTCGGTTTGACAGGAACAATAAAACTTCAGCTGCCAATTTCAACTCAAAAACTCCCGTTAACCATCCGAAATCACCCCGAGGCCCCCGGGACCTCAACCAAAAGCACAAGCAAGTCATAAACCACCTTCCAAACTTGTACTAATCATAAAATTACCTAAAACAACATCGAAACATATTAGCCACGAATTCAAGCCTAAGAACTCTAAAAACCTTCCAAATTCCGCTTTTGATCAAAAAGTCTATCAAACCTTGCCTGATTTACCTGAAATTTTGCACACACGTCCCAAATGACACAACAGACCTACTCCAACTTCCGGAATTCCATTCTGATCCCGATATCAAAATCAAACTATCGAACCGGAAACTTCAAAATTTTAACTTTCGGCATTTCATGCCTAATTAAGCTACGGACTTCCAACACACAATCCGAACACGCCCCTAAGCCCGAAATCACCGAACGTCGCTAACGGAACCAACCGAATTCCATTCCGAGGCCGTCTTCACACTGCTTCGTCTACATTCCAAATTCTAAAGCTTAAACTCTCATTTAGGGACTAAGTGTCCCAAAACACTCCGAAACTCAAAATGAAACCTCCCGGCAACTCACAATAGCAGAAATAAGTACGGGGAAAGCAGTTAATAGGGGATCGAGGCGTTAATTCTTAAAACGACCGGCCGGGTCATTACATCCTCCCCCTAACATTCGTTCGACCTCGAACAAGCATAAAGACATACCTGAAGTAGTGAAAAGATGAGGGTAACGGCTGTGCATATCCTGCTCGATCTCCCAAGTCGCCTCCTCGACCGGCTGACCCCGCCACTGAACCTTCACTGATGCGAAGTTCTTTGACCTCAACTTTCGAACCTGCGTCTCCAATATTGCTGCTGGCTCTTCAACATAAGATATATCCTTGTCTAGCTGGACTGAACTGAAATCCAACACGTGCGACGGATTATCGTGATACCTCCGGAGCATCGAAACAAGAAATACCGGATGAACTCCTGCCAAGCTGGGAGGTAAGGCAAGCTCATAGGCAACCTCCCCAACACGCCTCAATATCTCAAAAGGACGGATAAACCTCGGGCTCAACTTCCCTTTCTTCCCAAATCTCATAACGCCCTTCATAGGCAAAACCCGAAGCAGGACCCGCTCTCCAACCATGTAGGAAACATCATGAACCTTCCGGTCCGCATAACTCTTTTGTCTGGACTGGGCTGTGCGAAGTCTATCCTGAATCACCTTAACCTTCTCCAAAGCATCCTGAACCAAGTCTGTGACCAATAATCTAGCCTCACCCGGCTCAAACCAACCCACCGGAGATCTACACCGCCTACCATATAAAGCCTCATACAGTGCCATCTGAATGATGGACTGATAACTGTTGTTGTAGGCAAACTCTGTCAATGGAAAGAACTGATCCAAGACCCTCCAAACTCAATCACACACGCACGGAGCATATCCTCAAGAATCTGAATAGTGCGCTCGGATTGTCCGTCCGTCTGAGGGTGAAATGCTGTGCTCAACTCCACTCGAGTACCCAGCTCATGCTGTACGGCCATCCGGAATCGTGATGTGAACTGAGTACCTCTATCTGAAATGATGGAAACTGGAATACCATGCAGACGGACAATCTCTCGAATATAAATCTCCGCCAACCGCTCCGAAGAATATGTAGTACTCATAGGAATGAAATGCGCGGACTTGGTCAGCCGATCCACAATCACCCAAATGGCATCGAACTTCCTCAAAGTCCGTGAAAGCCCAACTACGAAGTCCATGGTGATTCGCTCCCACTTCCACTCCGGAATCTCTATCTGCTGAAGCAACTCACCCGGCCTCTGATAGTCATACTTCACCTGCTGATAATTGAGACACCGAGCTACAAACCCAACTATATCTTTCTTCATCCGCCTCCACCAATAGTGTTGTCTCAAATCCTGATACATCTTTGTGGCACCCGGATGGATGGAATACCGCAAACTATGGGCCTCCTCTAGAATAAAGTCCCGAAGCCCATCAACATTGGGTAAACAAACCCGACCTTGCATCCTCAATACCCCATCATCACCAATGGTCACATCTCTAGCATCACCCTGCAGTACGCGATCCCTGAGGGCACACAAATGAAGGTCATCAAACTGCTGCTCTCGAATACGATCGAACAAGGAAGACCGAGAAACCACACAAGCAAGGACCCGACTAGGCTCCGAAAGATCCAATCTCACAAACTGACTGGCTAAGGCCTGAACATCCATCGCCATGGACCTCTCTGCTGCTGGTAAATAAGCCAAACTCCATAAACTCTCCGCCCAGCGAATCAAAGCATCGGCCACCACATTGTCCTTGCCCGGGTGATACAAAATAGTGATGTCATAGGCCTTCAGCAGCTCTAACTACCTCCTCTGACGCAAATTAAGGTCCTTCTGCTTGAACAGATGCTGCAAACTCCGGTGATCAGTATAAATCTTACAAGGCACACCGCACAAATAATGACGCCAGATCTTCAAGGCGTGAACAATAGCAGCTAACTCAAGATCGTGGACAGGATAATTCTTCTCATGAACCTTCAACTGTCTGGACGCATAGGAAATCACCCTACCATCCTGCATCAATACCGCTCCAAGGCCAATCCTCGAGGCATCACAATTGACAGTATAAGACCCTGAACCGGTAGGCAATATCAGAACTAGAGCTGTAGTCAAAGTTGTCTTGAGCTTCTAAAAGCTCTCCTCACACTCTTCCGTCCACTGGAACGGAGCACCCTTCTGGGTCAGTCTGGTCATAGGTGCTGCAATGGATGAAAATCCCTCAACAAATCGACGTTAATAACCCGCCAAGACAAGAAAACTACGGATCTCTGTAGCTGAGGATGGTTTGGGCCAACTCTACACTGCTTCCACTTTTCTTCGGATCCACCTTTATCCCCTCACTAGATACCACGTGACCCAAGAATGCCACGGAATCCAACCAAAACTCACATTTCGAGAACTTAGCATATAATTTCTTCTCTCTCAAGTCTGAAGCACTGTCCTCAGGTGCTGCTCATGATCTTCCCGACTCCGGGAATATACTTGAATTTCATCAATAAAGACAATGACGAATGAGTCAAGATATGGCCGGAACACACTGTGCATCAAATGCATAAAGGTTGTTGGGGCATTGGTCAGCCCAAATGACATAACAAGGAACTCGTAATGACCATACAGAGTCCTGAAGGCAGTCTTCGGGATATCTGGCTCCCGAATCTTCAACTGATGATAGCCTAAACTCAAGTCGATCTTAGAAAACACACAAGCACCTTGTAACTGATCAAACAGGTCATCAATACGAGGCAACAGATAACGGCTATTCACTGTAACCTTGCTCAACTGGCGATAATCAATACACATACGCATAGAACCACCCTTCTTCTTCACAAATAAGATAGGAGCACCCCAAGGTGATACACTGGGCCGAATGAAACCCTTATCAAGCAATTCCTCTAACTGTTCCTTCAACTCCTTCAACTCAGGAGGAGCCATAAGGTACAGAGGAATAGAAATGGGCTGAGTGCCCGGCAACAGATCAATGCCAAAATCAATGTCTCTATCGGGTGGCATGCCCGGAAGATCAGCTGGAAACACATCAGAGAAATCCCGTACTACTAGGACTGAATCAACTGTAGGGGTATCAATACTGACATCTCTCACATAAGCTAGATACACGCCACACCCCTTCTCAACCATACGCTGAGCCTTAAGAAATGAAATAACTGTACTGGAGTACGATCTATTACTCTACTCGAGGTATACCTGGCATAGCCAGCGTCACTGTTTTTGCGTGAAAATCAAGAATAGCATAATGGGGCGACAACCAGTTCATGCCCAGAGTAATATCAAAGTCTACCATGTTGTGCAATAATAAATCAGCTCTGGTCTCAAAACCACTAAGAGCAATCAAACACGACCGATAAATGCGGTCCACAACAAGAGGATCTTCATCGGGAGTAGAAACATAAACAGGAGAACTCAAGGAATCCCGAGATACACCCAAATACGGGGCAAAATAAGAGAACACATAAGAATAAGTGGAGCCTGGATCGAATAGAACCGATGCATCTCTATGACAGACCAGGATAATACCTGTGATGACAAAATCGGAGGCGACAGCCTTGGTACGGGCAGGAAGGGCATAGTATCCGGTCTGGTCTCCCCCTCTAAGGCGACCTCTACCTCCCCGACCTCCACCTCTAGCTGGCGGGGCAGGTGGGGTAGCAAGTGGTGCTGAAATCATAGCCTGGAAACTCTGCGGAGGACGTTGTGGATGAGAAGACTATGGAGGTGCACCCCTCCCTAGTCTAGGGCAATACCTCACCACATGGTGTATGTCACCACACTCAAAACAACCTCGCGCCTGACGTGGCAGTAGGAATTGTGCGGTACGGGTACTTTGAGACCCCTGAACACCTGAAATACTATGCGAAGTCTGAGACGCAAACTGAGCTGGCTGACCCACAAAACCTCTACAATGTCAAACTCTTCCTCTAAAATAAGGGCCAGTGGATCTCTCCGGTCTACAAGAACTCTTCCTCCAAAATAAGGGCCAGTGGATCTCTCCGGTCTACAAGGTCTCCTTGCCTCCCTATACTCTCTCTCCTGACCTCGCCTGCCCTCTACTCGATGAGAGATCCTCACCACCCGCTGAACTGGGACTACAGGCTGTGTCGCCATGACACCTGGAACCTGACCAATGCATACTCGCTGCCATAGAGTGGGGGCAACGGGAGTCTGGGTCCCTCTCCCGATCTATGAAGTAGCTGGTACCACCTGAATCAATCCCGCCTGATCAAATGTAGTAGCAGCAGGCGTATCAGGCGCCTGGGCTCCAGCTGGAACTGCTGCCGGCTCCTCTATAGCAGCTCGCGCAGGTGCTCTAGCTGCACCGCGTGCGCGTCCTCGGCCTCTACCCCGGCCCCGACCTCTGACGGCTCTCGCAAGGGGCGCAGGTGTCTGGTCACCTCCAGTAGCACGTGTTCTCACCATCTGTGAGAGAATGGAAGATAGAAGTTTAAGATTGGGATGTCAAAAATCTTGCACGACAGAGAAATCAAATGAAGTGGAATTTTCCTAACGGTTACATAGCCTCTCGTGGATAAGCACAGACGTCTCCGTACCGATCCGCGACACTCTAATAAACCGGCTTGTGATTCATTACTCTTATGAACCTAGAGCTCTAATACCAACTTGTCACGACCCAAGTTCGCCCTCCGCGAACAGTCGTGATGGCACCTAGTCTCTATGACTAGGTAAGCCTAACAAGTGCAGAAAAAGAAACAATTGCGGAAAGATACTAATAAAAACCAAAATAACAAAATCTAACAGTGCTTAAGAAGCCGCCCGGCATATAACAATACAAGATTTCCAACTGAACACTCCCAAAACTCGGAATCCCATGAATCACAAGCTAAGAGTCCACAAAAGGCTCTAACTCCAGAAATGTCTATCAATAAGGAAGATACAGAAGAGCTATACTAGTACAAAGAATAGAAAGGGACTTCTCGGTCTCCGAACGCGGCAGATATACCTCGAAGTCTCTACAGAAGTGCCTCGCCTCAAGGGTGATAAGACCGAGTGGGAGTACCTGGATCAGCACACGCAAAAACATGTGCAGGAAAGGGCATGAATACACCACAGCAGTACCCAGTAAGTGCCAAGCCTAACCTCGATCGACTAGTGACGAGGAAGGTCAGGGCCCTACCGGTCATGTACATAAATATATAATGAAATGAAGCAATATTTAAAACAACACAGGATAATAATAATAATGACAACAAATACAACAAAGAGAAACATCACAGAAGAATACAACTCGACACAGAGATAGCAACCGGGCATCTACCAGGATATCGTCCTGTAGCCCCCAAATGTAAATATCCAACAACCGGAGATCTACCAGGATACCATCCTATAGCCCCCAAAAGTAAATGTCTAGTGGATCTCCCAGGTGTCATCCCGTACTCCAACTCATAGTGCGCCATGAATCTACCGGAAATCTTGATCCGTAGTCCCCAAATGTAAATGTGCAGGGGGATCTACCGGAATACCACATCCGTAGTCCCAAATAAACAGACAAGGGGGATCTACCGAGAACCGCCCGTAGTCCCAATGTAAACACGCAGCAACAACACAAGAATAATCAACTCAATTCAATTTAATATCAAAATAGACAGGTAATCCTAACCTAGCATGCTGCACAGAATTTAAATAAGGCAATTTGAGCAAGTAAAGCAGTTAAGTCACTTTGATATGCTTTTCTAAGCTAATAGTAAGCTTAAATGGAAATTAGTAAAAACAAGGAAGAAAATACATGATTATAGTTACTTAATGAAAACCGGAATTTCAACAATTAGCACATGTACGCACTCATCACCTCATATACAAGGCATTTCATATATCAACAATACCAAATCCTAGGGGGAGTTCCCCCACACGAGGTTAGGCAAGCTACTTACCTTGAACCAGCTCAATCAAATCTTTACCACGTTCTTGCCACGAGTATTCGACTCCAAATGGCCCAAATCTATTCAAAGTAATTGCATAATATAAATAACACTTCAAGTAACTAATTCAACTAATTAATTCTAAGCTAATACGCGAAATTAGGAAAACATGACCAAAACATCCCCCGGGCCCACGTCTCGAAATCGGGTATAATTTACAAATTCGGAATCCTCACACTCTCACGAGTTTAGTCGTGCCAAAAGTACCAAAATCGGACCTCAAATGGTCCCTCAAATCCCTAGTTTTAGGTCTCCAATTATCCAAGCCTTAACCCCCAATTTACCACTGATTTTCCCCTAAATTTCATGCTTATAAAGATAAAAATTACCATAATTACGAGTTTAGGGACCAAGGACCTTACCTCAATGAACCCCTTTAAAAATCTCCCTTGAAATTGCTCTCCAAAGCCTCTTCCCGTATGAAATATTGTGAAAAATGGTCCAAAATCGCGAAGGGTGGAATTTATAGGCTCTGACCTAGCGAAACCGCACATGCCGTCAAATAGTCGCACCTGCGCCATCGCAGGTGTGCCCAAAACGTGCATCTACGGCTCCTGCATGACCTCCCTCTTGGCCGCATCAGCGGCTTGCTTTCCTTTTCTGCGGGCCCGCACCTGTGGTCCCCAAGCTGGAGGTGCGGTTATGACAGCAACAATAAAACTTCAGCTGCCAATTTCAACTCAAAAACTCTCGTTAACCATCCGAAATCGCCCCGAGGCCCCCGGGACCTCAACCAAAAGCACGAGCAAGTCATAAACCACCTTCCAAACTTGTACTAATCATAAAATTACCTAAAACAACATCGAAACATCAAATTAGCCACGGATTCAAGCCTAAGAACTCTAAAAAACTTCCGAATTCCGCTTTTGATCAAAAAGTCTATCAAACCTTGCCCGATTTACTTGAAATTTTGCACACACATCCGAAATGATACAACGGACCTACTCCAACTTCCAGAATTCCACTCTGATCCTGATATCAAAATCTCACTATCGAACCGGAAACTTCAAAATTTCAACTTTCGGCATTTCAAGCCTAATTAAGCTACGGACCTCCAAAACACAATCTGAACACGCCCCTAAGCCCAAAATCACCCAACGGAGCTAAAGGAACCAATGGAATTCCATTCCAAGGTCTTCTTCACACTGGTTCGACTACGGTCCAAATTCTAAAGCTTAAACTCTCATTTAGGGACAAGTGTCCCAAAACACTCTGAAAACTCAAAACGAAACCCCCCGGCAACTCACAATAGGAGAAATAAGCACGGGGAAAGCAGTTAATAGAGGATCGGGGCGTTAATTCTTAAAATAACCGGTCGGGTCATTACAATTATCACCTGTACGCGTGGTCGGAATTGAATTTCGGGAAGTTCGGAGTTGATTTGGAAAGAAAATTCTCATTAAGTTGGAAGAATTGACTAAGGTTGGATTTTTGAGTAAACGATCTCGAAATCGATATTTGAAAGTTCCAGCAGGTTCATATGATAATAAGTGTACGGGTCATATTATAAGTGATGTGGGGTCTAAGAAGAGCCCTAAGTCTAAGTCAAGTTGGAAATTACATGATAAACTAAAGTTCCAAATGAGTACACACAAAACCTAACTTTGGACGAGCATGCCTATATATATATATATATATATATATATATATATATATATATATATATATGGTGGACAACCTATCAAATGTAAGATCTTCGAGTCTAGTTTCTAACGCTTCAAACCATTCGTCATTCGGATATTTCTATAAGGAGTTATGGACGTTTTAGTAAAAGGTGTCCAGCAGGAGAAAACATGTAATACGAGGTACAACCTGCACAGCGCAAGGTACAACTCGCTGAAGCACCTGTGCCTATATAAGGCAGTCACGGGCAGCAGCTATTTTTGGGGATTTTCTTGAGCTAGGGATTGGTTCTTTTATGGTGGATTCGACCTTGGGGACTACTTAAGAATACTGAGTTTTTTTTGGATATTTTAAGTTAATAACATCCTATTAACACTAGTATTAACATCATTCAATCTTTGAAATCCCTAGGAATCATTCAAATTGTTCAAGAACACCAAATTAAAGGAAAAGCTTCAAAAGGGTAATACTAATGCTTCAAGCTCATTTCTTATGAGTCGGTGAGAGTAATTCTAATATTTGTTTCAAGTTGTTATGGTTGGATAATTGATTTTATAAACCCTAGTTCATGGCATGAATAGTGTTCTTGTGAAAATGAGGGAAAGATAAATAGTCTTCCAAAAACTGAAATTGAAGGATGAAATGAACCTACGGAATAATTTTCTAGCTTAGTTGTAAGTGTTCAACTAAGCAATCACCAAATTAAATATTTTGGAAATGTTGATTAAGCAAGACAATGAACAGTAATTTGGCGGTGTTGGAGAATTAATGTAGTATCATTGATGACTTCAAATGGGTATTAAATGATAAGAGTGGAGTTGAATGTGCTAGTAAGTGAACCTATTAGACGATTTGAGCTGGAGGCTTGTAGCCAACTTGTGAGCCATAAATGGATATTGATAAATATTTTTCAGTCATATTTTGATTGTAATTGGGATTATAATTGTAGATATCAATTTTTTGGTAGCGTATGAGCATTTAACGCAATGTTACGATGTCGGAGGAGGATTAAAAGCTTGTAAATATTAATAAAACGAAAGCGAGTTTTGGAGTGTTGGTCATCGGTCGAGTTGTTTGAAAGGCTTGGGAGCCGGCTATGGAACTTCGGAGCGAGGTAAGTCTCTTTTATAACCTTGTAAGAGGGAATTAACCCCATAGGTGAACTAAATTAATATGTGCCTCCATTTGTGGGCGCTACATATGCACGAGGTGATGAGAGTCCGTACGTAGCTACTAGCTATGCTTATGTCCGGGTAGTTTTAGGTTTACACATGCCTTGTTGATATTGTTATTTGATTTATGTTTATTGTTTACCTTGAGAAGAAGCGAAATTGAGTTTGCTTATTTAATGTCTTGAAAAGTGTTGAAATTGAGGAATTTGAGATTTTAAAAGTTTTCATTTGAACTTCGTATTTTTGAAGAGAATTGAAGAATATTATAATCACTTAAGAAATCTATGTGTAAACCGCGTCGCAATTATATTTCGCGAGCGGGGTAAATTTCCACTATTTTCATGAGAGTGGGCCGTTCGCCTTGGCAGATTAAATAGATGCATCTATGGTTCGTGTCGCTCGACCCTCGGCAGTGTACAGTTTATATTTATATGTTAGATCGGGCCGTACGACCTCGGCGTGATTTGCACATGATTGAATTGATTGCTTTGAAATTTATAATAATTGATATTGCCTATTTAGCTTGAGATAAATCGTTAAATGATGAGAAATGAATTTGGAGATTTCTTAATTATAAAATTAGTGCTTACTAACTTCAAGATATTGATCTTATAGCCGTATAATATAACTCATGTTTAAATCATATCATTGGCATTTTATTTATAGCCCACAGTAAGTGTCGGAGTCGACCCCTCCTCACTACTTCTTCGAGGTTAGACAGGATACTTACTGGGTATGCGTTGTTTTCGTACTCATACTACACTTGCTGTTCATTTTGTTGTACAGGCACATGTATGTCTAGTGGCCTTGTGGGCGCAGCGGCGTGGTTGATATGGGGACTTAGGTGAGTTGTGTCTATGTTGTGATCCGCAGCCAGCAGAGTCTCCTTCAGAGTATTTATATTCCTCTCTCTCCCGTCCAAGTTGTATTCTGGACAGATGATGTATTTTATTTTATTTTTCCTAGTTGATGCTCATGCACTTAAGACACCGGGTTTGGGGTGATTATGGGTTATTCAGTATTGAGGTTGTAAAAAATATTATTATTTACTTTGTAATTTCCATCTCCTACTATTTAATGAAGGAAACTATGATTTCAAAAATATTAAAATGAGAACCAAATTAAATTATTTATTGTTGGCTTGCCTGACAACGGTGTCCAGCGCCGTCACGACCTTTAATGGATTTTGGGTTGTGACACTTTCATACGAGACTCTAGGGATTTTTATATCTGATACTTACTAGTTTTCTTTCGGAGAATGAGTTACTTTCATGTGTTAACTACTTTTATTCGTTTCCGCATTGTTTTTCCTGTCATTATTTTATACTGCATACGGATTATTGTATGTGACTGCCTTAGCCTCGTCACTACTTCGTCGAGGTTAGGCTCGGCACATACAGAGTACATGGGGTCGGTTGTACTCATACTACACTCTGCACTTCTTGTGCAGATTTTGGTACTGGTCTCAGCTGTACGTGAGGTGCATCAGCTCGGATTATCACATTTGGAGACTTGTGGTAGATCTGCTGACATCAGCAGACCTTGGCGTCCCCTTCCTTTTTCCTCTTTTACTGTTCATTTCATTCGAAACAGTTGTATTTATTTCAGGCTCTATTTGTAAAACTTCTAGTAGCTCGTGCACTTGTGCCTCCATATCCGGGGTTATACTTAGATGTTTTGGTTGTTATACCTTTTCGCACATTATTCCAGTTTTATTTCAGTTTAATTGGCTTTAATTACTTGAATTGTTTAAATATGTCATACGAATTACTCTAACGATGGCTTGCCTCGCGAGTGAAAAGTTAGGCGCCATCACGGTCCCGAAGGTGAAAAACCCGGGTCATGACAATAACTATATAAGCCTCTTTTTTAATTTAATAGATATTTTGCTATAGGGTATATCGTATTAACAAATGAGATGGAAATTAATATTTATTAAAGCAATTCGATTTCATATGTTAAACAAGCTCTATCATAATTTAATTAATAATTTTTAATATTGAAAGTGCATCGCACGAATACGATGACTAGTTAACATTAATCCCAAAGTAACATGAAATCTATGGAGAAGAGAGAAGAAAGTATTTGCGTCACTCATACTCATGTTAAAGAAAATATTTATAATATCCTAACCTGTAACGACCCGACCGGTCGTTTTGAGCTCTAGCGCGTTGTTCAGGAGTTTGAGGCCATGAGCAGCTTCATTTCGAGAATTATGACTTGCACGCGTGGTCGGAATCGAATTCCGGGAAGTTCGGAGTTGATTTGGAGAGAGAATTCTCATTTCGGAAGCTTTAAGTTGAAAGAATTGACTGAGATCGGATTTTTCAGTAAACGACCTCGAAATCGGGATTTGAAGGTTCCAGCAGGTTTGTATGACGATTTCGGACTTGGGCGTATGCCCGGATCGGGTTTTGGGTAACCCGGGAGCGTTTCAGCACCTATTGTGGAAATTAGCATTTTTGGAAGAATTTCATAAATTTGGGTTGAAGTTCATTTCAATGCTATCGATGTCCGTTTGGAATTTCGAGTCTGGGAATAGCTCCGTATAGTGTTTCTGGTATTGGGAGCTCGATTGGAAGTGAATTCGGAGGTTTGTAGGTCATTTTGGAGTCATTTGGCTAAAGATAGAAATTTGAAGGTTTTGAGAAGTTTGAACGGAAGTGGACTTTTTGATATCGGGATCGGATTCCAATTTCGAAAATTGGAGTAGGTCCGTAATGTCGAATATGACTTGTGTGCAAAATTTGAGGTCAATCGAACGTGATTTGATTGGTTTCGGCATTGAATGTAGAAGTTTGAAGCTCTAAAGTTCATAAAGTTCAGATTGAGGTGTGATTTGTGATTCCGGCGTTGTTTGTTGTGATTTGAGGCCTCGAGCAGGTCCGCATCATGTTTTGGGACTGGTTGGCATGATTGGTTGGGGTCCCGGGGGCCACGGGTGGATTCCGGATGGTTAACGGATCAATTTTGGAGTTTGAAGAAGAATTGAGATAGCTGATATCTGGTGTAACCGCACCTGCGAGGTTTTGGCCGCAGATATGTGGTTTGGGCGAAGTGTTGCAGTGACTGCAGGTGCGGCACTTCAACAGGAGATGCGGGAGCGCACCTGCGTTGAGGAGACTGCAGAAGCGATTTTTGGCCCTGAGCCTGGGACCGCAGAAGCGGCACGTGCGCCGCAGAAGTGAGGGCCGCAGGTGCGGCTTATGCACCGCAGGTGCGGAAAGGCTGGAGGCAGTGTGTTCTTTTAAAATCGGGAGATGGTCATTTTTCTCCCATTTTCACTTGGTGTGGGCGACTTTGGAGAGCTTCAAGTGGGGGTTTTTCATCATCAACGACAAGGTAAGCTAACCCCACCTATCTTGAGTTAAATATATTGATTATGTATGGATTTTAGCATGTAAATTGGTAGAAATTTGGGGGTTTGAGAAAAACCTAGAAAATTCATATTTTTGGACTTTAACCACGATTTTGGTCATGGAATTGAGAGTAAGTTATATATTTGAGTTCGTGAGGTTATGGGTAAAGTTTATCTTCGAAAAATTTTGGAATCCGGGCACGTGGGCCCGAGGGCGATTTTGTCAACTTTTCGAGCGGGGGTTTAAATTGGATTACAATGAGTAGTTGATCTCATATTAATAGGTTTACATAATTATTGGCTAGTGTTGGAGCTTTTTTTCATCGATTTGAGTCTTCGAAAGGGCGTGGATTGCCGGTTATGGAACTTCGGAGCGAGGTGATTGTCCTTTCTAACCTTGTAAGAGGGAATTATCCCCATAGGTGAGTTAATTGGTTATGTGCTCCTATTTGTGGGGGCTACGTACGCACGAGGTGGCGAGAGTCCGTGCGTAGCTACTATTATGCTTAAGTCCGGGTAGTCTAGGACCTAAAAGTATGTTTTACTTGTAATATTTGAAATCTTGCTATCAAATTAAAATGCTTAAAACATATTGAAATGTATAAAAGAATTTATAAAAACTAGACATTCGTTTCTTGAATTTTAAAAGATAATTTTCCTTTTATTGGATGATTGATTCCCTGATGGTTTCTTGATTGACTGTTTGGAGTGTTTATTTAAATTTGAATGTGTCGCATGTATGATTCGCGAGCGGGGTAATAGATGCATCTATGATTCTCGCCATTCGACCCTCTGGCAGTGCACAGTTTAAATATTATTGGATCGGGCCGTACGTCCTCGGCATGATTTGCGCATGCTTGTATTGCTTGCCTTGTAATTTATTGAAGTTGATATTGCTTGTGCCCGTCTTGAGAATATATGTATAAATAATGAAAAAGGAAATTGAAAATTTTCATATAAAACAAAGAATTGTTTACTTGCTTCACTCTATTGAATTACATTCATGTTTATATAAACCCTCGACTTGTTATATTATTGATGTATCATCATTACCACTAGTAAGGGTCGAAGTCGACCTCTCGTCTTTACTTCTTCGAGATTAGATGGGATACTTACTGAGTACACGTTGTTTTCGTACTCATGCTACACTTGCTGTGCATTTTTGTTGCACAGGAACCTGCATCTCTAGCGGCCTAGTGGGCATAGCAGCATGGTTGATACGGAGACTTAGGTGAGCTGCACTTCTCGAGATGACCCGCAGCCAGCAGAGTCTCTTTCAGATTTCCATATTTATTATCTGTCCTATTTGTATTCCCGGACAGTTGTTGTATTATTTTGTTTCCTAGAGATGGCTTATGCACTTGTGACACCGGGTTCTGGGATGATTATGGGATTGATTAATATTGAGTTTGTTAATGACATCAGTATCTATTCAGTAAAACTTATCACTTGTTGTTTAATGTACAAAAGGAACAATTTCGAAAATGTTAAAACAAGAAATTTCAAGTAAATTGGTGTTGCCTTGCCTGACAGTGGTGTCCGGCGCCATCACGACCCTTAGTGGGTTTTGGGTTGTGACAACATGGTATCAGAGCACTAGGTTCCCGTAGGTCTCACGAGTCATGAGCAAGTCTAGTAGAGTCTCATGGATCGGTACGAAGACGTCTGTACTTATCTTCGGGAGGCTACAGGGCTGTTAGGAGCGCTTCCCTTCTTGATTTCCTCATCGTGCGATTTGATTCTTTTGAGGCTTATGCCTTTGTTTCCTTCCCAATCGATCTTATGCGACGCGAAGTGCTTATTATAAATCAGGAATTGAGAAATTTTAAAGGTACTATAGAGGTGGTGCGGAATGCTTCTCCCGACGTAGTTGATTTGACTATTGTTGTCGCCTTGTGGAAGGACATTCTGTCCTTTCAGCCCAGTAGCTGTACTTCTGAGAGCTCTGAGGCTAGGCACAAGTTGCCATGATGCTTATGAACGATTGTCATGCGGTATTGATATGATGGTAGGATGTTTGCCTACGTGTTGGGGCAGTGAATGACTCGGAGGGGGGTTTGCTCAGTGCATGGTTTAGAGATTCGGTATTTTATTCCCGGCATGGGGAATGCAATCGGGCTAAGAATGTTCAGACTTGGGTTGATGGAGTAACGAGGCTTGGTATTTGTGAGCGTGGTGGAATTTTCATCTATGATGAGGTGTCGTTGTCCTTGTTGAATATACTAAGTTCGCCGGTGTTAAGACCTTCTATAATTCGCTTTTTGGGTAGGATATTGTAAGATAGTATTGGAGAAGCGGCTGTCAGAGATCGCGGGGTGCGGTGGTTCAGGATTGAATGTGTATTTCTAATGCTGACGGCTCGAGAAAGATGATCTTCGAAAAGGTTTAAAAGTTAGTAGCGGTCTGTTGGTTCGAGTGCTACCGAGATAGATTTTGATCTAAGGCATCAGCTGAGCAGCAAAGGATGAGGAAGGACGTGTGGGAAGTGTCATGCGACGGTTAAACTTCTAGAAGGCCAGGTGTAAGAAGCGAAAGTCGAATAGTTGCTTAAAGAAGAGGGTTTGGCTAAAGTGGGAGAGTGGCAGAGTAGCACGTGGGTTCAGTGGCGGAATAATTACACCCTCGAGAAAAGTTTGGAGTGGTTTGGGAATTTTAGTGGACGGTGATTGAGTCTACAAGCTTAATTTGAAATATTGGCTAGCATAATGGCGGGATATTTGATATAACGGAAAGGAGCTGCTTGATATGAAGAAGGATACAATCTAACTTTGAATTGGAAGGTATTGCCGCACATTTAGTTGATATCCCTAAGAAGTGAACGGTCTACAACTGGTAAATGAACACGGGCTCATGATGGGTTATGAACGACGTAGTGATTGTGCCTCGTGCAGCGGCATTGGAAGATGTCGGCGTGTAATCTCCACAGGTGGGTTATCTCATGTGAGCAGATCAGTGGTCGTGTGGTTGGCGAAGCTTCCGCGAAGAATCCTACTGGCTATCTGGTAAGGAGGCCGTACATGTGAATGTGGTTAATGATTCAGGGTATTCAGAAATGGTTTACAGAAAGATTTGGAGGAGCGTGGCGGGTTGGTTGTGCTAGATCATATCAACAATGAAGAAAGGATCTTGTTGGATTCCGGAGTTGCATAATGGTGGCTTCAAGCAAAGTGGGAGAGTCCCACTGCCTACGATCGGATTGTATGATTGCCTTCTTGTGAAGTTTCGGGTTATCGGCGTATTGGTAAGTTGTTTCGGCTAAGGAAACAGAACATCAGTGGTAATTTGAGCAGAGTAATTGAAGAATGTGTTTTATAATTAGCATCATCGACTCATGTTCGAGCTTTGGGAAGACTCGGGAATTTTGCTTCGCGTAGAAATGAGTTGCAAGGAAGGTGATTTGGCCGGGTGTCTCCTTGAGAGGATGGTCATGGGCTAGCGGATCCTTGCAGTTGATTATATTCGGGACCATAACAGAGTGGGTGACTCTCAACAACGGTCCTAGTGAATTCAAAGGTTAAAAATGCGGTGCCTAAGGATTTAATCCCGCAATGTGTTTAGGAATCGGGCTTGCGTAGTAGCTTATGATAAGAGGCTCAGAATGTTCTATGATGTTTTGACTTGCAGTGTAGCATTGGGAGGAAAAAGGAGAAAGAGACTTCAGATTCGTAGAGGAATTATCAGAATGGATGTACCATTCGAGATGCGAATATGCGCACAAGGAAGGTATGAGGTGGTCCGTAGGATTTGAGGCAGCATGGTCTCATGTTACAAGGCCACTCTGGTTGAGTGCATTATGTGTTGAATAAAGTTATTATTTTCTAAGGCAATTGAGGATAAATTGGAAGAGGTTGGATTGGTTAGCCATGGTTGAGTTGGCATACTGGTGGCAGTGATCGGTTTTTTTAGCGTGATTAAGTTACGCAAGTGATTTGTGATGGTACGTGTGAGGCTTGTCGTCCACCGTAATTAATTTTATTTGGAAGTGTTCTAGTATTATGGCCTGCTATGTGTAGGCGGATCCCGTAAAGAGCTATGGTGGCTTGGGCCACTAATTTAAGAAATGCATCTTCTGCGGTTGCGAGAATTCACTCGTGTGTTGCTATGGTTCTCTTGGAATGAGTTAAGTAAAAAGTTTCGATGTGAGGAAATGTACCGTGTTAGTGGTTCAGGAGTTGTGATGAAATTTCTGTACTATCGCATACTGGCTTGTTAGGTGCAGTGAGCGGTATGAAATTTGAAAGTGAGGATCAAGGTTGCGGTTTGGTGTTGACAAGGATGTCACGAGCTCGGATGAGCATGAAAGGGATTGAATGTTTAGAGTAAGCTGGCATTATCTTCAGCGTCACCTGGGATCAGTGCTTTTTGAAAGAGGCTTTGCATCCTGGTTATGGATTCTTGATCGCTTTCAGCGTTAGTGGGATCGGTGGTATGGATGTGCAGACTTGTTATCTGTTACGGAAGGTCGTGGTAGCGTGTCCCACGGGAAGATTGTATAAGTGTGGCATGTAGTCACTTGATTGATTGGAGAATGAAACCAAGTATGAAGATTGTGGTGATATCTTAGTTTGAGAATCTATGCCTGGAGGGCACTCGGTTTATTGGGTTGTGGACTATGGAGGATTGCTCCGGTGATGATGGTTGTTCTTGTGTGTTATGGGAAAAAGGGGGGTTATTATGGACCCAGGAAAGATTATTGGCCTAGTTCGGTACGATCAGAATCGGCTTGTGGTCTGTGAATGGATTTAAATATGAATATGGGCTCTATATCAGGCCGAATGTGATCATTTCAGCACAGCGCCCCTTATGGAGGAGTATTCCGACGTTGGATATTATTTCGTCGTCGGCTATTTCATGTAATGCTATATTGTGTCGTGTGAGTTGCGAAATGCCTTGGTAAATTTCTTATGTGTTGAGGTTCCGCGTATCAATGGTGTTATGTGAGCAGGATGGCTCTTAAGATTCAGATCATATATTGCACTTCGGTTGTGCTTGAGTTTTGTAGCCTATGGCGCTATCTGTCTCCCCAGGGATGGTATTATGCACTTAGCGTGCTTGTGGCCGATATTCGGTATTTTGTTGTAATGAGCGATTTAGCTCGGTGTGTATCTTCTTATGTGAATTTTAAGTGTGGATCAGATGGCACGCCGCCACGGGTATGTTGTTTGGATCGGGTTGCACGCGGCAGCAGTGTGATGTTAAGTACAGTTCCCTATATCTGTTTTTATGTGTTTTGTTTCCCATATTCTGAGGAAAGTTTATATTAGTTGCGTGATTTGAGTAGTCCCTTCCAAGGTTCATTTTCCTTATGTATCACGTTCGAGTTGGTAGCCTATTGGCACATTGTGGCATCATATGAGACTTTTGGTCATGTCAGGGGTTGCTTATTGCCTGAGCAGTTCGTACTGGGTAAGACGAGACTATTGGATCTAGGATCGGTGCAGTCGGATTATATGAAGTATATTAAAGAGCAAAGATCATTTTTGGTTCAGAATGAGGTAATAGTTCTTGTCAGAAGTATAGACTCAATGATTTGTTGATTCGGCAGTTGGTTATGAATTTCTACACAACTCTTCCGTCGCGGCAGTATTGCGAGAGTTGGAATAAGACTGATATATATCATGAGCTGCGTTGTGAGCATCAGATCCGGGGAAAGTCGGCTATTATGGTCAGAGAATATCATTATGGCCCTGTGAATGACGTGGTGCATAGTGTGAATTCAGCAAAGGTATGCAATCTTGTATCGGTGCATCATCTGGTGATTTATATAGTGTTCTTATATTGGGAGCAGGCCTGGCAGAGAATTTCGGATGTAGAAACTGGGCTCTAAGGCTCATTTGTTTGAATAAAAGAGAATATCTTGAGATTTGCTCGAGCGAATGTGCTCAACTGAGTTGTGGTAGCACGGGTAGGTGCATAAGGTGTTTAACTGTGATTTCAGACAACTCCAGCGCAGTTCTTAGCACGTTCGAGGACGAACGTATGTTTAAGTGGGAGAGAATGTAATGACCCGACCGGTCGTTTTGAGCTCTAGTGCGTCATTCGGCAGTTTGAGGCCATGAGCAGCTTCATTTCAGGTATTATGACTTGCACGCTTGGTCGGAATCAAATTCCGGGAAGTTCGGAGTTGATTTGGAGAGAGAATTCTCATTTCGGAAGCTTTATGTTGAAAGAATTGACTGAGATTGGATTTTTGAGTAAACGACCTCGAAATTGGGATTTGAAGGTTCCAGCAGGTTTGTATGACGATTTTGGACTTGGGCGTATGCCCGGATTGGGTTTTGGGTAACCCGGGAGCGTTTCGGCACCTATTGTGGAAGTTAGCATTTTTGGAAGAATTTCATAAATTTGGGTTGAAGTGCATTTCAATGCTATCGATTTCCGTTTGGAATTCTGGGCCTGGGAATAGCTCCTTATGGTGATTCTGGTATTAGGAGCGTGATCGGAAGTGAATTCGGAGGTCTGTATGTCATTTTGGAGTCATTTGGCTAAAGATAGAAATTTGAAGGTTTTGAGAAGTTTGATAGGAAGTGCACTTTTTCATATCGGGATCGGATTCTGATTCTGGAAGTTGGAGTAGGTCCGTAATGTCGAATATGACTTGTGTGCAAAATTTGAGGTCAATCGGACGTGATTTGATAGGTTTCGGCATCGAATGTAGAAGTTTGAAGTTCTAAAGTTCATAAAGTTCGGATTGAGGTGTGATTTGTGATTCCGGCGTGTTTGTTGTGATTTGAGGCCTCGAGCAGGTCCACATCATGTTTTGGGACTGGTTGGCATGATTGGTTGGGGTCCAGGGGGCCTGGGGTGGATTTCGGATGGTTAACGGATCAATTTTGGAGTTTGAAGAAGAATTGAGATAGATGATATCTAGTGCAACCGCACCTGCGAGGTTTTAGCCGCAGGTGCGGAGCCGCAAAAGCGGCCAAGGGGTCGCATATGCAGTTTGGACGAAGGGGTGCAGTGACAGTAGGTGCAGCACTTTAACCGCAGATGCTGGAGCGCACCTGCATTGAGGAGATCGCAGAAGCGATTTTTGGCCCTGAGCCTGGGACCGCAGAAGCGGCACATGCGCCGCAGAAGCGAGGACCGCAGGTGCGGAAAGGCTGGAGGCAGTGTGTTCTTTTAAAATCGGGAGATGGTCATTTTTCTCCCATTTTCACTTGGTGTGGACGACTTTGGAGAGCTTCAAGTGGGGGTTTTTCATCATCAACGACAAGGTAAGCTAACCCCACCTATCTTGAGTTAAATATATTGATTATGTATGGATTTTAGCATGTAAATTGGTAGAAATTTGGGGGTTTGAAAAAAACCTAGAAAATTCATATTTTTGGACTTTAACCACGATTTTGGTCATGGAATTGAGAGTAAGTTATATATTTGAGTTCGTGAGGTTATGGGTAAAGTTTATCTTCGAAAAATTTTGGAATCCGGGCACGTGGGCCCGAGGGCGATTTTGTCAACTTTTCGAGCGGGGTTAGGAATTGATATAAATTGGATTACATGAGTAGTTGATCTCATATTAATGGGTTTACATAATTATTGGCTAGTGTTGGAGCTTTTTTTCATCGATTTGAGTCTTCGGAAGGGCGTGGATTGCCGGTTATGGAACTTCGGAGCGAGGTGAGTGTCCTTTCTAACCTTGTAAGAGGGAATTATCCCCATAGGTGAGTTAATTGGTTATGTGATCCTATTTGTGGGGGCTACGTACGCACGAGGTGACGAGAGTCCGTGCGTAGCTACTATTATGCTTAAGTCCGGGTAGTCTAGGACCTAAAAGTATGTTTTACTTGTAATATTTGAAATCTTGCTATCAAATTAAAATGCTTAAAACATATTGAAATGTATAAAAGAATTTATAAAACTAGACATTCGTTTCTTGACTTTTAAAAGATAGTTTTCCTTTTATTGGATGATTGATTCCCTGATGGTTTCTTGATTGACTGTTTGGAGTGTTTATTTAAATTTGAATGTGTCGCATGTATGATTCGCGAGCGGGGTAATAGATGCATCTATGATTCTCGCCATTCGACCCTCTGGCAGTGCACAGTTTAAATATTGTTGGATCGGGCCGTACGTCCTCAGCATGATTTGCGCATGCTTGTATTGCTTGCCTTGTAATTTACTGAAGTTGATATTGCTTGTTCCCGTCTTGAGAATATATGTATAAATAATGAAAAAGGAAATTGAAAATTTTCATATAAAACAAAGAATTGTTTACTTGCTTCACTCTACTGAATTACATTCATGTTTATATAAACCCTCGACTTGTTATATTATTGATGTATCATCATTGGACCACTAGTAAGGGTCGAAGTCGACCTCTCGTCTTTACTTCTTCGAGATTAGACGGGATACTTACTGAGTACACGTTGTTTTCGTACTCATGCTACACTTGCTGTGCATTTTTGTTGCACAGGAACCTGCATCTCTAGCGGCCTAGTGGGCATAGCAGCATGGTTGATACGGAGACTTAGGTGAGCTGCACTTCTCGAGACGACCCGCAGCCAGCAGAGTCTCTTTCAGATTTCCATATTTATTAACTGTCCTATTTGTATTCCCGGACAGTTGTTGTATTATTTTGTTTCCTAGAGATGGCTCATGCACTTGTGACACCGGGTTCTGAGATGATTATGGGATTGTTTAATATTGAATTTGTTAATGACATCAGTATCTATTCAATAAAACTTATCACTTGTTGTTTAATGTACAAAAGGAACAATTTCGAAAATGTTAAAACAAGAAATTTCAAGTAAATTGGTGTTGGCTTGCCTGACAGTGATGTCCGACGCCATCACGACCCTTTGTGGATTTTGGATCGTGACATAACAACTTGTGGCCCATGCTATTCCCACCTAGTATAGAAGAAAATATTTGCGTCACTCATGTTAAAGAAAATATCTATAATATCCTAACCACTTGTGGCCCATGCTATTCCCACCTAGTATATAAAACAAAGGCAAATTGACATACCAAGTACCAATTGTAATTTAAAACGTGATATTTGAATAGGACCACTAAATAATAAAAGGCAACCTAATATTGATATGACAAGTACCGATCGTAATGTAACGTGATATTTGAATAGTGCCACTAAATAAGTATTATCTCCGATTCATTTGATGTGACAAAATTTGAATAGATACAAAAAAAAATTTAAAAATTGAAGTTTGTAATTTAAAGTAATTAGTTATAGAAATTCTATTAAGGGTAAAATAAAAAGTTTAAAATGTTATTGCTACCAAATTTAAAAAGCTATCATTCTTTTTTAAACAAATTAAAAAGAAAATATTGCCAGAGAAAGCAATATGTACATAAGACTAGCTGAAATTTATGGACGTAATCTAGCATAAAAGATATCTTTTAAGAAAAGAAAACCTCATGTATATACAAACATATGAAACTAATTCATCAAATCATTCTTTTTCCAATAAAAAAGAGTATCGCAAGAATAATGTAGATGGTAAAACGTAAACCATTTATTTTCCAATTCATGCTTTCTTTTTCAACCTCCAATAATTGAGGTTCTTTAGCGAAAAGTTTCCTTTGTGGATAAGATTTCCTTTGGGGTGGGGTAAGTGGATTAGAGTATTGGTGATAGGAAGAAGACAATCAGCATGGAATACCATTTACGTATGAAATTTAAATTGATTTCCCTACTTTCATCAAGAAAGCCATTTTTTTATTTTTAAGGAACAAGTTTCCTTTTTCCAAAATATTTTGATGAACCAAATATTGGAACCTAAAAAAAAAAATTCCTAACCAACTGTAGTATTTTTGAAAATTATATTTAGTATTTTTAAAAATTATATTTCGGTAAGTTTTAAATACTTTAAAACGCTCTAACGATGTTAAAATTATCGTTTTTTCATGCCATGTAATGCTACAGACTACGAAGTTATAATTACATGTTATGAAGTATATAATGATGCTTGGAATTAAGTCGCTCGGGCATATGACAAAGAGGGTCCGAGAAGAAATCTTTATATATAGAGAGAGAGAAATAACTGCAAAATATCTCGGGCAGTATCATCCAGCTGATGAACCCTCGATAATAGTAAAGCAAGAACTGTTAAGAACAATATATTGATGAACAATAGAGAAATATTATATTGTTTTGATCTGTATGAATGTAAGGTCTCTACAAATGATGGGGACCCTTCTTTATATACTAGAGGAATCCTAATTGTAGTACAATTCTAACTACGGAAGTAAATCCCATAATTGATACAAAAAAGCCGCCCTTGATTTGATCTGCTCCGAGATTTCCACCGTGATCTCCGACCGGTCACGGATATCTCACTTTCCGTTATTACATTTCACTCGAAGCCGGTCATACTTAGTCTCGATTGTTGCTGGCCTCGGTCTCGATGGATATTTCGATCTTTGGACTCGATGCCTCGTCTTCAAGCTCGGGTTTGATTCATTACGAGGTTAACCCCAATGCAGCTCCTTTGTTTCAATCAAATAGCAAAATCGGGTAGGCCCGATTTGACCATATATATAACTAGATATATTTCGGCTGGAAAAATAAAGGGAAGAATTAAAAAAAAAAAAGATGATCTCATATGTCCTATCGTGGGACAAGAAGAGAAGATAATAATTTGACAATAACGAAAATGAAACTAAGGGATCAATTAGTTGATCTTTACAATTGATATCTTGATGATTGTAGTCTTGTAGACGATAGAAGAACTGTTGTCGGTATTTCTTTATTTTGCATGTTGGCTCCGTGCTATTCCCACCTAGTACTTGCTACTAAAGTTAAAGGCATACTGATAGGACAGGTGAACCAACTGCAATAAAAAAACGTGATATTTTGTCTATTTGAATAGTGCCACTAAATAAGTAAAGGCAATCCTAATATATTATCATATCATACTATATTAAAAGTGGGAACATTCACTACTAGAATTCCGTAAAAAAGCGACCAAAAAATAGCGACCAAAGTTGGTCTAAAGAGAAAAGCGAAAAACGCTGGTCGCAAAACTAGCGAAAACAATAAAATAAATAAATGAAACAAATTAGCGACCAAGGTTGGTCGCTAAATTAGTCAAAATGTTGATTGGACTGATCGGACTTGCTTGGTCAAAGGTTTACTGAGATTAGCGACCAATGTTGGTCGTTAAAGTGGGACCCACCTTCAAAATTTTAATAATTATATTATTATTTTAAAAAATATATAAAATTTAAATATATATAATTTAAACTTGGCGACCAACGTTGGTCGCTAAATAAAGGGTAGGCAGATAGCGACCAAGTTTGGTCGATAAAGTGGGACTCAGTTATAAATTTTAATAATTTAATTTAAATGTTATATAAAATATAAATAAATCTGATTTAAATTTTGCGACCAACTTTGGTCGCTAAATTAATTTCATATATAATTAGCGACCAAAGTTGGTCTCCATTAAGGTCAACAATGGTCAAAATTAAAAATCACTTTTGTATTTACTATCTAAATAATATAAATGTAAGCTGTTAATATATATAATATATATACTTAAGTTGTACTATGCACTAAGTATAAGTGTATTAGGTAATATTATATCGAATATGGCTTATATATATATAATATAGAGTTACGCTGTACTATGCACTAAGTATAAGTGTATTAGGTAATATTTTATCGAATAAGGCGTACATATATATATAATATATATACTTACGTTGTACTATGCACTAAGTATAAGTGTATTAGGTAATATTATATCGAATATGGCTTACATATATATATAATATATATAGTTACGCTGTACTATGCACTAAGTATAAGTGTATTAGGTAGTATTCTATCGAATAAGGCGTATATATATATAATATATATACTTACGTTGTACTATGCACTAAGTATATGTGATGACCCAAAGGGTCATCACCGTATTTCCCACTCACCTTGTACTTCCGAGGCCGTGAAAACCTCACTTGGGGGTTGCCTCGACTTGTGTGCGCAGTCCGGGCGCGTAACGGGAAAGTTTAAATGTGAAATTGTGAGAAAGATAATAAATTTGATGTTTTAAATTGATTAAGTTTGACTTTGGTCAACGTTTTGGGCAAATGGACCCGAACTCGTGATTCGAGAGTCCCGAAGGGTCCGTAGGAAATTTTGGGACTTGGGTGTGTGCCCGGAATCAAATTCCGAGGTCCCAAGTCCGAGAAACAAATTGTTGTGTTGATTTGTTTTCTGAAAATAATTAAAGAATTTGGAAGGTGTTATTTGTTTAGAAGACTATGCTGTTGGGTTCGTATTTTGGTTCCGACGCCCGGCACAAGTCTTAAATATGATTTAAGCAATTGTTGTAAAGTTTGGTTAGATTTGGACGTCATTTGACGTGTGTTGAGCTAGAAAAGCTTAACTTAATGTTTTTTGGGAATTGGAAAGAAATTCATGGGTATTAAGACCCAAATTGATGATTCATGATGTTAATTGGGCGATTTGAACGCACGAATAAGTCCGGAGTATGTTTTTGAGATTTTATGTATGTTCGGTTTGGAGCCCCGAGAGCTCGGGTGAGTTTTGAGTCGGTCCCGGGAGGTCTTAGACTTAAAGGTATCAGGTGTTACAGGTCCAGGTGTTGCAGGCCCCCAGCGCGGCCGCGGTCATTTTCGTGCGGTCCGCGCTGGTAGTCGCGCGGCCGCGGTGCACTTTTGCGCGGTCCGAGTGGCTGGGTTCAGAGGGCCAATGACTCCCAATTCGACCAACGCGACCGCGTGCCATATCAGCGCGGTCCGCGCTGGAAGATTCAGAGAGGGGCCTTGGGATTTCATTCAACTAGCGCGGCCGCGCACCAAATCAGTGCGGTCCGTGCTGGGTAAGTTCATAGAGTGGTTTCCCCACCCTTTCCTCGGCGCGGCCGCATGGCATTTTTTTGCGGTCCGCGCCGGGTCTTCAGTGCAGTATATAAAGTTGGGATCTTCAATTATTTTTCACTTTTTCAAAACCCAAAACATAAGAGGCGATTTTCCAAACGATTCTACTTCTTCAAAACGATTGGTAAGTGATTTCTAACTGATTCTCTATACTCCTTAACATCCTTAATCATAATTTCAACTTCAAACCAAGGATTTTAATGGGGGAATTCGGGAATTTAGGGTAGAACTAGGGTTCCTAAATTTGGGGGTTTTGGACCTCAATTTGAGGTCCGATTCCAAAATAACTTATATATCTGAATTCATGGGGGAATGGGTAATCGGGTTTTGGTTCGAACCTCGGGTTTTGACCACGTGGGCCCGGGGGCATTTTGGGGAATTTTTGAACAAACTTTGGGAAATTCATTTTCATGCATTCAAATTGATTCAAGTAGCATTGTTAATACCTTCAAGTAATTTGTGATTAGATTCGAGCGGTTTGGTGGTGAATTCGAGGGGTAAAGATATACTAGAGGATTGAGTTGAGTTTGGAGCATTCGAGGTAAGTGTCTGATCTAACTTTGGCTTGAAGGAATAGGATTAGAGTGTTATTATTTGCTAATTGCTAAATGATCGAGTACGGTGTATAGGCATGGTGACGAGTATCTATACACCGGCGTCTAGCATGACCGTGGGTCCTTGTATGTACTTATTCTGATATTGTTATGACTCTCCCATGTTAACTGGTGAATTCTATGCAATGTGAAGAGTACGAGAACTAATTATGAATTGTAAATTCTTTGGAGCGTTGGCTCGAATGATAAAAAGACTATTGAGTAAGAAGTGAAAGAAATAGAAAGTGATGTGATTAATCCCTTGCCGGGATGGTTTGAGTATATTGATTATCTCCCTTGCCGGGATGTGAAAGTATTGTTGTTGCTCCCTTGCCGTGATTTAGCTGTTAATTGTGTAATACTCATGCCGAGACATTTCTTATTATATGTTTATCCCCTCGCCCTGTTTGGTTGTGATTACTGTTGGGTGAGGAAGAGTGATAATGCACGAAGGGTCATTCCGTCCCATGTTTGGTTATATTTGCACGAAGGGTCATTCCGTGCCATGTTTGATTATATTTGCACGAAGGGTCATTTCATGCCATGTTTGATTATACTTGCACGAAGGGTCATTCCGTGCCATGTTTTGATGATATTTGCATGAAGGGAAATTCCGTGCCATTATGTGAGAGTTATGTGAGGAAAAGCGCGAAGGGTGATGCCGTGCACTTTATTTGATTGCTCTTGGTGAGAATGAGAGTAAAAGCACGAAGGTTGATGCCGTGCAATTGTTAATTTTCCTGCTCTCATTAATTATTGTTATTGTACGGTTTCTTGCTTAAATTGCTGACTTTACATTCGGGTTGTACTTCCCCCATAGCATGCTCCCCTCCCTCTTAACTGTTTGATTTATGTGTTCTTTCCTTTTTTTGCATATACGTATATTGAACTGTACAGGTTGTTTTGGTAGTCCTGTCTAGCCTCGTCACTACTTCGCCGGGGTTAGGCCAGGCACTTACCAGCACATGGGGTCGGTTGTGCTGATGCTACACTTCTGTGCTCTTCTGCACAGATCACGGTACCGGAGCAGCTTTTGGACCACAGCAGTAGTGGATTGGGAGCCGACATCAGTCCAGGGACTTACGAGGTAGCCTAGCTGGCGTTCTCAGGCTGGAGTCCCTTTCTATGTTCTAGTTTGTTCTCATTGTACCGAGACAAACCTTGATGTATTTCTATTCAGACTTGTTTTTAGCACTCCTTAGTAGTTCGTGAGTTAGCGACACCAGTCTTGGGTAGAGAAATGTTAAACTTCCGCATTTTTTAGTTTTCATTTATCTATGCTTTTAAGACTTCCGCTTTTATTTAAAGACTCGTAATATTTATATTGTTGAGCTGTTATCAGGGAATATTTAAATGTTTGGCTTGCCTAGCTCCGTTAGTAGGCTCCATCACGACTCCCGATGGTGGGAAAATCCGGGTCGTGACAGTATAAGTGTATTAGGTAATATTATATCGAATAAGGCGTATATATATATAATATATATAGTTACGCTGTACTATGCACTAAGTATAAATGTATTAGGTAATATTCTATCGAATATGGCGTATATATATATATAATATATATACTTACACTGTACTATGCACTAAGTATAAGTGTATTAGGTAATATTATATCGAATAAGGCGTATATATATAAAATATATATATAGTTACGTTGTACTATGCACTAAGTATAAGTGTATTAGATAATATTCTATTGAATAAAGCGTATATATATATATATATATATATATATATATATATATATATATATATATATATATATATATAATATATAGTTACGCTGTACTATGCACTAAGTATAAGTGTATTAGGTAATATTACGTTGTACTATGCATTAAGTATAAGTAATATTAGGTAATATAATTTTANACTAAGTATAAGTGTATTAGATAATATTCTATTGAATAAAGCGTATATATATATATATATATATATATATATATATATATATATATATATATATATATATATATATATATATATATATACACTTACGCTGTACTATGCACTAAGTATAAGTGTATTAGGTAATACTATATCGAATATATATGGCGTATATATATATAATATATATAGTTACGCTGTACTATGCACTAAGTATAAGTGTATTAGATAATATTCTATTGAATAAAGCGTATATATATATATATATATATATATATATATATATAATATATAGTTACGCTGTACTATGCACTAAGTATAAGTGTATTAGGTAATATTATATCGAATATATATGGCGTATATATATATATAAAATATATATACTTACGTTGTACTATGCAATAAGTATAAGTGTATCAGGTAATATTATATCGAATATATAAGGCGTATATATNTTAAGTTATTCTTTTTGTTTCATCATATTTTTATTGTCTTTCATAAAAAATATGTATGTTGGCAAATGTTATACATATTGAGTAGTTGCATGTTATCTTTTCTCATCTCTGTACATACATATTTAGAGCTAATGTACATAAGAATGTTAGTAAATTTTATCTCTTTTATATATTGAGTAGTTGCATGTTTTTCTTCTCGTCTTGTATATACATGTTTAAAGAATGAATATTTGAGTTTTGAGCTCTTCCTAGAAAGACTCTAGTCTTAGAATAAATATGGTAAGTGTCTTTAGCCAAATCATGTACACTTCAAATATTAATGGTCGTATATCATGTTGCAGTAACGATAAATAGTTTAAAATAATTATTAAGTTGAGAAATCAAAACAATGGAGCAAACTTTGTATTATGAATTGCATGGAAGATTAGTGTTACAAGCCAAATTTGGAGGGAGGTATGTGGAATTATACTTATATAAAAAGTAAGTATTTTACACCCTATAGAAAACCTTAGTACCCTATTTATATTAAATAAATACCATTTTAAAATATTACATCCTATAAATACCTTTTATCCTTTATAGCAAAATATCCAATTATAGTTACATCCTACATTTAAGGCACCATATATGCTAAATAATATTTTTCTCTCTCTTTTTTAGTATTTTCTCTCACATAATCACCGTATAACTCCTCTAAACACGTTATCTCTCTCTCTTTTACATACACTTTACTCTCTTCTCCCACATACCCACGTTTCTTAACTATTCTCCCTCCCAATTCAGATTTTCTCCGCCATTATCAATCCTATAACTCAGAATCTATACGGAATCACTGTTTTACTTCCGAAAATTATACGACTGGTAAGTTTTCTTCTTCGATTTTGATACCATTGTTTTGTTTCTATAATTTTTATACCGATTTTTCATAAATTTTTGAAACAATAACCATTGGTATTGTTTTCTCACCAGGAACCTTTGGTTTTTCTCTTCAATGGCGGATTCAACGCCACACAACATGATAACCAGAGGTATACCCACCAAAATTCTCAATTTTGATGGGCCCTCTTTCTCGTTGCAAACAACTCAAGCGGAGTCATATTTTGCAGGTTTATCAGCAAAATTACACAATGACAAGTCGAAAGAAGTCTTAGTTGAGAAATCTTCAAAAAAAAACAAAAAATCCAGTTGATTCTTCATGTGTCAATGTAAGGAAGTTGCTGCCAAAAAAATATCAGACACACGACACCAAAAGGTAATTGCTATTTGTATCAATATGCATTCAAAGAAACTTATATGTATTCATAATTATTCAATCTTTTTTACATGTATGATGTTGTATTCGTATGTATCTGGTTGTATTTTTGTACTATTTTGTACACTGTATTCTGTTTCTTTTTAACTATGTATATGTATTCTTATGTATTTTGATAGTTTCCAAATGTTCAATTTTCCAGTAAGTTTTACTTGTATACACAAGTATTCATGTGTATTCAGCTTTAGTTATTTTTGTTTGCAACTATTCAATTTTTCAGTAAGTTTTCAAATGTATTCATATGTATTCTACTTACTTATTTTTTATGTCATGTGTGTGGTATCTAGTTTTTTAATATATATTTAGCCTTGTCTACTGTATTTAGTCTTCTGTAAGTGTTTAGTGTTGTTTTGATTATGTATNTAAGAAAGTGAGACAGACATTTGGATCTGTAAGTTTAAATTATAAATGTGTGTAATGTGCTATAATTATTTTTTGAAATTTGTGGTCTTTAATATTCATTTTATTCATATAAGAAAATTTTAAGAATTTTAGAATTAAAAATTTACCAAATATAAAAAGTACCTTTCTTTTTTAACATATAAAAAAATGAAGGTAAAAACACATAACGTGAAACATAAGGACCACTAATATTTTACATTAGACGATCACTCAACTGGCCCTTAAATCGTCATCACTAGTAGGAGTACAATTTTTAAAGCTTTATAAATAGACTCGTGTCTATGTAAACTTCTAACTTGAATAGAATTTCTTAAAATTCACTTCTCTTAATTTCTAGTTTTGTAGCCAAGAACTCCGTTAAAAGAAGAAGAAACATGGATAGGAGTTCTGGAGAAGTTAAACGGCGGTGTGACAATCATCATCCTACTGTTTGGGGAGACCATTTTCTTGCCTATGCTCATCTCTCGGTAAATTTGTATTTTAAGAACTTTTCTTTTTTTTTGCGCATATTCTTCTTGTTTTTAACACACTACTAGCTATGTCTTTGCTCATTTATTTTCAGTTGACGCAATTCTATTGATCCATCTGTTTGTAAATATTGAAGTGTGTGACTAAATATTTCATCGAATACTTTAAACTGTTAGAGAGGGCATGCTTATTTATTTAATTGTGTTTCAACATGCCCCTCAGGTGCCGTTTGATTCTTTTTCTTAGACCAAGAACATGAAAATTCTTTTTCGATAATGAATGTTAGTGAGACTTGAACTCAAGATGTCTCACTATTATGATACCATGTTAAAATGTATAACCATCTCATCTAAAAGCTTAAACTGTTATAGCGTTCACTTTTATTTACTTAACTAGTTTTAGTATACGTGCGTTGCACGTGAATTTTACATCTGTCAATAAAAATTCGTAAAGAACAAAAAATAAATTTTGAATATAGACTTGAACTCATAAGATTTTTTTTCCACCATATAATAATGATTAAATATTTAGAAAAATCTATTACTTTATGCGTCAACGTTAAAATATACAGTATTTAGTTCACATGAGTTGAACAACATACACATTCATTCTTCAAAAAATGTCCAATGTTTAATTGTAGTATATTTACAAATTAATATCAAATATAGGTTCAAAAGAAAAACTTGAACTAAAAATAAGGATTGAGCATATTAGAAAATTTGATTTCCTAATTAAAACACAAACGGCACTATATACGCCATTTTTTTATGAGTAATTTATCTACAACCGTCTAAATTCAATAAATAGATATAACTTTCAAAACATAATATTGTATGTTTTAGTGTGCAAGGGTAATTATATTTAATTAGCAAATTTGTATATTATAAGTGAGACAGAAAATGATGAGAGAGACATTAATTATGAATTTTGAAGCAAAAATGATAATTTGGAATTGAAAGTGGTTGAAATTTTTAACTAAAATATTTGTAAATAATTAATTGGTTAAAATTTAATGACAAACAAAAAAATTTCTAAACCTAAAAGTAAGCTGTCAATATGGGTGGGGCCGCCCAGCCCACGTGGGCTTTAGCAATTGACGGGCTGGGCTGGGCTAGCCCACCATTTTGATGGGCCTTATAATGATTAGCCCACCCCAATCCTATGTGGGTTACGGGCCCCCACAGGCAGCCCATCATTTTTTAAAATATAATTTTATATTTTTTCTTTAATTTCTAAACTAAAAAAAGATAAATATTTAAAAGTTAAAAAATCTTATTGAAAATATTTCACAAAACTTAATAACTTTTTATATTGTTCTAATATATCACAATAATCACTAAAAAAGTAAAAGACAAGACTATATTTCATTCACTAAAAGCCAAAACTCAAAACAAACTATTCAAGAGAACACCCATGACGCTTATGGGATATCTAACACATCATCTTCATCAAACACATTTGAATCCGCTTATGAGAAGGTTGTCTTAACATCTTCACTTTCTTCTACATCTAATATTCGTATGTAATATTAATTAGTTAAATATTGAGAATAATTAATTTTAACGTTTTAAAACTTTGATCTTTTAATATGATGAGCTTAATAAACTTTAAGCTTGGGATACTCTTCTTGTTATTTTTTGTGTCATATACTCTTATATGTTATGTAATTTAAATACGTATTTTTATGTACATACGTATTTAAATACCCATTAATTAGCCTGTGATCTAGCAGGGTCAGCCAAAATTTTTGGAGCCCATTTAAAAATGAGGCTTTTAAGTCCGGCCCAAGTAAGCCCGTGGCCCGTGGCCCGTGAGGCTTAGCTGAGGCTGGGCTGGGCTGGCCCAACGGTCCAAGCCCATTTTGACGGGTCTACCTAAAAGGATCTCAAAGTGCTCCAAAGTTTTCTAACAATAAAACTAACGTGATTTACTGTATTAAGAAAAACTAACGCCTTACTATTTTCCTTTTACTAATACGGTATATTACCAACTTCTAATAAGGAAAACTTTAATAACTCGAATAGTAGTTACTTTTAAAATTTTAAATCTTAAAAGAATAATTAATTAATTACTTTATTTAGCGCAAGTTCTATTTTAAAGGGTAAAAAAGGCGAACAATATTTTCGCTAAATGTTAAAAGGGACAAACTATGGATTATAATGCTTTGAGATTAGAAAGTTTTTAATTGATTATATGCTTTGAGATATTAAAAATTTTGAGGTTCTAAAAGTATTTCAACATATATAAGTTAGTTCATATATTTGGACCGAAATTAGAACTTCAATTTATACAAGGAAGAAATTTAGTTGATCTTAATGTCCTAATTATTAGGGCGTCCTACATAATAATTTAATTATGGAAAGTTTTAATAAATAAAGTTTTATTTGATTTCAAAGTCCTAAATATTAGTAAAAATAGGTAAATGATAATTTTGTCTAGTATGAGATCTTTTTTAGAAGGCAAAAAAGACGAATGACATTTTCCTAAGTGATTTTATGATTTTAATATAGTACTATAGGTAGATATAGATATAGATATCGATTATTTTAGTTCATAATGATTTATAGGTATTTGTAAAGAAGATATTTTGTAAACTTAGTGGTAGGTAAAACTATAGGTTTGGTTCACAATGTACACTTCAATATTTGTAGACTAAAAATTAGAACTTAAATTTTACTAATAAATTTCAAATGTACGTCTACAATTTAAGTTGAAAAGTGAAACTTTTAACCTTTAATTATTTTTTAAAGTTACTTTTTGTATGGTGGATTGTGAATATCCTTTGAAATATTCATGCTAAAAGAGTACTATTTTATAATTCTATCACAATAAAATAAGAATTCCTAAACCTAAAAGGGCTATGTGCACACGACTTTATTTGTAGTTTTAAATTTATTCTCTTTCAATTAACTTTATTTTACTAAAATTATACGACATTAAAAAGTGTTTTAAGGGAACGAAACTTTCCTCCTTTCATTTAATTGGGTGTTAGTTTTCTTTTACAAATATATTGTCTTACCAAGTTTAAAAAATGAAGGATTCAATAGTACATAATATCTAGTTAATTTTGAAGTCCTAAATATTAGGAAAATAATTAAATAATTATTTTCAAATATTAGGAAAGTAATTAAATGACTATTTAGTCTAGTGTGAAATATGTTTTTAAAGGGTAAAAAAGGCGAACGACATTTCGTTAAGGGCCTTCGTGCTTTTAATATAGTACTAGCTTCTATGTACGTGTGTTGCATGTATATCTCTCGTTAACTATTAAAAGGTAAGGTGAAATATACTTCTTCCTCCAACGTTATACTAAAAAGAAATTCATCCAACTTTAAACAAATAAACAGTTATTATGGCACGTCCCAAAATATGTCAATTAAGCAACCATTTTAGAAAGACAAATGTAATTTTATCCTTTAAATTCGTTTATTAAGTTATTCTTTTTGTTTCATCATATTTTTATTGTCTTTCATAAAAAATATGTATGTTGGCAAATGTTATATATTGAGTAGTTGCATGTTATCTTTTCTCATCTGTGTACATACATATTTAGAGCCAATGTACATAAGAATGTTAGTAAATTTTATCTCTTTTATATATTGAGTAATTGCATGTTTTTCGTCTCGTCTTGTATATACATATTTAAAGAATGAATATTTGAGTTTTGAGCTCTTCCTAGAAAGACTCTAGTCTTAGAATAAATATGGTAAGTGTCTTTAGCCAAATCATGTACACTTCAAATATTAATGGTCGTATATCATATTGCAGTAACGATAAATAGTTTAAAATAATTATTAAGTTGAGAAATCAAAACAAGGGAGCAAACTTTGTATTATGAATTGCATGGAAGATTAGTGTTACAAGCCAAATTTGGAGGGAGGTATGTGAAATTATACTTATATAAAAAGTAAGTAATTTTTAATAGATTATTAATTCTAAAATGTCCGAATATTAGAAAATTAATTGTGACCTATCATGTAATTATTGCTTGTGCACGTACGACATTGTCGAAATTCATACTTGTAATTGGGAAGGCCGTGGTTTTAGGATTCTCTCATTGTAGATAGCCGAGTCTTAGTGGAATTGGTTAATTCTAATTTTTAAACAAGAAAATCAATTTAAAAAATCACATGTACAAAGCGGAGAAATTCATTTATGGTGGAAAAAAAGTAAAAATTTCTCGACCTATCTCAACAATAATTTAAAAGAAGAATACAATTATTACAACCCTAATTCTCATCATAAATTCTCTAATATATCAAGATATTTAAACATAAAGCACATAAAAAAAAAAATTACCAAATGAGCAAGAACTCAACTGTTGTATGGCAAAGCAACATAACCACCTTCGGCCTGCAATCACAACTAAAATATGTTGAACAATTGATGATAATTCTCAAAGTTAAATAAAAAAAAATATGCACATCTCTTACAAATAATTCCTTAACAATTAGTTTTCATTATATAAAGGCAAAATAGCCTGTTAGACACTTCTACTTATCCCGCTTTGTCATCCCGGTCCCGATACGTTATTAAATTTCATCTAGACACTTTTACTTATTTAAAAGTAATATTTTAAACCCTTATGACTATGCGTGTTCCTCAATGGCCTTGCTGTATTATCCATGTCACATAAAAATATTCCCCGTCATTATTTTTCTTCACAAAAAATATTTTAAATAATTGGATTCTGAAGTAGATCGTTTTTTCTCCCTAGAAGCACCTTCGGGCCTTCTTCTTTTTGAATACCAGCCATCTGCCATTTCATCTCCTATTCTCTTTCAATTGTGAATCAAAATCTACCATTTCCCTTTCTAATATTTTCAAAACTAGATCTGCCATTTTTCATAGAAACGCAATGACAATTCATTTTGTTCGCTTATATTAAAATTAGATATAACAAAAATATTCAAAGGAATCCCTGTAAATTCTCTGCCCAATATCTTTAGATCTTGACCTGGACCGCCACAAGAGCCGCAGAATCATCGGTTATCAACACGATTGCTAGTATAGCCGCCACTAAAATAGGAAGCGCCGCCGATGCCAAAGCAGAAGGCGAGAAACTCGCGGCCTTCTCCAGCAAATTGAGCAGCCCCAGTTCTTCGGCCTTTAAAAATACTCCTAACTTCTCTATGGAGGACAGCGTAAAGCCTAGTTCTTCAGCTTTGATTGAAGCCCAGCTTTCTCCACTGTGCTCAAACGTACTTGTTAACACACCTCAATTTTCTTTCTCATCAATTTAAATATTGCTTTGTGCATGTGTGTGTAAAGAGATACAGAGAGGCAGAGACGGGGGAGGGGGATGGACGAGAAAGAACGAAAAGTGGGGAGGGGGAAAAGACCTCGGTGGAGGTCGAATATTTGTGTAAGAATAATTTTTTTTTTTTCATTTTTTGTTAATTTTTAATTGGAATCATCAAAGTTACTCGCTTTTTAGAGCGTGCAGTCACACATTTTACCCAACTCAGCAATGCATATGCCACATATGTTTGGTCAACGGTCAGAGGGGTTTAAAGTAATGTATTTTAAAAACTACGAGTATCTAGATGAAACTTCGTAGAGTATCGGGACCGGGATGACAAAGCGGAACAAGTAGAAGTGTTTATTAGGCTATTCTGCCTTATATAAATGACATAGAGTTGTAAGGCTGAACTGAATTAGAATTCCCATTACAAATAAGGTATGCT
Source organism: Nicotiana attenuata (assembly GCF_001879085.1). Taxonomy (NCBI): domain Eukaryota; kingdom Viridiplantae; phylum Streptophyta; class Magnoliopsida; order Solanales; family Solanaceae; genus Nicotiana; species Nicotiana attenuata. The sequence continues at coordinate 7,667,691 of NC_031995.1, read as the reverse complement.
TCCTTTATGTAGTGGGCTAGTGGCGGTGATTTTCTAAAATCTTGGTTGATTTTAGAGTTCTATTATAAGCAAAATTTTAAATTTTACAATTGTACCCATTATGGTATTGTCTTTTCCCAAAAAGAATTAAAATTTTAAGGGTATAAAATTCGATTAACATTTCAAGGATATTTTTGTCGTTTAATATTTAGCGTTTCAACATTCGTACTTTTATAATAATATAATATAATATAATATAGATAAATAGATAGATAGATAGATAGATAGATAGATAGATATAGGTATAGATATAGATTGTTTCAACAATAAATAATTGAGAGCACAAAAATATAAAAAGTGTTATATTTATTTACTCGCACAGGGAGCCAATGAATGGGAAAAGAAACAGCATGAGCACCTTAAGGAAGAAGTAAGAAAAATGCTAGTGATGGCTCCTTCCAAATCATTGCAAAACCTGAACCTGATAAACGCAATCCAATGTCTTGGAGTAGCGTACCATTTTGAACATGAGATTGAGGAGTCACTGGCCTGTATCTATAGCTGTTATGAAGAATTGAATGGTGAAGCTGATGAAACTGACCTTCATCTTGTTGCTCTGCGGTTTCGATTACTTAGGCAACACGGTTATTATGTCTCATCTGGTATGCAATTGTTACTCCAGTTTTTGTTGAAAAGATTTTAAGTTCTAGACACTGACCTCATAAAATATGATGAATTGAATCAGATGCTTTTAGGAAGTTCGCTGACGATTGTCACACCTCCTTTTTTACACACCTACCCGAAGGATAATGTATAAGGGAGTTTTTCCATTTAAAGTGACATTATTCGAAATGGGATTATTTGTTGATTTTTAGAGTCGCCACTTGGGATAGGATTGGCTTTTGGTGTCCCAAGTCACCGATTTAACTTAAATCCCAAATCGAGGAAAATTTCGACTTCCCAATTGGAGTCTACGAACCAGAAATTCTGAATAAGGAATTCTGTTGACCCGAGGGAAGGTGTTAGGCACCCCCGGATCCCGTGGTTCTAGCACGGTCGCTTAAACTATTATAAATGGCTAAAAATCTGGCTTTATGCATGTTCAAACCTATAGTGCAATTTTATAAATTTGTTCAACCGCTTTTAATTGGTTTTTATGAAAGTGAACGCCGTTTAAGAGCGTGTTTTTGGATCACGTCACATGAAATGCACCCGGATCCTCGACACCTCTTATTCAACGTTTTGGGATTTGGATTTGAGTTGCATGAAATGCACACCCGAGTTTAGGAAAGTAATATTATTAAAAGCGCGCCTAAAGTGGCTAGCGTCTTATTAACTTTGCGGGAAAGCCATGGAAATTCGCTAAATGGCACGTCCCGAATTTCTAAGGTTGAGTTAAAGCTAATTAAAATGAGGGCCACGTAATTGTGATTTTTGTTCGGCACGGCGTACCTCAATTCCAATTCTCCGAGTGTCGTGATCATACGGCCCAAATGAGCTAACAAATAATGTTCCCAATCAAACAATTAAATAACAAAAGATATGTGTGATCTAAAGCCCAGAATTGTACCAACTCTTATACACTCATTAACTTACAAAGTTCACATGACTCTCTCATTCTCAAGCCTCAATAATCAAAAATAATTAAGCTCTAGATAGAGACAAATCGGGTTAGATAAAGAATCACCAAACAGTAAGAGCCAAATTATGATTTCAAAATCCAATAAAAATACCATGATTTGGAACCAAAAAGAAATTAATTCACATAATCCAATCTAACATGTACACATTCTTTCAACAAATTTACTAATTATTTTTATCATGGTTTATCACTAAATCTCATCACAATAGATCCTACATTTTTCAAACTAATCCTGAAATCAACAAAAGCTAACGAGCTATTTCCACAAGACAAAAAGAAACGCACAAAAATGAAATTCTATACCAATAAATCAATATGAACCAACATAATTAAGATACCTATTTCCCCAGCACAGCAAATACCAAACCAAGAAAACTTAACAAATTAAGAAGTTAGACAATTCTCTAATACATTCGCAGCTTAAACAATGAAAAGCTTACCAAAGGGCAATCACTGTTGGAATCCGTGCCATCATAGACATCTAGGATCTTGGAATTGCTTTCATTCAATGTATAAGGAATCAGTTGGTACAGAGTTTGGAATTCGAACATCCAATCGAAAAAAAACAACCACAAATTGAAACCGGGACAACAATCAAAATCGTCTGAAACTACGGACTGTAATTCCGAACCTCGACGAACAGTGACGACCTCAGAATCGGACTTCAAACCTCAACTGAATCTCCAGTTTTTGGAACACCAAAATCGAAATTAAAAGGAAGGCAGAATTATATTATCATTTTTTTTACATTTTTGATTTTGGAAATCTCACTCCGCTATTGTTCCCCTCTTTCTATGTGTGTGCGCGTGTGGCTTTCTTTTGTCCGTGTGTGGCTGCTGTAACGGCGACGGGGAGGGGCTGCTGAGGGGTGTGCAGCGTTGGAAGTTCAGGGTCTTTGGTTAGAGAAGATGAAGCAGCAGCTCGTGAGGGGGGAGGGTGCTCTGTTGCGGCGCTGTTTGCTGAAGGGTCTTTGTCCGCTTTTTTTTTTTTTGTATTTTTTTTTTGTGTATATGGTGTGTTTGTGGTGTAGGTAGTATTATATAGGATAGGGATTAGGTTAGGGGTATGGGCCTAGGAAGTATGGGCTAGGGATTTTGGGCCAAAGACTAAAAAATGGACTATAAGATTTATAAAAACGGGATAAACCAACCTAAAACTAATTCTTTCTTCTAAAATTATGTACAATTATAATATAAAAATATAAGACTAATTTTAATTAATTGAACTAAACTATAAAACATAAAACTATTTTTTTTGTGTTTTCAAGATTATAAAAATACAGATAGGGTACTATTTTGGTAATTTTTTTAAAGATTAAAAATGACTATAAAATATTAATAAACCTATTTTTTGTAATTTTTCATTTTTCTTGTAATAAAATAAAGTAAAAATAGTAAAAATTAGTTGAAATGGCGATATTAGGCCTAAACTAAATATTTACATGCTAAAATGGGTAAAATTTCGGGGAGGGTCAAAAATCACATGTCAACAGCTGCCCCTCTTTGACTGGAAACGCGAAGAGTTTTCAGACAAAGAATGACTAGACAGGTTTTTTGACCCGACCCTTATTTAAGGAGAGCAAAAACTAAGAGGAGGGAGAATGTGACCGAGCCCTGGTATCTGAGCTGCCTACATATCCTTGGCTATAAAGGAATCAGGCCACGTGTAGTTCAGAAGTGGATGAGATGATGGAGTACCGAGGTTGAGAGCCGAGCGAGGTGTCGTCGAGGTTCCGGTCCACAGTCCCATTATTACATCAAAATCAAAAATGAAAAAGACTAACTAAGCCTATCAGCTACGAGTTACAAGATTCCTATCTATAATTCTTCCGAAGCTTGATCTTGACTCTTGGCTAGTTTTGCTATGGACTCCGATCTGAATCTTGATGCTCGCAAGTTGAAGGTGTTTTACTTCTTCATGCAGCATTGGGTCAAAACAGGATCAACGGAGCTTGTGACTTCAATCAGATTTTGAGCAATCCGCTCCCTTGCTTGCTTCACATTTGTTTTCATCTCTTTTTGTTCTTTTCTTCTTTTCTTGATTCTGGATTGAGATTTATTCCATTGGTCATTTCACACCTTGCGTCTTGAGGTTGACCTGCTTAAGATACCAAAACAAACAAACGAACGAAATTTTCTGCCCCAGTTTTCACTAGGAAGATTTCGTGAGTTAGTTGTGACACATATCTAAGCAATCAAATTAGGAATGTGTAGAGAGATCCTCGGTTTTTGGCCGGGATTTGGAAAGAAAAAGCTCCTCGGTTTTTTGGCCGGGAGATCCTCGGTTTTTTGGCCGGGATTTGGAAAGAAAAAGCTTCGCGGTTTTTTGGCCGGGAGATCCTCGATTTTTGGCCGGGATTTTGAAAGAAAAGGCTCCTCGGTTTTTTGGCCGGGAGATCCTCGATTTTTGGCCGGGATTTTGAAAGAAAAGGCTCCTCGGTTTTTTTGGCCGGGAGATCCTCGGTTTTTGGCC
>NC_031995.1:7652219-7663573 GCF_001879085.1 Nicotiana attenuata | reverse complement strand
TTTTATTGTTAATAAAATTGTTCACAAATATCTTTTACTGTTTTATATGTAATTTCGTGAATGTTATGTTCATATGTTTGTTATTTTTATTTAGTTTAGATTATTTATTTGCTTAAAGAATACTGGCCTTTTAGCGTAGTAAAATATAGAGCTTTTTATCGTAGTAAAATACAGAGCCTTATAGCATAGTAAAATATAGAGCCTTTTAGCGTAGTAAAATATAGAACCTTTTAGCGTAGAGTCTCTGTAGTTTAAGTATTTACTAACTACAAACTCTATCCAATTACACTTTACAAAATTAATTATTTAATTTATAAAATAAACTTACAAAACTAACAAATTAATATATGTTGTCAAATTAAATATCGAGCTTGGAACTAGTAGTTGTATACCCTGTCCAATTAAAAATTAATTATTTAATTTATAAAATTAACAAAATCCTAAAAAAATTGAAATTGACACATAAAAGAATTAAGGATAGCTTGGTGCTACTGGGCCTCAAATATTGAGTCTGAAACTCATAGATAATTAATCTATCTAATTAAAAATTAATTATTTAATTTATAAAACTAACAAAATTCTAAAAATATTGAAATTGACACACAAAAGAATTAAGGATAGCTTGGTGCTACTGCGCCTCAAATATCGAGCCTGGAACCCATAGATAATTACTCTATCTAATTAAAAATTAATTATTTAATTTATTATAACACAAACACACAATTAATATTGTTTAAATTACAGTAGACGACATGGACTTGCCGCATGTGCATCCTGGACCAGCCGCGGCAGATATTAGTGTTACAGAATACGAAAATCTACCGGTTACTTTAAGGTTCACCGAACGTTTCCTCACGCTCATTTTTTTACGTAACAACGATACCAATTTATCGTACTCCATTGTAAGCGGCAATTTAACATGACATTGTGGAGGTGAGCTATAACTCACAGAGTTATTCTTTATTACAACCTCACCCCCCAATATAATGAAACCCTTATTTTTGGCTCTTCAGACATTATAAACAAATGCTTGATAAGATGAAGAGAAGTATGAACGGAAGTTTGAAGGAAAGTTTTGAATGGATTTTCATAAAATTCTAACGCCTTTAAATAAGGCAAGTCCTAGCTTGGGGTGCAGAATTTTTTTATGTAAAACGCAGTATAATAAGACGTTTTATGTATTTGAATTATTGTTTTGTCAGTTATCCGCAGAACACTTATTGGTGGGCCCAAATTTTAGTGTAAAACGTAGTATTATAAAACGTTTTACACTAAAAAACAAATTATTTATGTCAGTCCTGCAGTACACTTATTTGGTGGGTCCAATTTTTAAGCAAAATGCAGTATAATACTGCGTTTTACTTTAACGGCTAACTTTCCGTTTAGGTAAAACGCAGTATAATACTGTGCTTATGTAAAAATGTAACTTATTTTTTTAACAGTAAATACGGATTTTATGTCCAAAAAGACAGCATTTCAGTTTCGGACTCGTTGTAATTGCTATAGTATTAACATTAGTCTAAAGTATCTGTGAACCCTAAAGTATCCTAACCACTCACAAGTTACAAGTATGCAAATATCTAACACGTTTCCATGGTAAAATTTCAGTGTAAATAGTTTCGATTGTTTTGACAAAAATACCCTCCTATAAAAAGACATACAGTGAGTAAAAAAATGAATAATAAAAGAGGAATTTTCATAAATCATTATTGTTTAGAGTCTAATAGCCATAGTTTGTCTAATTATCATTCATAGCTACTATTTAATTGTTACTAACTTATATCACTTGTATTCAAACGTGCAGAGAAAACATGTTTCAAATGTATTTGTTCCAGTAACGTGTATCAATTGTATTCGTTCGCGCAATTATATTTATTCGTGCAACGAATACAATATGTATCAACTGTAACCACGGCGAAATATAAGGGTATATACAAAGGATATGTATATAAAGGTGTATACAGAGGATATAACATTTATCAATTGTATTTGTTCGCGCAACGAATACAACTAAGGCGAGATACAAAATACAAAAAAATAAAATATTCTTGTTGAGAGTCAAACTCAAGACCTCAGCTAACTAAGCATGCACTCTAACCAACTGAGCTACGATAACTTGTTGCTCTCTTGTTTCAGTTGAAAACACTTAAGCTCTTATTTCATGAATTTGCTATAAAATTCGAATATAACTACGAATGATAAATTTGATGAAGTATAGCTACGAATGATAAATACATTATAAATATTTGATATATCGCATAATTTTTCAATAAAATAAAGTAAAATTTAAAATTGAAAACATTGGCTTGGAGAGGGAGATCAATTATAAAATGCAGATTGGATCGTGCCAAATCAGTAAATTTCGCTAGGATTATGGACTTGCTATAAACTGGACCTTACTTTATTATTGTGATGTACCAAAATAGGCCCAACAAAACTGAGTTGTTCCAGAACGGGAAAAATTCACCAATAGCCACTTTTCATTCCCTATAATTAAAAATTGAGAAAATGATACTATATAGCCCCTATAAAAATAATAGTCGAAAAATATATAAAATTTATAAATATTTACACACACACACAAAAAAAAAAATTATAAAAATTTTATATATTTTTTTGGCTACATGTAAATAGTTTCTGGCGCGGGCTAAAAGTGATAATACCCCTTGAAAATCAGTCATTATTTTATAATTTCAAATTCTACAAGTGAAATTCCAAGAGTTTCACTAGTAAAATTTAAAACTCCACGATAATGGCTATTTTTCAAAGATAGAGCAAAAAATCCGCAAGTGGATGCTATTTCTATAAAAAAGAACTGCAAGGCAGTATTTCTAAGGAAGAAGCATGGAATGGAGAAAAGAGGAGCAAAGATAGTGCTATTTCAATATTTGATAATTGATATCATTTTAAATAATTCCTGTAAATCTTAGTAGTTGATGTCAAGTATTTGGTGTTCCTAACTTGAGAGATAGTAGAGTCATAGTATTGCAAATGGGTCATAATTGTCCATTTTTCATGTACATATAATTTTCCTCGTAGTTAGGTGTAAAATTGATATAGCCTAACAAAAGCATTTAGACATTTATGCAGGAAGTAAAAGTCTCCTCTTCAGATTCATCCCCATTTTAAATATTAAAAAGCAAGCCCAACGTGACACTCATGCCTCTCCCCAATACCTTGAAAATATTTTTCGACATCGTGGTGATACTGATAAATGATGAAAAGTGTATATTTTTTTAGTATATTTGCATATTAATTCTTGTGTGAGTCACGGGAGTTTACGTGGTTTTCAAAGTGAAATATACTCATTATGTGTTTCTTATGTGTAGGAAGAGTCTGGAGGATAAAAGATCAAAAGATGACAATTCGACACAAAAAGAAGAGATAGAAAGAATTGGGAGCTCGTCCAATTTCGTGCGTGGCACGAAAATGAACTCGAAAAAGGAGAAAAATGAAAGCGCAAAACAGCGAAGCGAATCGAAGGCACGGATCGCTTCACGAACTGAAAAATTGCAAAAGTTGAGTCCGCGTCCAAGTTCGCGCGTTGCACGAAAGTTGACGCGCCCTCCAGCTCTCCTATCCGAAGTTGGATTGAAAACTTCCGCCCCTCATCAACCTAGGTCATATAAATACATCCTAAAACACCACTTTGAATGGGGAGTAGACTTTAGGGAGGCAAGAACACGCTAGGAGAACGAGTAGAAGGATTCAACTCCACGTTTTTCCCTCTTTCTTCCTCTATTTCTATTATTGGTTATAAATTCTAGTATTGTAGTTTTGCATACTATTATGCATAGCTAATTTGTTATCTAGGATTTTGATGGAACCTCTTGGAGGATGATTTTCCTGTTACGTTAATATAGATTTGCCGTAGCTTTTCTCTATTTGTTCAACTACGTGTGTATTGTAGTTGGTTGAAAAGCTCTCAATTGACTGTGCCTATTTAGCGTGTATTACTCGGGAGAGAGTGCATATTTAGGTAGTTGTTGAACAATATCACTCCTAACGTATATGAGGGATCAATACGGAGGGTTTAAAGGTGAATTAGGGATAGCGAAATTGTAACACCCAAACTTTAGACAGAGTCCCACATCGGCAAATCACAAGAGGGATACTGGGTATATAAGTTAACAAGCCTTAGACCCTAGTGACGCGTTTTAAACCCGTGAGGGCCTAGGTCCAGAGCGGAAAATTTCACTAGCGGGTTGGGCTGTTACAAATGGTATCAGAGTCACTCTTGTGTCAGCCATGCCGATGGTGGGTCAGAGTTCAACTGAGTTTAGGCAAATCCCGGTTAGGCGAGGCAAACCTCAGTGCTGAGTCTAGGCGAATCCCATGCGGTGGGGCAAACCTCAGCGAGGACGCTGAGTCCATAAGAGGGGGTGTATGTACACCCCAAACTTTAGACAGAGTCCCACATCGGCAAATCACAAGAGGGATGTTGGGTATATAAGTTAACAAGACTTAGACCCGAGTGACGCGTTTCAAACCCGTGAGAGCCTAGGCCCAGAGCGGACAATTTCACTAGCGGGCTGAGCTGTTACAGAAACCTTAGTGCGATCCGAGTGACCCGTGCTTAATGCCAGCTAGCGTAATTCGGGAGAATATGTCTAGTAAATTGTGGTAGTTACTCGGGAGAGAATTACGACACTCAGAGCGCTCATAATCGGTAGAAAATACTTAGGCGAAATTATTGAAGACGTAGCGGAAACGATTCCGACAGTTGGGGAAATCATAACTCTAGACCTCCTTAATCTTTTCTCCAACTTGATGTCAAGTATTTGGTGTTCCTAACTTGAGAGATAGTAGAGTCAGAGTATTACAAGTGGGTCATAATTGTCCATTTTTCATGTACATATAATTTTCCTCGTAGTTAGGTATAAAATTGAGATAGCCTAACAAAAGAATTTAGACAATTATGCAGGAAGTAAAAGTCTATTCTTCAGATTCATCGCAAGCCCAACGTGACACTCATGCCTCTCCCCAATATATTGAAAACATTTTTCGACATCGTGGTGGTACCTAACAGATTAGTTAGGAATTGCATAAGAGAAGAGATGTCGTAAGTAAAATTAGCACAAAAGCTATTAGGACCGAAAAAATCAGGTATTATGCGGGAAGCTAGTAAAACAAAACTTGAACGATGATAAATCGGACAATAAAAGAGAAATATACCAAAAGTAACACAAATATTTAACATGGTTCGGTCAATTTACCTACGTCCACAGGCGAAGATGAGTAATCCACTATATAAAAAAGAGTACAAAATATTGAGAGAACAACCTCACAAAGAGGCAAACACAAGTGACAGAATAACATTTGTCCCGAAAAGTTCTTCCCCTAAACAAGGCTCTCAAACCCCATATTGCTACATTGTGGATGTTACTGAATGAGAAGGAAGGATGCTCAATTTATAGAAGTCCACACATTTTTCTACAAGTGAAATATGGGAGATTTATAATTTCCTTCTCCAGGAAAAGGAAAACCCAATTATGATAATATGTTGCTCTTTCCTTCAAGAGATAAGAAAACCAAATATGGTAAGAAAATCAGGACAAACACCTAACAAAAGCAGGAGGCGATTTGGCTCAAAGTCTTAATACTCATTTGTTTGCACTTAATGGAGGTCTGAATCTTAATCATTCAGGTCTCACACATTAAGTGCATTTATTTTTAAAGTCTGAATCTTAATTATTCAGATCTTAATCATTAAGTGTGTTTGTTTTTTTTTTACTTCACAATTACATAATTAGTATGAATAGGTCTTGTCACGATCCGGATTTTCCACCATCGGGAGTCGTGATGGCTCCTACTCGTAGAAGCTAGGCAAGCCAAATTTAGTTACTTTTTGTTAACAACATAATCCCTTCTTAACAATTATTAGCAATAATATAAAAGCAACGAGATTAAATAATAGCGGAAGTCTTAATTATAGAAAACTGAAACGAAATGCGGAATATTCAATATAAGCCTCTACCCAAGACTGGTGTCACAATGCTCACGCACTGCTAAGGATACTAAATACAACGTCTGAAAGAGAACATATACTGTTTGTCTCGAATACAATGAGATAACAGACTAAAAGAGAGGATAAAGGAGACGCCGGGCCTGCGGACGCCTGCAAGGCTACCTCGGGTCTCGCTGGACTGAAGGCCTGCTCCCACTCTACTGATGCTGCTGTCCGAAACCTGGATCTGTGCAAAATAGCATAGAGTGTAGTATCAGCACAACCGACCCCATGTGCTGGTAAGTGTCTAGCCTAACCCCGGCGAAGTAGCGACGAGGCTAGACTGGACTACCAATTAAACCTGTGCAGTTATATAATATACAGCGGAAAGTAAAACAGGAATAAACAAATAAAGATGGGAGGGGGGAACATGTTGCGGGGGCATACCAGTATTAACAGTAAATCCAGAGTAACAGTCTAAGGGCAGCTTAGAATTTATAGCGGACAAGAAAGTAATATCCAAAATAAACACACTTGTATCGATAATTGTTGCGGCGCGCAACCCGATCCCAATATATAACAACACTGTTGTGGCGTGCAACCCGATCCATATCATTTAGCATTGTTGCGGCGTGCAACCCGATCCACAAATATCATTGTTGCGGCATGCAACCCGATCCATATCATTTAGAATTGTTGCGGCGCGCAACCCGATCCACAAATATCATACAATGCAAGACATCACCCTTCGTGCTTTATCACTCTTCCTCACCCAAACAACAATCACAAATAAGGGGCAAGAAAGTAAACAAATAGTGATAGAAATCCCGGCAAGGGAATGCAATTAAATAATTAAATCCCGGCAAGGGAACAATATCAATAAATTTCCATGTCCCGGCAAGAGAAAAAATCAACAAAACAACAAAACGTCCCGGCAAGGGAATAAACCAATAACTCTTTCTCTTTCTTTCACTTTCATCTCATAGTTCACATTATCACTTGAGCCGACACTCCAAAAATTTAGATATCTCATATACCTTCACAATTTGTTTTTCAACTCGAGCCAACGCTCCACGAATTTCAAAGATCACAATTTCCTTTCACATACTCTTTACAACATATAGAAATCATCAGTTAAGTATGGAAGCAATAACAAAATCCAAACTATTCGCAAAATAAGGACTCACGGTCATGCTAGACACCAATGTATAGATACTCGTCACCATGCCTATACATCGTACTCGACAATCATCAAGTAGCAAATAAGACTCAACTCCTATTCCCTCAAGCTAGGGTTAGACCAAACACTTACCTCGATGCCTTGAATTCCACTCCAACCTCAACTATAGCTTTACCCCGTGACTCCACCTCCAATCCGCTCGAATCTAGCCACAAATTACTCAATTACTTTAACAAATACTAAATGAATCAATTTGAATGCATAAAAATGAATTTTCCAAAGTTTTTCCCAAAAATTTCAAAATCGCCCCCGGGCCCACGTGGTCAAAACCCGAGGTTCGAACCAAAACCTGGTTACCCATTCCCCCACGAACTCAAATATGTAATTTGTTTTGAAATCGGACCTCAAATTGAGGTCCAAATCCCCAATTTTTGAAAAACCTAGGTTCTACCCAAAACCCCCAATTTCACCCATGAAAATCCTTGATTTTAAGTGGAAAACATGTTAAATGATGTTAATGATTTAAAGAATTGAGTAAAAATCGACTTACAAATGATTTGGAAGAAGTCTTATTCTTGAAAAATCGCCTAAGGAGTTGTGTTTTGAAAGTGGGGTGAAAAATGGCCTAAAATTCGACTAAGTATAGAAATTGCTGGGCTGCAGATATGGGAATTGCGAACTGGGGTTCGCAATTGCGAACCCCGACCAAATGTGGGAATTGCGAACCATAGTTCGCATTTGCGAACACTAGGCAAAAACAGGGGCTTCGCATTTGCGACACTTATGTCGCATTTGCGATGGCCCAGACATCGCATTTGTGAGCTTGATGGTCGCATTTGCGACTGGCTCACACTTTGCATTTGCGAACAAGTTGTCCGCATTTGCGACCCAGATAAACTATTCCCTTCCTCGCATTTGCGAGGCCTGCTTCGCAAATGCGAAAATTGCATGTCTGATGCACCAGATTTTTCTCTAAGTTCAAAATGAACTCCGACACCTATCCAAAACTCGCCCGAGCCCTCGTGGCTCCAAACCAAATATGCACACAACCTCAAAAACATCCTACGGGCTTATCCGTGTGATCAACTCGCCAAAATAACATTATATACATCGAATCAAGCCTCAAAACTCATGATTTCCTCCAAATTTTCATAAAACATCAAATTCCCATTTTAAGTCTAAAACACGTCAAATGACGTCCGTTTTCAACCAAACTTTACAGAAAGCGCTTAAACCATATATAAGACTTGTACCAGGCGCCAGAACCAAAATACGGGCTCGATACCACAGTCTTTTAATCAAATTTCATTTCTAACTTCCTTAATTATTTCCAGAAAATAATTTCACACAAAAATTTATTTCTCGGGCTTGGTACCTCGGAATTCGATTTCGGGCATACGCCCAAGTCCCATATTTTCCTACGGACCCTCCGGGACTGTCAAATCACGGGTCCGGGTCCGTTTACCCAAAATGTTGAACGAAGTCAAATTTATTCAATTTAATATCAAAATTTAACATTTTTCTCACAGAATTCGTATTTAAGCTTTCCGGCTACGCGCCCGGATTGTGCATGCAAATCGAGGCAACCCCAAATGAGGTTTTCAAGGCCTCGGAAGCACGGAATGAGTAAGGAAACAAGTGATGACCCTTTGGGTCGTCACATTCTCCACCTCTAAAACAACCGTTCGTCCTCGAACGGACAAAAGAAAGAAGTACCTGAGTCGGGGAAAAGATGAGGATAACGGCTCCGCATATTGGACTCGGACTACCAAGTCGATGCCTCAGGAGGCTGACCTCTCCACTGAACACGAACAGAAGGGAAACTCTTGGATCTCAATTGACGAACCTGCCGGTCCAAAATAGCTACCGGCTCCTCCTTGTAAGAAAAGTCCTTGTCCAACTGGACAGTGCTGAAATCTAACACGTGGGCTGGGTCGCCGTGATACCTCCGAAGCATGGACACATAAAAAACTGGATGCACGACTGATAAGCTAGGCGGCAATGCAAGTCTATAAGCCACCTCTCCCACTCGATCAAGAATCTAAAACGGACCAATGAACCTAGGGCTAAGCTTGCCCTTCTTTCTAAATCTCATCACGCCCTTCATAGGCGACACGCGGAGCAATACCCGCTCACCAACCATAAATGCCACATCTCGAACCTTGCGGTCTGCATAACTCTTTTGCCTAGACTGAGCGGAACGAAGCCTATCCTGAATGATCTTGACCTTGTCCAAGACCTCCTAAACCAAATCTGTACCCAACAACCGAGCCTTTCCCGACTCAAACCATCCAACCGGAGACCGACACCGCCTACCATATAAAGCCTCGTAAGGAGCCATCTGGATGCTCGACTGGTAGCTGTTGTTGTAGGCAAACTCCGCTAAAGGCAAGAACTGATCCCACGAACCTCCAAAGTCGATAACACAAGCTCGAAGCATATCCTCCAAAATCTGAATAGTCCGCTCGGACTGCCCGTCCGTCTGGGGATGAAATTCTATGCTCAACTCAACCCGTGTGCCCAACTCTCGCTGAACTGCTCTCCAGAAGCGCGAGGTAAACTGCGTACCCCGGTCCGAAATAATAGATGCCGGCACACCATGAAGGCGAACAATCTCCCGGATATAAATCTCAGCTAATCTCTCAGAAGAGTAGGAGGCTGCCACAGGAATGAAATGCGCTGACTTGGTCAGCCTATCAACAATAACCCATATCGCATCGAACTTCTTCCGAGTCAACGGAAGCCCAGTAACAAAATCCATAGTAATCCGCTCCGACTTCCACTCGGGAAGTTCAATCCTCTGAAATAAACCATCAGGCCTCTGATGCTCGTACTTAACCTGCTGACAATTCAAACAACGAGCCACACATGCTACGATATCCTTCTTCATTCTACGCCACCAATAATGCTGCCGCAAATCCTGATACATCTTCGCGGCGCCCGGATGAATAGAGTACCTGAAACTATGGGCCTCCTCTAAAATCAACTCTCGAAGACCATCCACATTGGGCACACAAAATCGCCCCTGCAATCTCAAAACTCCATCCGCATCTAAGGTAACCTGCTTGGCACCTCCTCGCTGCACCGTGTCTCTAAGGACACATAAATGGGGATCATCAAACTGCCGATCACGAATACACTTCAATAATGAAGAACGAGCGACCATGCAAGCTAACACACGACTGGGCTCAGAAACGTCCAGTCTCACGAACTGATTGGCTAAAGCCTGAACATCCAAAACAAGCGGCCTCTGGCTGACCGGAATATAAGCGAGACTGCCAATACTGGCTGACTTCCTACTCAAAGCATCGGCCACTACATTGGCCTTCCCGGGATGATAAAGGATAGTGACATCATAATCCTTCAACAACTCCAACCACCTTCTCTGCCTCAAATTCAACTCCTTTTGCTTGAACAAGTACTGAAGACTCTTGTGATCAGTGAACACCTCACACGCCACGCCATACAAATAATGCCTCCAAATCTTCAAGGAGTGAACAATGGCTGCTAACTCCAAATCATGAACCGGATAATTCTTCTCATGAATCTTCAACCGCCTCGAAGCATAGGCAATGACCGGCCATCCTGCATCAACACTGCACCAAGCCCAATACGGGAAGCATCACAATCAACTGTATAGGGCCCTGAACCTGTGGGCAAAACCAACACCGGTGCCATAGTCAGAGCTATCTTGAGCTTCTGAAAGCTCGCCTCACACTCGTCCGACCATCTGAACTGGGTACCCTTCTGGGTCAATCTGGTCATCGGGGCTGCAATAGATGAAAACCCCACCACGAACCGTCGATAGTAGCCTGCCAACCCCAAGAAACTCCGAATCTCTGTAGCTGATGCTGGTCTAGGCCAGTTCTTGACTGCCTCTATCTTCTTTGGGTCCACCTGAATACCCTCAGCTGATACAACATGACCCAGAAATGCAACTGAACCCAACCAGAATTCACACTTCGAGAACTTAGCATATAACTGACTATCCCTCAGAGTCTGAAGAACCACTCTAAGGTGTTGCTCGTGCTCCTCCTGGCTGCGGGAGTATATCAATATATCATCAATGAACACTATCACGAATGAATCCAAATAAGGCCTGAACACTCGGTTCATCAAGTCCATGAAAGCTGCTGGGGCATTTGTCAACCCGAATGACATAACCAAGAACTCATAATGCCCATACCGAGTGCGAAAAGCTGTCTTAGGGACATCAGATGCCCTAAT
>NC_031995.1:7629206-7652099 GCF_001879085.1 Nicotiana attenuata | reverse complement strand
CAGCACTGGAATCCCGAACATAAGCTAGATAAGCCAAACACCCCTTCTCGACCATACGCCGAGCCTTCACATACGATATAACACTGCGGGTAGAGTGACCTGGGGTCCCTCTCCACTCTAAATGGGGTAAATCTGGTAAAGCTAAGGTCACAGTCTTGGCATGGCAGTCCAAGATAGCATGATACGGGGATAACCAGTCCATCCCCAATATAACATCGAATTCGACCATATCTAAAAGCAACAAGTCAACACGGGTCTCAAGACCCCCAATCACCACAACACAAGAACGATGAACTCGATCGACCACAATAGAATCACCCATCGGTGTAGATACATAAACAGGAATACTCAGTGGATCACTAGGCATGATCAGGTACGGTGCAAAATAGGATGACACATACGAATACGTAGACCCTGGATCAAATAGCACTGAAGCATGTCTATCACAAACCAGAATCGTACCTGTAATGACTGCATTTGAAGCCTCTGCCTCGGGCCTAGCTGAAGAGCATAACATCGGGGTTGGGCCCCACCACCCTGAACCATATCTCTAGGTCGATCTGCTGCTGGCTGGCCTCCACCCCTGGCGGTCTGAGCTCCACCTCTATGACCTCTACCTCCACCTTTAGTACCTCTACCCCCGCCTCTAGCTGGCTGGGCTGGCTGTAGAGCATCTGGTGCCTGAATCATAGGACGGGGACCCTGCTGCTGCGATTGAGTACCCCTCAACCTTGGGCAAGCCCTCCTGATGTGACCATACTCACCACACTCATAACATCCATCCGAACGCTGTGGCTGAGGAAACTGAGGCTGACCCTGGCGACCTGAAAGACCCCCACGGAAACTCTGAAGTGGCGGTGTGCTGATAGGAGCTGGCGGTGCACTAAATGACTGCTGATCAGAATAATGTGCCTGAGAACCACGACCACCTGATGTACCGTGAGAAACCTGGAGAGCTGACTAAAAGGGCCTAGGAGGATGGCCTCTACCATATGAATCTCTACCTCCAGACGAGGTACCACTGAATCTGTCGGAATGACGGGCTCTCTTGTCTCCCCCATGACCACCCCCCTGCGATAATACCATCTCAATCCTCCGGGCCACATTGGCCGCCTCCTGAAAAGTGATATCACTCCCCGCCTCTCTAGCCATCTGGAGACGAATAGGCTGAATGAGTCCATCAATAAACCGTCTCACTCTCTCCCTCTCAGTGGGGAGTATAACAATAGCATGGAGAGCCAACTCAATAAACCCGATCTCGTACTGAGTGACCGTCATGGAACCCTGCTGAAGGCGCTTGAACTGCCTCCGAAAGGCCTCTCGCTGTGTGATAGGGAGAAACTTCTCCAGAAACAACACTGAAAACTGATCCCATGTCAAGGCTGGAAACCCTGCTGGTCTAGCTAAACAGAAATCCCTCCACCAAGTCTTGGCGGATCCAGATAGGCGAAATGCAGCGAAATCAACTTCATTGGACTCAACAATACCCATGTTCCGAAGAACCTCAAGGCAGCTGTCCAAAAAATCCTGAGGATCCTCGGTGGGTGCACCGCTGAAAGTAGTAGTGAAGAGCTTGGTGAACCTATCCAACCTCCATAAAGCATCGGCAGACATAGCTGCCCCATCACCGGCCTGGGCTACCACACCCGGCTGAGCTGCTCCAACCAGCTGAACTGCTGGGGTCTGAATCGGGGGAACTCCCTGCTCCGGAGTGCGAGTAGTAGGAGTCTGGGCTCCTCCTCCAGCCTGAGAGACGGCTGGTGCTACAGGAAGCAAACCTGCTCGAGTAACACTCTCCATGAGACCCACCAATCGGACCAGAGCGTCCTGAAGAACTGGGGTAGCAATAAACCCCTATGGGACCTGAGTTGGGCCCACCGGAACTGCTGGGGATGGGGTCGGAACCTCCTCGTCAATGTCAACCTGAGGCTCCGCCACTGGTGCTGCTGCTCGGGGCTTAGCTCCGTCCCTACCTCGGCCTCTAGCACGGCCTCGGCCTCGCCATCTGCCCCTAGCGGGAGCTGTCTGGGGCTCGGACTGCTTATCGGAAGATGAAGAAGCACGTGTTCTCGCCATCTGCGAAAGAACAGAGTAGAAATTCAATTAGCATTGAGAAACCAAACCGCACGACAAGAAAGAACAAATGTGAACCTTTTCCTAACTCGGTAGCCTCTGGGGGATAAATACAGACGTCTCCGTACCGATCCCTCAGACTCTACTAAGCTTGTCCGTGAGTTGTGAGACCTATGTAACCTAAAGCTCTGATACCAACTTGTCACGACTCCCGAGGGTGGGAAATCCGGGTCGTGACAGGTCTGTATGATTAAAATCTATAACAAAGACTTAATTTCATTAAGATGCTATCATCCATATTCATTATTAACTGTCGCCACCGCACTATCATTATCAACTAACACCATGCCACCCACCACCACCATACTTAATCACCACCATACTCAACCACCACCACCACCATCCTCAATCATAGCCGCCACCATCATCGACTACCACCACCCACCATCTTCACCACTCCCACCACCATCATTATCAACCACAACCAAAACTCATCCAGCTCAGCTACCACAACTAACCACCCCATTACCATCAACAAACATAGCCGACATTGCCATCATTATAAACCACCACCACCACCTGCCATTATTAACTGTCACCACCCACCACCACCATCCTCAATCATAATCGCCACCATTATCAATCACTAATAATTACTACCCTGAACCACCAGCCGCCTTGACCACCTCTAGTCGGTATTCACAAGCACTACCGTTAGTCATCACCACCAGCAACTATTATATTTTAAAAAATTATACATTTTATTGATAGAATATTAGATTAATTAGTATTTCATTTGAATTTTATGTTTATCAATTTTCAAATAAAGATATATTTTATACATTCAGATGTTAAAAAACAAACAATCTTAGTTATTTAGTATTTAGATCTTAATACACATCTTTATATCCAAATGTGTATTCAGATTCAAATGTCTTAATCTTAATACACATATTGATATTCAGATTCGGACGTTCTAATCTTAAAAAAAGAAAATGAGTTTTTTTCACCTCCCTTTAGTTTAATTCTCTTTTAGGGTGCATTTGGTATAGCAAATATCTTTCAGTATTTGATGAGTGTAAGTAATGGGTAGGAATGACTTGCGTCATTGATAAGTGTACTGTGTAAGTAATTTTTCTTTACCATATCTTAATCTTGCAGCATGTCACATATTTCAACCAATAATAATATTATGATCAACCTTTAATACTCAAAATTATTGGCAGAACACCAGCCCTTATCCTATCCCTACTATTCTGCTACTTTTCATATAAGTTACCAACCTTAGTGCCCAAACACCCAGACAATTATTCTGTAAAGTAAAATATTTCTCATAAATAATAGTTTTATATAAAACATTTACTCATACCACACGCACAAAGAGTGGGCAGAAAGTGGGAACACAGTATTAATTATGAAAACAATATCCCTTATAGTTTTTGTGAGATATTAAATCATGTTACGTAGGTAAATTTAACATTATCCCTTATAGTTTTTGTGAGATATTAGTTTTTGTGAGATATTAAATCATGCCACCAACATTGTTCATTGTATCTTCTTAAGATCCCCTATATGTACACATGACTTGTCATTTTCAATAGACTTAAAACATGATACGTGCTTTCTTATTTACAAAATTTTCTCCTTTCCTAAAAAGTTGTGTGGTTAATCCCCCATAATTCATTTTTTCTAACTTTTGTACGCCGTGAAATGAATTTTTTTATACAAATAGTCGGTCATATTTACTGTTTATTTTTTTTGTCATATACATAGATTATACATTGACTATACACAATTATATGTATATATTGCATAAATTATACATATATTACATTCCACCGTACATTTATAATTTAAACGGTTGAGTGAACGTCTATTTGGATTAATTCTTTAGTTTATTAACCCTCTTGTCTGTGGAATGTGTTTAATTTCTATGGAATGATAATATTTTTTAAAGATTCAAATTGAAAAAAAGAAGGTACTCCCTCTTATTCAATTTAGATAACATATTTCGCTTATTGAGAGTCAGTTTGACTACATATTTCGCTTATTGAGAGTCAGTTTGACTACACTTTAAAACTAAATTAAATTATTTCAACTTAGTATTTTTAAAATTAAATTTTAGATATTCAAAAACTACACGAAAGTACTATAAGTTGTAATTTTCTCATGTCAATATGATAGAAAACTATATTTTAAAATATTAATCAAACTCCACACCGTTTGACTCTCCATAAACGAAATGTGTCAATCTAAATTGAAACGGATGAAGTAAAAATTAACGGTAAAACAGTGAGAGGATTGAATTATGAACATTGAATTTTATTTACTGAATTTGTCAAATGTCTGGAAAGATTGAGTCTTCTAACTACAGAACTCTTTTGTAAATTACAACAAAAAATGTTATCTAAACAACGTAATTCCAACTCCTCACTACCAAAACAGCTTTCCAGCTCAATTTGATGACTTCCAGAAAAAGCTGTCACTGTCCCACAAACTTCCAAATCATCATCTCCTTCATTTTGTTCACTGTTTATTCTAACTGTGGTCCAAATTTCATCGTCCCAACTCCAGTTTGGTTTTCTTGAATTCAGACCCAATTTTCTTACCCTTTGAATAGGAGAATCTATTGAAGTTTCCAGTTGTATTGTAGTAGAATCCATGGTTTCTGTTTCCTCTACTGAATTCCAAATGTCTTGATCAAGAATGCTTGTTGGGGAGATTGTGATAGAATCTTGAATTACCTTAAAATTGGATATTTCCTCAAGAAATGGATGTTTGAGGAGTTGTTTAGCCGTCCATCTTTCTCTTGGATCTTTTCTGAAGCATTTGCTTAAGAAATCCTTTGCTTGTAAAGACAGAAACTTTGGAATTTCTGGGGATTGGCCAGAAAATGCAATTTTGTAAAGCAATGAAGCTGAATTAGTCACATTAGTCCAAGGTGATCCACCTGTGGCCATTTCAATAATTGTACATCCTAATCCCCATATATCAGCTGCAAATCCCTGTTCTTCCCCACGCGCCACCTCCGGTGCCATGTACATCGGCGTGCCGCCAATTGGCTGGGCGGAAGCAGCCGCTGTGCCGCCGTCCCTCTCCGCCGGATCAACCCACCTAGCACAGCCAAAGTCAGCAATTTTGGCACCGGTTTTACCTAACAAAATGTTTTGTCCCTTAATATCACAGTGTACTACGCCTCTTGAATGTAGGTATTCTAATCCTAGCAAAATTTGCTTGGTGTAATACCCGATTACTGGCTCGTTGATCCGACTACCCTGTTTTCGGATTTCATCGGTTATTGTACCGTCCGACATGTACTCCATCATAAGATTAAACATGAATTTGTCGTTCTCTTTTGTAACATCGTACCCCTTGTAGCTAACTATGTAAGGGGAGCTCAATTCAGACAAAATTTTCTGCTCTTTTTGCAAGAACTGCGATTGCGATATCTCCACTGACTTGACAGCAAAAACCTCATCGGAACAACGTGATTTGGCAACGGAGACGGCGGCGGAGGAGCCGTGGCCGATAATATTCCCTCTGGTCCAATCCATTTTAAAAGAAGAATAAGAAGATTGGTAGGCAGTTTAAGAATTTTTAGAAAGTGTTCTGTTTTTGGTTTGTTATAAGATGCAATAGAGGTATATATATATATATATGGTGAAAGTCGGAAACTCCAAATTAGTTGGGTAGAGCTTAGGTGGCCTCTCGTTTCTCTTTAAAACTTTGACGATTGCTTTAACGGGAATTCACAACGTGGACAAATGCTTGTGGCCATACGGCTGTAGGTTGGAGGAATCCCATTACTTGGCCAATTAGAATTGTCGCCATGTGGCAAGCTATGGTTATTTCAAAAGGTGTTTTAAGTTTTAGGTACAACTATATACGTAAAGATAATTGCTGGTAAATTACTATAATTAGATGATATCTGCTATCTCAAGCTAAAGTATAGTGCCAACATAAAAAGATATTTTTATATTATCGATACATATAACTAAATCATATCAAAATGGGCAGATTGGATTGTGATCCTTTGTTTTGTATGGTGTGTAATTACTTTAAAGATTAAATTTGGGAGTTAGGGAAGGTGTTTGGTAAGTTTTTATTCTTTTCAAGAGACTAGTTTGAACCACAAAAATAGATATTAGTATTGAATTCTCTGGATATTTCACTTTTTGATAGGCATTGAATTCAAGTGGAATTTGAAGTCATTGATGCTCTTTACATGTTTATCCACTAAACTTTACCATGGATTTTAAACTTCCTAGAAAAGGACAAGCATAAGGTCAATCAAAATAAGAAGAGCCTAGCAAATAGATATGTCTTACTAGCGGTGATGATGATAAATATTGGGAAAAAAAAGAGGAGATATGTCTTACTACAAAGAACAGATTTCAAAGGGGAAAAAAAGGATTAGTAGCCAATTTATTGTATGTAACCTCACTAGTGATATTGTTCACTTTGGACTTAGACCCATACGGTTTTAAAACGTGTCATTAGAGTCTAAGACGTGTTTACTTATATATCCAATATCTCTCTTGTGTTTTGCCTATGTAAGATTCGCTTAGAGTGTCATATGAAAACAACAAAGCATTTAATGAAAGAGAATTAAGTGTTGATACTAATAATTATCTTTACTTAATGTAAATAATTAAGCTATTCCAAATCGCATAATCACCTTCTGGAACGTCAACAATAAAAAAATTTGCTTTCTCATTATGCTAAAGGAAGAATTATAGTTGGAACCCTTACAGTTTAAACCATTCTCAAACAGTGACTAATATTGGCCTATTACTAGTAATGGTTCTTAACTTCTAAATCAAGTCTTTGATAATCCTTCAATATGGCAAAGTAAGCTTTATTTTCCAATCATACCTCAAAATCTCCACGAAGATTCCATCGGATGCCGACTTTTTAACTGTTACTAGTAACAATAATGTGCCTTGAGCTACATGCTTTTTCTTTTCTTTTCTTTTTTTTATATTTTAGTCAGGGGCAAAGGTAGTGTATTGTTGACGGGTTCGGACGAATTCAATAATTTTTACTTAAACCCTGTTTTATATTAGAAATTCATTAAATCCGTATAAATATTTAATTGTAAACCCACTAACTAAACGAGTTATGAGTTCAATAGCAGTTTCAGAATTCATAAACTTTAAATCCTGGCCCCGCCTTTGAATTTAGTTTTGTTTGCTTCTATAAGAAGCATAGCATCTACAGTTCTACATATTATAACCACTTTAGTAAAATAACCTTTAAAATGTCATGTCCAAATGGTTACGCATTAAAGAAGGCTACTTCAAACTGTTTCAATACCAAACTATAAATGTATTAATTTCTTTTTGACAGTTCTTAAAGATTTAAGTTAACTTCAGTTGAATGCACCCACCAACTGCAGCTAAATTCTACTCTGGTTTAGTAATTGTGAAACAGTACGTGCATATTTCAATAAATATGACATTAACTCGATATGTAAGAACATCTTAATTACGAAGTGTAAAAAACACATTCTTCAGCAGAGGTTTGATTAAAGGGGAAGTTAAAAAAATAAAAATAAAGAAGGATAAAAGGTGTTAAAGAAGAAGTAACAAATTTCACCAAAAAGAAAAGAATTTGACTCTTTAAAGAACATTAAGTGACAGAATAAGTGAGGTTAATTAGTTGTAAAGTAAAAGCCACAAAACAAAAGATTTACCTCATCACTTGGGCCTCATGACGTATGACACAATAACAGTATTAAAACTTAATTAATTAAATTAGCTGGACACAAATCTAAATCTTGCAAGAAGATATGATAAGAAAAGATTATGAATCTAATTTTTTATTAATTATAATATAATACTAAGCTCCATCTTCATGCTCTCCCATGTATGAAGGCGTGGCGTGTGAGTTAGCAAATTAATAAGAGATGTTGTTTCATCTCAAGTGACGTGTATTATTATAGTATCACTTTAACCACTTTAATTTGAATTGGTTAAGCTCCTTAATTCTTTTTCTCATAAGGAAAGTTAAGGCTAAATCATTAATTCATGGAGTGACAAGTGTGTCATGGATCATGAAATTAACAGTTCATTTTGGATCTGAAATGAATAATCTAACATAGGATCTGCGATGTAATCCAGCGTATAATATTATGCCACATGGTACAGTTAAAGTTTGAAAAAATCAGAGCTGAGTTAGAAAAGGGCTAATATTGTTGTTCCACAATTAATCTTTCTCTTATGGTTCTTAGTTCTAACCTCTGCGGGGAATATAATGTATATTAGAAGTATCAAAGTGACTTCATTTGAAAATTTTATAGCCGTCCGGATTCATTATTTACTTTTTTTAAAAAAAAAATTTATATTCGTAAATTATATACGATTATACACATATTAATAGGGGCAGAGCTAGAAGCCCGAATGCGAGTTTGGACGAACGCAATAACTATTGCTCAAAACAGTGAATTTGTGTTAAAAAGTTTATCTGAATATGTACAAATATTAATATTAGAACCCAACTATTAGTACTTGAAGTCGTCGTTCTAAAATTCATTACCCATAAAGTTAAAATCCTAACTCCATCGTTATATATAAATTAAATGTATAGTATAGATTGGTTGACTATCTTTAATTTAAGTGTTCTTCTAAATTGTATTAAACTCATGCCAACACTTGGTAGTAAGCATGGTTAAAGTTTGTGGAGGGTGATATTTGAACGCAAAAATATAGGCAAGGGAGATCTTGGGAGTTAGTAAGACGGCTAGACATATGTAAACCTATTTTAAACGTTTTTCCTCCAACTTGTGTGGACCATATGAGAGAAAAGTGAAGACAATTACACTACAATAGTTTGGGAAATGCAAATAAGGAAGATGGCATATAGACATGAGTTGGTTAGCCTGCCAATTGTAAATGAAGCAGCTGCAGGACAAGTAGGCGTGTTATGTTTATTGTTGGCTTTCACGTCGCTCTTTAGTCTTTACAATTATAGTAGTCGGAGGAAGTAGGAATAGAGGATAGGATCTTTATATTTTTGAAGATATCACAAAAGATTCACAATATTATGCCAAGTGTTGCATTTTGGTTGGGCAATTGTGGAAGAAGGAATTAGTTAACTGGAGTAATTAAATTGCTGGCTTTGCGTCACAGGGACAGCTAGACATAGTTGGGCATGTACTCACGTATGTACTTTCACTTCCCAATCCTATTTGCTGGTTATGATATTTTCACTTGTTTATCTTCAAACTGTTTGTTAGGATAGGTTTTAGATCTCTTTTTTTCCTTATCACTCAGAAAAGGTTTGGAACCATTCCCCCTTTTACTATGATAACGTGGTCTTGTCTTTAGCTTACCCCTTTGTAGTAGACAATTATTTGACACGTGGCAATAGTTTTTGGGGCTATTAACAACTTGGCTCTAACTCTAACAGCACTGCTATTTGGTCGGCAAAACAAAATCGACACAACTTACAACTCACAAAATTATGTAGTATTTAATTGTGGCGTACTGAGTATATACGTGTGGAAGTTGGGTATGGTAGATTGCAGGTAGTCCATTTACTAAGCACTATGGGAAATCCTTTCAGACTCAGAGAGTTAGAGACTTCAAGGCAGTGCGACTGGATCTTAAGGCCACTAAGGCAATGATCTTAGGCCCCTAAAATACTTAGGGCCCCAAAATTTATGAATAATATATATAAAATTTAATAATTATGCATTGTTGATGAATTTTTAAATTATTTGGTTAAAATAGTTATAGCTAAAAGTTTTACACATCTTAAATTGTAGTTGCTAGTTATTTTTTGTCTTTAATTCATCCCAACTTAAATCGATCTTCGTACAACGTTAGTTTAGAATAATTTTTCTTAATTTTTTGAGTGCCTTTGTAGATATTGTTCAAGCTACTTCGATAAGTAACTATTAAAATTCGTCCTTAACATTGAGTGACTCTTCAAACATAGTAGTTACTACAGTATTATTTGTTTCGACTTATATTTAGAATTAAAATTGCTAAGAGAAACTGTATTAATAGAAAAATACTCTAACTGGCAAACTCAATCAAGTAAAAAATATTAATTTAATTAACGTTAATAATTTCTATATCAGTTGTTGTGCGATTCTTAGCTGAGAGAATAGAGAAATGAAATGAGGAAGAAGATAATTGGAATTGTATTCTTCTAAGTGTCGATCAATACAATGCTGCCCTCTTATAGTGCTAAAATCCCTAACTCCACTAACTAACTAATAGTGTATATACATCTGTCAAAATAACCACTAATAACTAATTAATTTTTAACTAACTCAAACAACTCCCTTAACTTCTATTGTGTACAATTTGGTCCCTCATATCCCAAGACTCCCCCTCAAGCTGGAGAGTGAAATGTATTGAACACTCCTAGCTTGGAAAGAAGAAAACAGTGTTGTGCAACACCAAGTCCTTTTGTCATGATGTCTGCCAACTGAAACTTTGTTGAAATATGATGAGGTGCGAGTAGTCCATTTTTTATCTTCTTCCGGACAAAGTGACAATCAATTTCAATGTGCTTTGTTCGTTCATGAAATATAGGATTTGCTGCAATTTGGAGAGCAACTTTGTTGTCATAGTAGAGGTTAATTGGTTGCTGTAAGGCAACATTCAATTCCTTTGATAAACAACTAGCCAAGTAACTTCAGCCGGTACTGCTGCAAGACTCCTATACTCTGCTTCAGCTGAGCTACGACTTATTGTTTGTTGTTTCTTGGACTTCCATGATCGCAAAGAGTCCCCCAGTTTTATAACATATCCAGTAATTGACCTCCGTGTATTTGGACCTACTGTCCAATCAGAATCACAGTAGGCAATGAGATGAGAGATAGGACCCCTCTTCAGGAATACACCAAGTCCAAGTGAGACTTTGATGTACCTGACTACTCTAAGTGCAGCATCCATATGAGATTACTTTGGATGTTGCATGAACTGGCTTTGCACTTGCACAACAAAACAAATATCAGGACGTGTGATGGTCAAATAGAGCAATTTTCCCACTAACCTCTGGTAACTTGCTATATCCTGCAATTTTTCATCTCCATTGTGTCCTCCATGTTTGTCATACTCTATGGTATTCATTTTCTGATTTGTCTCAATAGGAGTAGAAGCAGGTTTAGCTGCGGCTAATCCTGTGGTAGTAATCAATTCTAGTGCATATTTCCTTTGGTTTAGCAGTATGCCCTTATCTGATCTCATTACTTCTATGACCAAGAAATATCTAAGTTCCCCTAAATCCTTGACTTTGAATTTGGTGTGCAAAGTATTCTTAGCCTCTTCCACCAAAGACATATTGCTACCAGTGATTAAAAGATCATCAACATATACCAAGATGATAACAATGTTCTGTCCTGATTGCTTAGTAAACAAAGAGTGATCATATGCACTCTGTTGGTATCCTGCTCCTACTAAGGCATCTGTGAGCTTAATGTTCCATTGTCTCGAAGACTGTTTCAAGCCATAGAGTGATTTCACTAGTCTGCAGACTTTATTCTCCCCTGGCTTTGGAAACCTTGTGGCAAGAGCATGTACAGTTCCTCGTATAAATCACCTTGTAGGAATGCATTGTTGACATCCATTTGATATAGGATCCACCCCTTTGAGGCTGCTATGCTAAAGTCAGTTCTCACAGTTACCATTTTGGCAACTGGTGAAAATGTCTCATGATAATCTAACCCTTCTTGTTGAGTGTATCCTTTTGCAACCAGTCGTCCCTTGAACCTCTCCATTTGACTTGTATTTGATTTTGAATACCCATTTAGAACCAATTGGTTTCTTCCCTTCTGGCAAGTCTACCACCTCCCAGGTGTGATTTTCTTCAAGTGCTTTAATCTCTTGGTTCATAGCTTCTATCCACCTTGGGTCATGTACAACTTCCTTAAAAGACTGTGGCTCAGTTAAGACTGAAAAAACACTGAGATAAGACTGATATGCAGGAGATAGATTATCATAGGAGATGGCATTAGAAATTGAGTAGGGATTGTTAGTGTGTGTCTTAACAGTAGTGATGTAATCCTTAAGCCAAATGGAAGGCTTTCCTTGTCGACATGACTTCCTAGTTTCCACACCTGCAGATGCTGGTTGAGGATGTACACTTGCTTCCTCTGTTGGTTCTAAAGAATGCTCCTAAGCTTCTTTTGGCTCAACTGCTTGTTCAGACTCTGTTGGTTCTGAAGAATGTTCCTGAGCTTCTGTTGGCTTAGCTGCTTGTTCAGAAATAGAATTCTCATTCATTTGATCTGCATTCTCATGTTCTCCATCAGATATGACATCGTCTAGAACTGTTGTATCATTTGTGGTTTCTCCTGCTGTAGTAGTACTGTCTTCAATTTGTAGCTGTATGTTCTGAGATGTAGTTGGAATCACAGTTGGATGTGATTGTTGCATCTCTTCTGCCTCCAATGAATATTGAAAAATAAAAAGATCCTCTGCATCATCTGGACTTGTAGTATTGCCAAAAGAAAAAATCACCTCTTTGAACACCACATCTCTGCTAACAAATATACTCCTATTCTCTAGATCATACAGCCTATAACCCTTTTGAGTGTCTAAATATTCAATAAGGACAGTCTTTCTTGCTCTAACTGTAAATTTATCACCTTTAGGTAGGTTACTTGCATAGCACAAACAACCAAATACCCTTAAGTGATCCACCTTAACTGGTTTTCCATACAATAACTCATAAGGTGATTTTACCTTGTGATACACTAGCGGGCAACTTGTTTATCAAGTATACTGCAGTTCTTACATCATCACCATAGAACCTTCTAGGAACTGCACTTTGAAAATTTAAGGCTCTTGCAACCTCCAAGATATGCCTGTGCTTTCGTTTAACCACCCCATTTTGTTGTGGGGTGTATGAACAACTACTCTGGTGTATAATCCCAAGAGAGGCAAACAAGATATTGCATTGAGAATTGAAGAATTCTGTACCATTATCTGATCTAACAACCTTCACAGTGATTTCAAACTGAGTCTTTATCATTGCAAGCAAGTTCTTTATTACAACAACTACTTCACACTTAGATTGTATTAAGCATACCCAAGTAAATCTGCTATAGTCATCTATAATTGTAACAAAATAGACTTTCCTGTCATATGTAGGTACCTTATGAGGTCCCCAATCATCCATGTGAACAAGCTGAAAACAACCACTTGACCTAGTGCTACTAGTGGGAAATTGTAATCTACATTGCTTTGCTAAGGGACATACTTCAGAATTGTCCTGCACTCCAGTGTGTATTTTATTCTTCAATGTTGAAATATGCTTCATACTTTTCTGATGCATGGACTAGTCTCAAATGCCACAGTCTTGTATCTCCATATTCCTTCAAGAAGCTTGTTGTTGTTATTAGTAGATTCTCTTTTATTAGGTACAATCATTGTTTTCTCTACTAATCCCCATCACCTTGCCATTGTAGAGCCCCTGAAATATGCAGAAATCAGGGTAAAAACCGACTGAGCAACACAATTGCTTAGTAACTTTAGATACTGATAATAGATTGAATTTAAAATCTGGCACATGTAGAACTCCTTCAATAGTTTTGTAACCTAACACTATTGCATCTCCAGTATGTGTTATGTCTGCCTTATTGCCAGTTGGTAATTGTACTCCATCAGTTCTATTGTCTGCTCTTTTAAAATTACTTAGAACATTCTTGCAATGTGTCACATGATGAGTTGCACCTGAGTCCACTATCCAAACATGATCATTAGCAGCTATATTTGCTATTAAAGCAATAATACCTATAGTATTTGTAGAACAGTCATTTGTGTTTGTTTTCTACAACAAGATAACCAATTGTTTATATTGATTCTCAGTAAAGAAATTTCCTTGAGTTGGCATCATAACCTCCTACTTTATCTCACTGGTGGTTTCATTGTTTACATAGGTCCTTCCTCCTGAGTTTTGACCTTTCTTCTTGCTATTAAAATCTAGTGGGTACCCTACTATCTTGTAACAATTTTCTTTGAGGTGCCCTTTATAACCACAGTAATCACAGACTAATCCTGGCCTTTTAGGTCTGAATTCATGACTCTTTCCTGACATCATTGTGAGTGGATCCTTCAATGTATCTGTAACCCCCATGGTTCTTTGGCTTTCCTCTTGTGTGACTATTGCATAGGCTTCATTCACAGTGACTACAGGCCTCTTAGCTAAAACATTGCTCCTAATGTTACCATAACTTTCATTCAACCCCATGAGAAATTGGAGCAGTCGTATGTTCTTCATTAGCTCTACAGATGGTCTAGATTTTTCACAATCACATGAGGCTAAAGGTACAATTACATCTAATTCATCCCACAGATCCTTCATCTTAGAATAGTAGCTAGTAACTGAATCAGTCCCCCGTCTCACAGTTGCAATAGCAGTCCAGAGGTTATAGATCCTCGTTAGATTTGATCTATCAAATCTCTCTTGAAAATAAGCCCACACTTTCTTTGCATTTGATGCATATACGATTCTAGGAATTAATTCATTAGAAACAATACTACCAATCCATGAGAGAACAATCGCATTACATTTCTCCCATTGCTTTGCCAATTCGCCTTTGTACATGCTTTTACATGATCCATCCACAAATCCCAGCTTGCTCTTTTCCCGGAGTGCCAATTTCATCGCTCTACTCCATAGCGAATAGTTTTCTGGCCCTGTGAGCTTGAGCGAAATTAAGACTAGTCCCGGAGCATCTGAAGCTTGCATGGATGATTATGATCTAGAGAATTGACTTCGCTATCGGCCATAGCTGTTAAGAAATCGAGCTCAGAAAGCTTGAATCTCGCCGGAAATCGATCGAGTTACAGTGTCCGCTCTGATACCATGTTCGATTCTTAGCTAAGAGAACAAAGAAATGAAATGAAGAAGAAGAGAAATTGGAATTGTATTCTTCTAAGTGTCGATCAATACAATGCTGCACTCTTATAGTGCTAAAATCCCTAACTCCACTAACTAACTAACTAAGATTGTATTTACAGCTGTCAAAACAACCACTAATAACTAACTAATTTTTAACTAACTCAAACAACTCCCTTAACTTCTATTGTGTACAATTTGGTCCCTCATATCCGAAGAGTTGCCTCGGTTGAAAAAGTTCTTCAAAGCTAAATCAATAAATTTCAACATGATAACACTATTAAACAAATTGGTTAGACATTGGCAATAATTAAACTGATTATAACTTCTTTATATTTCGGTAAATTATAAGAGTAAACAAAAATTAAAAAAAATTTAAGGCCTCACTTTTTGTTTCGCCTTAGGCCCCATATTACGTTGAGTCGCCCCTGCTTCAAGGAGAACAAAGAGTTATCTATATCCACACGTTGAGATAAACAATCTTTACGTTGTGTTACGAACCCCGTTATGAGGTTTTATTTAGGAAAATGACATTGTATAGCCGCTTTAGAATAGTATTCGAAAAATATATATATTTTTATATATTATTTGTATATATATTCATTCTGTATGTTATATACAAAATATACAAAAATTGTAATACAAATTTTATATACTTTTTCGTCTAGCGGATGTAAATAGTTTCTAACGCGGATTAAAAGTGAAAAAGGCCCTCTTTTTTAACCCCTCCCAAGAGCTCTTCATTTTGTTTCCTTGGTGACTTAAACCTACAACCTCAAAGAAGGTGGAGGATGCTTACCATTTGAACGATCCTTCCTTGTTGAACTATTGTAATTACTCTCACACAGAGAGTGAATTTTGTAAGGTTATTAATCTCTCGTATTTAGAGTGTGTCTCTAATTTTCTATTTTCTCTTTACCATTTCTAAGATAATGGATTGTTTCTCCGCACGTGGTGGATGTAGGTCTATGATCAAACTATATAATTCTTTGTGTATCCTTTATTCTAATAATTCTTGTTGTTATTTTACTTATTGTCGTCCATGATTTACTTTATCAAGTTCTCTACATGAAAATGGACCACTCTCATAATATGGTTGTACGTACCAGAGCGTTAGAGTTCCACAATTAATTACAAACATTTAATTTGACAATAATGGAGATTTTTTATAAGGAATTTGAATGGAGAGTCATCTTCAATCTTGGCATCTCAAGATGGAGACTTTATGAATGAGATTTAGATATCTTCGCCTATTAATTGGTTCTTCAGCAGAGGAGATGTAGCAAGTTCAGTATTCGAAGACTATGTGAAAAAGGGTTAATCCAATTCATTGTGCAATAAAACTTACGCCAAGATGGAGATTGTTAGCTTGTGGTTTGAATTATGGTACTAAACTATATTTGACTTTTCTTTCAATGAAAAGAATATAAAGTCGTGGTAATGTTTCACGAATTTTTTTCTTTGTGTGGAAAAAAGATTAAAAGCTCCTATTCCGTATAAATTAAGTTTCTTCTTTCTCATTTGATAGGATCTACAATTCAGGCCTATTTAACCTTACATATAAATTTTCTTATGAAGGAATATTTGTGTAATGTACCTACTTAATTGTATGATATTCAGAATAGAAAGTGAATAATGAGGTTTTTCACCATTAAATTAAAAAAAAAAGAAACTTTTAGGAGTTTTTGAAAAACTTTTTCTTTTTTTTAAACAAGGTAACTTCTTTTGAAAAAAACTATCAAGTAAACATAAATTCAAATTTCCTAATTATTTTGTGTATGAAGGTGGGGCGGGCGGGGCGTCGGACCACCAAATCTATCTCCGTCCAATTAAATTGAATTCTTTTTGTGACGCTTTAGAGCCTTTTGTTTCAATTGAATGAAGAGAGCTTTCTTCAACTGTTTGTGCGTCACAATAATGAACAATATTTGCTTTCACGTTCCATTATATACACTTGAGTGCATATCTAATAATTTATCATTCAAGGCTTCTTTTTTTCTCGCTTTTCTTCACAAATTTTGTATACGGTCGAGGTCGAATGCCTTCGATCTATATACTCGAGAGGTTGTCCAAAGTCCGAGTCCGGGCAAGATCAAGTCCGAGCTCGAGGGACAGACCCGAGTTCGAAGACAGAGCACGATACATACCGAGGTCGAGTGCGCTCGACCTTGGAATAGTACCGTTATGAATTTATAACAGACTGAGCTAGATTCCTACCACGTCCCCAAGATTGTGGCGTAAATTCTGGAATAGGATTGTACGATTCCGTTCCAGGCGGTTAGACAGTTGTACCAAGAATATTCCTTACTGTAAATAGAAATATTCCTTATTTAGGGGTTCCCCTATTATATAAAAGGGATCCTAATCATGTAAGAGACATAATCACAAAGAAAAGAATATACTCTCTGCTTTTTGCTTATTGTTCATCAGCATTGTCCTTTAGTTCTACTGTTCTTGCTTTACTTATCTTATTTTATTGCTATTAGCCCGTCTCGAGGTCACTACTGCTGAGCTACATTGGTTTCATTCACTTATCTATTTCATCTCTACTTCTTATTTCTTGATTATTAATTGGTATTGAACTAAATCACATATCTTTAAAACGACAAATCAAATTTAATTGTTACTCGTATTTTTGAGGTAAACAGTTTGGTGCTCACCGTGGGGCTAAAGATAATAGTGATTATTTCTTTACTGATTCTCGTTACACACGTTGTTTTTACAATTTTTCTTATTAAGATTTTTTGAATCTCAGGCTGAAACATGTCTAGCACACAAAACGCACCTGTTCATGACAACGAAGGTCTTAGAGAAAACAACAGTATAGGGGCCGGTGTACCACCAATAAACCATGAGGAAGTGCCAAATATGGAGCCAGTTGATATCAGTTCACATAATGCTCTAAACGCGGATTCAGGCACAGACCCCGTAGGGAATGAACGCAGGGAAGCCCGACCAGGGGACCAAGGAACACCAGGAGTAGGAGATGGGGGAGTCAACCTCCAAGTGATATTCGACATGTTGCAGGCTCAGAAAATTGCCAACGCTCAACTTCAAAGTCAAAATAAAACTCCGAGCGTAGCTGAACATGGAAGCAATCGACGTGCTGAGCCAACGCCAGAAAGGTCAAATGGAAACGACTCGGGGACTGATCCCACGATTATGAAGATGCTCGAAGAGATCACTAAGAGGACCAAGTCCGGAGAAAAGAAAATTGAAGACAATGATAAGAAGGTGGAGACTTATAGCTCCCGTGTAGACCAGATATCAGGGGCACCTCCAGTTCTGAAAGGATTAGATACCAAAAAGTTCATACAAAAACCTTTCCCCCAAAGTGCGGCTCCAATGCCTGTTCCTAAAATGTTTCGAATGCCCGACATACCCAAATATAACGAACAACTGACCCTAACGAGCATATTACTTTATACACTTGCAGATCAAAGGAAATGATTTGAATGACGCCGAGATTGAATCAGTCTTGTTGAAAAAGTTCGGAGAAACATTGTCGAAAGGAGCCATGATTTGGTATCACAACTTACCTCCTAACTCTATTGATTCATTTGCTATGTTAGAAGATGCCTTCGTGAAAGCACATGCCGGGGCCATGGAGGTGGCCACGAGGAAATATGACGTTTTCAAGATAAAACAAAAGGACGACGAGATGTTGACGGAATTTGTGTCCAGTTTTTAGATGGAAAGAATGTTATTACCACCGTAGCCGATGACTGGGCAGTCATGCCTTTATGCAAGGTTTGAACGAACGAAGCTCGATTGCCTCTCGACAATTGAAGCAGAACTTGATCGAGTATCCAGCTGTGACGTGGTCAGATGTGCACAACCGATACCAATCAAAAACCAAGGTCGAGGACGACCAGTTGGGAGCCCCCTCGGGTTTAGTTCATCCTAGCAGGTTCGTGGCCAAGTCCCTGAGGGATACGAACATGGAATCAAGATCGAATAGGGGACGGTATCAACCATATGTCAATCGAAGGAACAACGGTTCATGTCAGAACACTCCTCGGAACGATCAGAGAAACGATCGAAGTCCAAATTCTCGGGGACTCATGAGTAAAAGCGGATTCGATAAGCATGCTGATCCCGCAGAGGCACCTCGATTATCGGAGTATAACTTCAGCGTAGACGCATCCGGGATTGTGTCAGCTATTGGAAGAATCAAAGACACCAAGTGGCCCAGGCCTATACAGACCGATCCTTCTCAAAGGAACCCAAACTTGATGTGCAAGTATCATGGCACACATGGTCATAGAACAGAAGATTGCAGCCAGCTAAGGGAAGAAGTGGCTCGGCTATTCAACGAGGGTCACCTTCGAGAATTTCTAAGTGACCGGGTTAAGGATCACTTCCAGGAGAGAGATGCAAGGAGAAATGAGCAAGAAGAACCACAGCATGTAATCCACATGATCATTGGCGGAGTCGATGTCCCTCAATGACGTGTATTCAAACGAACCAAAGAATCTGTCACAAGAGAAAAACGAACTCGGAGCTATGTGCCTGAGGACGTCTTATTATTCTGTGACGACGAAGCAAAAGGCATATCTCAGCCTCACAACGACGCCCTGGTAATCTCTATCCTTTTAAATAAAATTCAAGTTAAACGTGTTTTAGTGGATCCAGGTAGCTCAGCAAACATAATCAGATCGAGGGTCGTGGAACAACTCGGCCTACAAGATCAGATTATACCTGCATCCCGGGTGCTGAATGGCTTCAACATGGCAAGGGAAACAACAAAGGGAGAAATTATCTTGCCAGTAAACATAGCTGGGACCATACAAGATACGAAGTTCCATGTCATCGAAGGTGACATGAGGTATAACGCACTCCTCAGGAGACCGTGTATACACAACATGAGGGCAGTGCCTTCAACACTTCACCAGATGATGAAGTTCCCAACAGAGGAAGGAGTAAAAACAGTCTACGGGGAGCAACATGCTGCAAAGGAGATGTTTGCAATCGAGGAAGTGGTGTCGAATTCAGAGCCTTCGACCTCGGAGAAGTCGAGCACTAAAGATAAGCAGGCGGCCAAATAGCTATCACAGCCTCCAGCCTCGATGGAGTCGGAGCAATAGGTAATCGAAGACGAAGATGAGGATTTCCTTACTCCTCAAGCCTTTGTCGTTCCCGAAGAATCTGATGCAACCATATCAACTATCGAGGAGCTGGAGCATGTCATTTTGATCGAGTACATGCCCGAGAAAAAGGTATACCTGGGAACGGGATTAACCCCCCAACTCAGGAAAAAACTCATTCAATTTCTTATTGATAATATGGATTGCTTTGCTTGGTCCCACTTAGATATGATAGGGATTCCACCGGAAATCACCATACATCGGCTAAGCACCGATCCCAGGTTCAAATCGGTGAAGCAAAAAAGGAGGCCTCAGTCCGAGGTAAAGCATGCTTTCATAAAGGACAAGGTAACCAAACTTCTTAAAATAGGATCTATTCGGGAGGTAAAGTACCCCGAGTGGCTAGCCAGCAT
The DNA here is from genome assembly GCF_001879085.1 of Nicotiana attenuata. Classification (NCBI taxonomy): domain Eukaryota; kingdom Viridiplantae; phylum Streptophyta; class Magnoliopsida; order Solanales; family Solanaceae; genus Nicotiana; species Nicotiana attenuata. Next base: position 7,631,668 of record NC_031995.1, on the reverse strand, counting down.
AGTAGTAGTTCCTAAAAAAGGAAACAAACTTAGAATGTGCGTAGATTATAAGGACTTGAACAAGGCATGTCCAAAAGATTCTTTCCCCTTGCCAAACATCGATCGTATGATCGATGCCACAGTTGGCCACGAGATTCTAACTTTTCTCGATGCCTACTCTAGGTACAATCAGATTCAGATGAACCCGGAGGACCAGGAAAAGACTTCGTTTATTACTAAGTTTGGAACTTATTGTTACAATGTAATGCCCTCGGCGTAAAATAGCTGGAGCTACATACCAACGACCTACGTTAAAAAATAAGTTCGTAAGAACAAATAAGGTAAAACGAAATAGGAAGTCTATATTGATGATATGTTGGTTAAGTCCCTGCGCGTAGAGGACCATTTAGTTCATTTGCAGGAAACATTTGCAATTTTGAGGAAATACAACATGAAGCTTAACCTAGTGAAATGTGCCTTCGGAGTTGGCTCGAGTAAGTTCCTCGGCTTCATGGTGTCAAATCGAGGTATCGAAATCAACCCCGATAAGATCAAGGCTATCAAAGATATCACGATCGTGGATAGTGTGAAGGCCGTGCAAAGGCTAACAGGATGAATAGCTGCCTTGGGTCGATTCATTTCGAGCTCGTCGGATTGGAGTCACCGGTTCTTTTCCTTGCTCAAAAAGAAAAAGAATTTCGCGTGGACCCCGGAATGTCAGCAAGCCTTAGAAGAGTTAAAGCAATATCTGTCGAGCCCGCCTTTGCTTCACACCCCGAAGGTAGATGAAAGCCTTTATCTATACTTGGAAATGTCCGAGATAGCGATAAGTGGGGTACTAGTTCGAGAGAGCAAAGGTGGCAATTTCCTGTTTATTACGTAAAGCCGTAACTCTAGGAGATGCTGAAACTAGGTACCCTCACTTAGAAAAAGTAGCGCTTGCATTGATAAGCGCATCTCGAAAGTTAAAACCATATTTTTAATGTCATCCTATATGCGTATTAACCACTTACCCCCTTCGAAATGTTTTGCATAAGCCCGAGCTATCGGGCCGATTGGCCAAATGGGCCATCGAACTTAGCGGGTACGATATCGAATATGAACCCTGTTGATACCCAATTTTTTCCTATATTTTTTATATATACATAAATACCTTCAAAATAGCATATATATGCATATATAAGCATGCACAAGGTATATAATTTTTCCCATAATTTTAAGGATTTAAATTGATTTATTTCCTTCACTTTTGTTCATAAAATCCCCAATAATTACCCCTCAAATTATTTTTGTGATGATTTAGTCCTTTAATTTCTATATTTATGCCAAAATATGGTTAAAATATTTTTTATGTATTTTTATAATTGCATTTTGTATTTTTAAAGCTAAATTGCATATAATTGCAATATTAGCCCGTTTAATGTATAACTACCTTTATATGCGTAAAATTGGTCTCCTATACTTTTAAAATGTTAAATATATATGTTAAATCATTTTGGTATATAAAATTATTTTTCAGAAACTATTTATTATTTATTATAAATTATATAGGAGAAAACTGGCCATTTAAAATGTAGCCAGATTTGCATTTCAATTTTAGCCCCATTTAAATTCAACCCCAGCCCAATTTCTAACCAAACCACCCGACCCAAACCCTGAACCCGTCTACCCGACCCAGCACCAATTAAATCCTGGCCGTTGATCTCTCATATTAACGGCCCGTATTAATCCTTTCCTTTTTTAATTCCAACGACCCTCTAACCCTATCTCATTTCCAAATTCCGATGCCTCTGTATTCTCATCTCTCAACCACTCAACCTAACCCTAGCTCCTCTCAACCGCCGACCTTCTTCTCCAGTGATCTCCCTTCAACTCCTAAGTCTCCAATGGTTCCTCTATTGCCATGCTCACCTTCTCTGAGGTCTTCAAGGGCCCTAGGCCACGCCGACTTGCATCTAGGGTTTGCTATTGTCTGTTCTTGGTTACTTCAGTGTGATTTTAAGCGAAATCGCGCTGTATTTGGCACGATCCTTGAGATTTTAGACAGGTTCTTTCATCTCTACTTGGGTTTCTTATGAAAACTCTAATTTTGCTTACATCTCTTAGATCTGTACGATTTTTAAACGATTTGAGTTTGTTTCTTTGATGTTTTACACTATCCTTGTAACTCTTTACAAGAATCATCGATTTCAAAGTGTTTTCACCTTCTTCTCAAATTAGGGTTTTCAGAACTTCTTCTAAAACCTTGTTTAAACCAATTCTTTATGTTTAAACTTCTATTGCTTGCATATTTCGACTGATTCTATGATTTTACTACCTCTTCAACTTGCCTATGTTGAAAACCCTAATTTCTTAGTTCTAATCTTGGGTTTTTGATTTTTGTTTTGATAACGTGTTCAGTTAATCTATATGTTTCTGTGATTCTGTGATTTTACCCTATGATTGCTTGTTAAGGTTCCTAATTATGGCTATCCCTGCCTATT
>NC_031995.1:7616287-7627879 GCF_001879085.1 Nicotiana attenuata | reverse complement strand
GGGTACAACGATCGGGGGGTATGGACCCCTCTTCGATGGACGGTGCCTCGAATGTGAAGGGTCCGGGCTTGGCATTGCTTGAAGCCCCCCACAGGTGATGCTATTAGGCAATCTATCAAAACTCCAAGATTAACTAACAATGAGGCCGAGTATGAGTCCATGATTGCAGGTCTCGAGCTAGCTAAAAGCTTGGGAGTAGAAATCATCGAGGCCAAGTGCGATTCTCTATTGGTGGTAAACCAAGTAAACAAAAGCTTCGAGGTTCGAGAGGATAGAATACAACGGTACTTGGACAAGTTATAGGTAACTTTGCACCACTTCAAGGAGTGGACTCTGGATCATGTGCCTCGAGAGCAAAATAGCGAGGCCGATGCAGTTGCCAATCTGGGATCCTCGGTCAAAGAAGATGACATCGTCCCGGGGGCTGTTGTCCAATTATCAAGGTCCGCGGTTGAAGAGGGTCATGTCGAGATAAATTCAACAAGTATAACGTGGGACTGGAGGAATAAGTATATTGACTATTTGAATAATGGAAAACTCCTAACGGACCATAAAGAATCGAGGGCCTTACGAGCCAAGGTTGCTAGGTTTGCATTGGATGAAGATGGAACATTGTATAGGAGAACGTTCGATGGGCCATTGGCGGTATGTTTGGGGCCAAGGGACACCAATTATGTCCTTCGAGAAATCCACGAAGGCACTTGTGGGAATCACTCCGGCGTTGAGTCTTTGGTTCGCAAAGTTGTCAGAGCAGGTTACTACTGGGATAGCATGGAAAAAGATACTAAGGAATTTGTCAGAAAATGTGATAAGTGTCAACGATTCGCACCGATGATCCATCAGCCTGGAGAACAAATCCATTTGGTCCTATCCCCGTGGCCTTTCATGAAATGGGGAATGGATATAGTCGGCCCTCTACCAATGACCCGGGTAAAGCTAAATTTATTCTGTTTATGACTAATTATTTTTATAAGTGGGTGGAAGCACAGGCCTTCGAGAAGGTCAGAGAAAAAGAAGTCATTGACTTCATTTGGGACCACATCATATGCCGATTCGGGATACCTGCCGAGATTGTATGTGACAATGGAAAACAATTCATCGGCAGCAAGGTGATGGAGTTCCTCGAGGCACACAAAATAAAGAGGATCTTATCGATACCATACCATCCAACTAGAAACGGACAGGCCGAGTCAACAAATAAAACTATCATTCAAAACTTGAAAAAAAGATTGGACGATGCGAAAGGGAAATGGAGAGAAGTTTTACCCGAGGTCCTTTGGGCGTATCAGACGACATCGATGTCTAGCACGGGGGCCACCCCGTTTTCTCTAGTATATGGCTCTGAGGCCCTCATCCCGTCGAGGTGGGAGAACCCAGCATCGGGTTTCGGCATGAATCGGAGGAGTTAAATCACGAGGCCATGAATGCTAGCCTTGAGTTATCAGATGAAAAGTGAGAAGTAGCGCTTGTTCGGATGGCCGTGCAGAAGCAAATGATTGAAAGATACTACAATAGAAGGACCAACCTTCGACACTTTGGAATCGGGGACTTAGTTCTACGAAAGGTCACCCTCAATAGTCGAGACCCTAATGAAGGGAAACTAGGCCGGAATTGGGAAGTACCGTACCGAGTCCTTGGAGTTGTCGGTAAAGGATCTTACAAACTTAGCACAATGGGAGGTGAACAACTGGCAAACAATTGGAACATATCATTACTCAAACAATACTACAGCTAAGGTATGGCTTTATCTTTTTTGTCCATTTGAGTTTAAAACTAACTTATTACAGATTTTCGATCGAAGTTATCGAAGGCACGCGATCTCGAAGACACCCTGTTTACACGAAGGCCTTAGGTTTTAAAGCAAGCGTTGCACTCTTTTTCCCTTAGATCGTATTTTGTCCCAAATGGGTTACCAACAAGGTTTTTAACGAGACAACAATTATGTGCTACCTAAGGAGAACTCAACAGTATCTAAGGCTTCTTTTCAATAAACCTCAAATACTGGGGGCATCACCCTCAGAAGTTATATTTTCAAGGAAAATACTTCACGCCTAAGAGGGCCTCGATAGGAAAACTTTGTAGTAGGCCAAACGGTCAGATGAGCCGTATCCATATAGAATAGTTGAGCCCCGACGTCAAAGCATGTATGCATGTATCAATTATTTGAAGAAGCATTCTGTTAATATCAAAAACACTTTGTGTCTCAAATAAGTCTACTAATATACGAGCGCTACACTTATAATCCTACGGGAAACGGCTCAAGAGCCAACGCATAAACGCACCCTCGAATACTCGGGGACTGTCATCGACATTCCCATCCGAGTCACCAAAAACTCGGACTCATAAGACCTCAAAGAGGCATCCCCTCGAAACAAAGGCCAAGGCCCATATACTCGGGGACTAACTTTTCGAGCAAGCTCGAAAAGTTATCGGGATACAAGTCCAAGTCACATACCCGAAGGCTACGGCCATACTAAAGACTACGGTCATGTAAAAAGGCTACGACCTAAATAATGCGGCTCAGAGACGTCCGACTTCCGCTATAAATCAAAGGCCTTCAAACACTTTGAAAAAATTGGTTAAATCAGGCTACCCTCGGCAAAAGCAAAACATAAAGGGCTTCGATTAATTTAGCCCTCGAATAATTTAAAGGCTTCGATGATATCGGCCTCCGAAAAAACCTCAAGAGGTATTCTATTATGTTTATGCAAACTAATTACTAATAAGGTTCCGATACGTCGAACCTTCGAAAAAAACCCAAACGGGTACAAAAAACACATGCCAAGGCATACAAAAATTTTCACTAAGTCTTTTAGCCGAAAAGAGGGAAAAGGTATAGCCACTTTAAAGGCCGAATCGGCCCAACCTATAAGAGCCAAAGGGACGACTTAAAGAGCCTAAGGGCCAACTTAAAAGAGCTTAAGGGCCAAAATATATAGAGTTCGAGACCTCGCTCTCGCTCAACTCGGACTTAAGAGTCCCATTATTCCGAGCTCACATCGAATTGATTTATGCTTAGCTCGAGGATTAACAAAACCTTAAGGGGTATTATATTAATCAATAAAAACCTAAGGGCTTATTATTTCTGAGTCCGAATCAATACTCAGACTGGTTTTTTGAATTATCGGAATCCTCCACAAATGAAAACGAAATAAAATTCAACACAAGTTGAGGATAGAGCGAAAAGATACTTTATATTCATGAGGGATGTTTTACAAAACATATTTACAACGCCTACAAGTGGCCCTTGCACAGAAAGAAAAAGAGAACCTAATCTATTTTCGGGGTCACATCCCCGGGAGCGCCATCCTCAGGAACTACACCTTCGGCAGCTCTATCTTCGGGAGCCTCCTCTCCTTCGGGAACATCTTCTTCACCTTCCCCATCTCTGGAGCCACTCGCTACATCCACATCATCAGAAGCGACAAGAAATCTGGCATCGGTTTCCCGCGCCTTCGCCTTAGCTATCTCCTCGACAAGGTCGAGCCCTCGGGCATGGATTTCTTCGAGAGTTTCCCTCCGGGCCTGGCACTTGGCCAAATCATTGCTCCATTTTTCCCGGTCAGAGGCCTCCCTCAACTCAGCTTGAACGGCCGCGACATCCCTTAAGTATACAGCAATGGATTTATCAGCCGCAACCTTCATCTTCTCATCTTCAGCCTTAGCCTGTACAACTTCAGCTCGGGCTCTAGCGAGGTCTACCTCTAACTCCTCAATTTTCTTGGCCTGGGCCAGACCCTTCGCTTTAATGCCTCGGAGTAGAGTTTCAGCCGAGGCCAGTTGGGCTGTAACAACTTCTTTATCGGCAGCGAATTGATCCATGCTCTCCTTCCATCGATGGCAATCAGCTTTAACTTGATTAACCTCGCTACGGAGCTGCCCAATCATCTCTAACTTTTGCTGTAGCTGAGATATCGAAGTGTTAGCCTCCGAAGTAGGGCCGAGAAGGCCATACCCTGTTAAAATCACAGTTACCTGCCCATCTAGCTTGGACTCGTTTTTTCGAGCTTTGGCCAATTCGGCCCTGAGATCCTTGAGCTCCTCCTCCTTTTGGCTACAGAGGATCCTCAGGGCCTTCTCTTCGCCCGAAACTTTCTTGAGCCCGGCCTCACATTGGCTCAGCTCAGCTCTAAATTTTACAATGGCCTATACATGAAATGAAGATATATCAGTCAAAGGAAGAGAAAGAAAGAGAAATTACAATAATAAAAGTAAGTATTTACTCGAGAGAAGAGATGTTGAGCCTCTTCGAAGATGGTGGATGCATCATTAAGGTCAGTGGTATCCTCGACCAGAGCAAAGCAACCCTGAAAGGGATCTTCCTCGAGGACCTTGCTCGGATCGGGCGTATACAGAGCGTTTGCATCTTCGATTGCTCCTCGGAATTGGATGGCAGGGAAAGGGAATGACCAGTTGTCATGGCCCCGAGCTCGTCACTCGGGGCGTTCTGATTAGCTTCGGGGGTTTCCACATTCGCCCCCTCAAGTATATTTGTTTAAGGCTGAGGAACGATCTCAACCTCCGGGAACACGGAGGCCTTGCCCGAATCTTTCTTTAGGGTCCCCTCACCACGGGATGAGGTCTCTAGTTCGGAGGGCTTGGTGGCTTCAATTGGTTTCCTGGCTCGAGGCACCAACGACGACTCTTCACCATAATTTTCTTCGTCATCCGAGGAATCATGGGCCGAATCCGCGCCCGCTTGAGCAAATCTCTTCCACAGCCTTCGAGCAGGGGTTTTCTTGTCTTAAGGGTCTTCGGGCTTCAAAACCCTTTTTCTTTTATTGTCCTTCTCTGACTTCGGGATCAAATACTTGGTCCCTTCCCCGGGCAGGGCTGGCCTCATTTCGGAGATATCTCCGATTCCTGCACAAGTGAATGTGAATAAGTTGACGCCACCAACGAATGAGAAATATCTAAAATTTGGGAAGAAAATTTACCATGATGTTTGGCCTCCCATTTTCCCCTCGATAAATCACGCCATTTGCGCTCATCATACGAGGAGGTCGCGACCAACTTTTGGACCCAGTCCTCGAGACCGGGGACAACGTGAGGTGTCCAAGCAACAGCTGCAGAAAAGATAAAAATATTATTATGGGATATGGAAGTTGAGTATATATAGATATCGGGAAGAAGGACTCCACTTATGATTATAATTCCATCTCTCCGGGAACGACATTTTGTCCCGAGGAATGACATCCGAAGTCCTTACTCTGACGAACCGGCTCATCTAACCTCGATCCTTGGCTTCGTCGCTACTAGCAAAGAAGGCTTTCTTCGTGAGACGTTGCAACTTGACAAGCCCTCGAAACAGCTGGGGCCGCTACAATCGAATCAGGTGGTTGAGGGTGAATTCCAACCCCTCGGCCTTTTCGAAAAAGTAGCGCAACATGATCACGATGCGCCAAAAAGAGGGGTGAATCTGGCTGAGGATGATTTCATACGTTTTGCACAATTCGATCACCACCGGATCAAGGGGACCCAGTGTGAAGAGGTAAGTGTAAACACTTAAAAACCCCTCCACGTGGGTAGTAATGCTGTCCTCGGGGCTCCGGATCTGAACCACGACCTCATCTGCCCAGCCACAATCCTTCTTCATATCCTTAATGTGCTTCTCTGATATCAAGCTAAGATATCGATATGCATGCTCACATCGGCCTGGGACGTCGGGGGGATTTTCAATACTAAAATCCTTCTTAATCACACAAGGGTCGGGGGTGATTTCCTCAAGAGTTGGAGGCGCCACCGGTTTGGCCGGCCGGGAGGTAGAAGAAGACGACGCTTTTCTTTTTTGGGGACCATTTTGGAAGTTTTAGCAATGATTTTAAGCTAAAGAATACAGGTTGTAACGGAATATGGTGTTTTTTACAAGAACTTGGCATTTTCCGGCACTTAAAGAGGCGGTGAAAACAGGTGATTAGAGAAAGAAATGAAGAAGGGAAAGATAAAAAGAAAGAGTAAAGTTCTTTACTCAAGGGAATTGCCTCATATTTATAGAAGAGCAAGGACAGTTCGGTGGCACTAGTGGCCGACCAATACTGGCGTGCATTCAATGATTTGGGGGGAGTGGACCGACGGGACGTTTCAGTCACTTCGAAGGCCTACGTCACGGAAATGACATCATCATTAAAGACTTCGGGAAAACAAGGATCAAATCGTTTCTTATCATCTTACCCTAAGAAACGCGAGGACTATCTGTATACGGTCGAGATCGAATTCCTTCGATCTATATACTCGAGAGGTCGTCCAAAGTCCAAGTCCGAGCAAGATCAAGTCCGAGCTCGAGGGACCGGACCCGAGTTCGAAGACAGAGCACGATAAGTACCGAGGTCGAGTGCGCTCGACCTTGGAATAGTACTGTTATGGATTTATAACAAACTGAGCTAGATTCCTGCCACGTCCCCAAGATCGTGGCGCAAATTCCTGAATAGGATTGTACGATTCCGTACCAGGCGGTTAGACAGATGTACCAAGAATATTCCTTACTGTAAATAGAAATATTCCTTATTTAGAGGTTCCCCTTTTATATAAAGGGGATCCCAATCATTTTTAAGAGACATAATCACAAAGAAAAGAATATACTCTCTAGTTTTTGCTTACTGTTCATCAGCACTGTCCTTTAGTTCTACTGTACTTGTTTTAGTTATCTTATTTTATTGCTATTAGCCCGTCTCGAGGTCACCATCTCGAGGTTACTATTGCTGAGTTACATTGGTTTCATTCACTTATCTATTTCATCTCTACTTCTTATTTCTTGATTATTAATTGATATTGGACTAAATCATATATCTTTAAAACCACAAATCAAATTTAATTGTTACTCGTATTTTCGAGGTAAACAAATTTAACTTCCATTAAATCCTTGGCTCACTCCTTGGTTAAGAGATGTTAGACTCCCCATTATCTTCGTGATCGTCCAGTGTATTTCAGGAGGAGGTGGCACTTAATTACTCATCGTTGCACATTCGTTTTATAGACTTCTGTTGTATAGTACCAAAGTTTACAGCTAGAGATTTAGCTGTCTCTTTCCAACCAGGGGCGGATTTATAAGCAAGAATATGGGGCACCCGAACTCATGATTTCTTTGCAAAATTAGATATTTTATGTACAAATTTTTTAAAATTGGTATAATATTAACATTTGGCACCCATGTTACAAAAAAATGAATGATGTACTTTGTTGAAGGTTGAGTTAATTACCAAGAGGAATAGGGGTCACCGTACCCCTTGTAGCTAACTATGTAAGGGGAGCTCAATTCGGACAAAATTTTCTGCTCTTTTTGCAAGAACTGAGACTGGGATAACTCCACTGACTTAACAGCGAAAATCTCGCTGGACCAATGTGACTTAGCAACGAAGACGGAGGCAGAGGAGCCGTGGCCTATGGTTTGGCCTCTGGTCCAATCCATTTTAGAAGAAGAAAATTGGTAGGCAGTTTAAGAATTTTTTTAGTGTTCTGTTTTTGGTTAGTTAGAAGCTGCAAAAGAGGTATATATATAATAATGTCCAAAACTCCAAATTAGTTGGGTAGAGCTTAGGTGGCCTCTCTTTTCTCTTCAGAAGTTTGACTATTGCTTTAACGAGAATTCACAACGTGGCCAAATGCTGTTGGCTATACGGCTGTTTGAGTAGGCTGGAGGACTGCCATTACTTGGCCAATTGGCTTGTCTCTATGTGGCAGCCTTATGTTTAAAAAAATCTTATATAGTCGGGTTATATTAGTTAATTATTCATAAAAAGTAGAATTAGTAAACTAAAAAATAAGACATGTTACTTATTACACATATTAAATTATGCGTATAGTATAATAGTTTTTACGTTGTCAGTAAAATTTAATGGGTAAATTAATTCTTATCATTTACATGTTTTAGTAAGAAGTTGGATGCGGTAGATTGGATTGTGATCCTTTTTTTTTATGGAGTGTAATGATTTTGAAGATTAATTTTTGTAGTTAGGGAAGGTGTTTGGTAAGTATCTTTTCAAGAGAGTAGTTTGAACAACCAAAATGGATACTAATATTGAATTCTTTGTATATTCCACTTTTTGATGGGGATTGACTCCAATTGGAATTTGAAGTCACCAAAGTTTTCACATGTTTATCCATTAAATTATAAACTTTACCATAGATTTTAAACTTCCTGGAAGCGGACAAGCATAAGGTCAATCAAAATAAAAGAAATATCTCCCAGATAGTTTAGTCTTTCAACAAGAGACATGCATGACTTATCATATTAAAAGATGAATTCTGAAAGAAAAAATACTACTAAAAGATGAAACTTTCCAACTTTTTCAGTCTGATATTTTTCCTTTTTCTTTTTTAAAGGAAGGCTAAAACCAAACCCCTAGCAAGTACTCCTTCTGTTCAAATTTACTTGTCCACTATATAAAAAATATATATTTACTTTTACTTATTCACTATACTAAATCAAGAGAAAGTCAATCTTTTTTCCCCTTGTACTATTTTACCTTATTACTAACAACTTATTCTCAAAATTATTTTCCAAAACTTTTAAAAATGCTATTATTATTATTAGTAGTAGTAAAATTGTAAAAGATATACTTGTGCAAATACTAGTATGAAGAGGATAAGTGATCAGGATTCAGGACCTAAACTAGTAGTAGTACTAAACACGATACAAAGGCAAAAGTGGAGTGTACAAATCGAACCAGAAAATCGTACCAAACCGAAAAGTCAAACAAAATCGATTAAAAAACCCAACTAGGTTTGGTATTGAGTAAAAAAATCTGAACTAAACCAACATATAAATATATTGTTTTTATATATACTTGTAAGATTTTATATAGAATTTTCTTTAAAAAAAATCTAGAAATATTAGGGATTTTCTAACGGGATATAATATTTAATAGAATATGAAGTGCTCCATATTTATTAACCTTAAATAATGTGTTGTATGATCACTTTCTTATCAAGTGTACTGAAATGCGTCAATCTCTCTGTTCTTCCATATTCATATATCAAGATCTATTGAATTCTTATCTCCTTTTCAAATTTGAAGTGGTTATTATTATTATTTAAAAAGCATATTAACTTTTATGTTTACTTACTAAATTCGGTTAACCTTGAAAGTGTACATCAACGAAAAATTATTGTCAGGTGACTAAGAAAATAACTATCATGTGTTATTAATAAAATTCTCCAATAAGAATATTTTAATCGATAATGTGTTTGTCATCTTTTGTTATTTTTTACTAAGCATATATTTACTTATAAAAAATTTAACAAAGTAAGATTGAAATAATATTAAAGTAATAAAAAACCCGAAAAACTGATAAACCGAACTAATCCAAACCAATATAGTTGATTTGGTTTGGTTTTGATAAAAACCGAACCAACCCGGTACATATACACCCCTAGGCAAAAGTATGATTGGGCAGTTACATACGTGAGTACATGCCCAAAGAAATGTCTAGTTGTCCCTGTGACGCAAAGTCAGCAAATTTGATTACTCCACTTAATTATTTCCGTCTTCCACAATTACCCCAACCAAAATTCAACACTTGGCATAAGATTGTGAATCTTTTGTGCTTTCTTCAAATATATAAAGATCCTATCCTTTGTTCCTACTTCTTCCAACTACTATAATAGTAAAGACTAAAAGAGCAACGTGAAAGCCAACAATAAACATAACACGCCCACTTGTCCTTCAGCTGTTTCATTTACAATTTGGCAGGCTAACCAACTCCTGTCTATATATCATCTTCCTAATTTGCATTTTCCCAAACTCATAAAGTGTCACTTCTTTGGTCTCTTTCTTACTGGTTCGCACAAGTTGGAGCAAAAAAAAAGTTTAAAATGACTTGACATGTCTGATAGTCTCGTACGGTGTTCGATATTCATTTTCGGCCTGATGAATTCAAATTTGTGTAAAAATCTCACTTTAAGGGTAAAACGTTCCTTAACATTAGGTGACTCCATTTCTAGAACACGAAGTCGAAACCTCTTATTAAGAATGAAAGAGTACTTTTCAATCCACTATAGCACGTGGTGGTTCCTCTATATATTTTTGCGTTCAAGTGTCACCCTCCACAAAATTTAATCATGTTTACCGCCAAATGTTTTCAGTTTAGTTTAGCCACCTAGGATTTTCATATGAGAACTTCGAGGTAAATCTAGTGCTCGTCCGTTTAGTTAAATCTAGTGCTCGTCCGTTTAGTTAAAAGCTGAAAGTGAAAATTATTTTATTTGGAGAAATTGGTTTTTGACTTTATTACTTTGACCCTTTTTTTGAAACTTTGGAACTTCAGAGTTTTGAGAACTTCGAGATTTGAAAAATGCCTAATTTGCCTTGAAAGACAATCCATCTGGTATTCTTATAAGTTTATTTAAGAAAAAAAGAAATCACTTGCTCCTTTTTTGGTTCTCTTTCACAAAAGTTAGAACAACAAGCAGGGGCGGGTTAAAATGCATTATATGTTGAGTTCATATCTGCTATTCCCTCCGGTCCATTTTAATTGATTTTCTGGCTTTTTTATTTCTTGTCCATAATATTTATTTTTTCAGATATTAAGAAGAAATTAACTTCTTTTTTTAAAAGTTGCCCTTAGAGTAAAGAGCTTAGGAGAATTTGATAGATTTTCGATGAACTAATTAAGGTCATATTGTTAATTTCATTATTAATTAATGCTAAAATGTGAATTCCTCAATATGTGTGACAAAAGCTAAAACATCAATTAAAGTGGACCGGATGGATATTTTTTTTTTTTTAAAACAGTTTTAACGGATTTTTGCACTTAAATTTATACGTCATGCCGGAAGTATTGATTCAAATAAATCCGGTGCTTTCAAGCTGCATCCGCCCCTGACCATAAGAGAAGAAATTAAATATGGAGCAACAATTTGGTGGCCCTTTCTAATCTGATCTGTATTTTCTAGATTTAACACGTACGATATGGCACAAGATTATATGTTGGATGATATCGCAGATCTTATGGTAGACAATTAATTTCAGATCAAAATATGAACTGTTAATTTCGAAATACATAAAACACCTGTCACTGGATGAATGATTTAGCCTTGATCCAACTTTCCTAATTAAGAAAATAACTAAGGAGCTTAACTAATTCGAATTAAAGTGCTTAAATTGATGCTATACTAATACACGTGACTTAGCTGAAACTACATATCTTAATCATTAGCTAACTCACACGCCATGCCTTCATACATGGGGAACATGTAACAGACGGGTTGAGATCCCCTCCAGTATTCTTCCTCCAGTATTTTTCAATGGGGGTGCAGGATGCTGCCACGCGTTTACAAAAATTTGAAAGGCCAGGATTTTGCTGATTGCAAATTAATTCATTTTTATTAGTTCAACTTCAAAAGCACCAAATAACCTAGCTCGTTTCTGAATTTCCATTAGATTACCACGAACTTCCGACGCCAGTGACATGAAGCCACACAGTTGCAAGTCCGGGGTGATTCTTGCTAAGAGCAACATTCCCATTTTTCTTTTCATCATCTCACTTCATTTAATTTGGCACCTCTCTTCTCTTTTTTTGCCCTTCCCTATCATTCTTCATTTCATTTAGCTGGTGGGGGGGGGTGGGGGGGTGGTGGGCTCTACTTCTTTCTGCC
>NC_031995.1:7563325-7616267 GCF_001879085.1 Nicotiana attenuata | reverse complement strand
CTACTCTCTTCTTCTTTTCGTCCTTCCTACTCTATTCTTCTATTCTAGTTAGTGTGGTGGGGGGGGGGGGGGGGGGGTTTGGGGCTCTACTCTTTTCTGCCTATATCTTTGTTATTTTCATTGTTGGGATTCCACAATAGCAAGAGTTATTACAATACTTATAAACATTTTTTTTTGGTGAGCTGTCTTTTGGTTTTTCTTCTTATATGTTGTATTTCAGCAAACAAGAAACAGAAGAATCATTGTAAAACTGAGAGCGGCATCAAAATTCAAGTCTTTAGTTTCAACATGAAATCTTGAAATAAGTTCTATGGTTTATGTAGCCAGCGTCGGAGGTTCACGCAGCGGAGTTCAGAAAAGGTTTGTTGTCTGATGTTTTTTTAATTTTTCTCTGCTAGAATAATAGGATAGGAGTAGTATAAAATGGATCGTGAAATGTCTAGCAATATCCTGGCCTTTAAATTTTTTTCTAACACGTGGCAGCATCCTACTCCCCCATTGAGAAATACTGGAGGAAATAATACTGGAGGGGATCTCAACACGTAACAGACACAGACTATATAAATTAATTAATAAAGTAATTAAATACTTTCAATTAGTTTCATAATTTTTTCTAGCATCTGCTTGCTAGGAGTAGATTCTATAGCGTGTATATATCCAGCTAATCTAATTAAGTTTTAATACTGGTACTGTATAGAGAACCTGGTATCTATAAGTTCCCACAGAACACACACAATCAGAGATAAGTAAGTGACACAGTATAGTTTTACGTGGAAAACTTCCAGCTCACAGGATTAAAAACCACGACTTACACTAGTAGTATTTCAACTTATTACTAACTGAGCAAACTTCAGATTACAAATTATTGTAACCTAGAAATTAAACTCTTAATCCCCACTCACTTGTAATAACTCTATTACAAGCCTCGTTGTAATAAATCTATTACAAAGCTCACAACTCGACTAACTCTAGCCAAGACACAAACACAAGGTTTATGATTTTACAAATAATTTTCTACACAATTCTTCTAGCTAAGCTAAGTAGGAATTACAAGTAGATCACTCTAACGAAGGTACAAAACAACTAAGGACTAACACATTGCCCGGAAACTGGTTTTTCGTTCTATTGTTCTTCGTTCTTGAAGTCACTTGGAAGATGGCAGCACACTTGAGAGAGAAACTTAATGATTTTCAGATTGGTCAAGTGTTTTATTTTCTCTTGCTTCAAGTTGGTAATATACAAGTGAGATCACTTGGATGATGTAAGCAATTATCCGATACAAGGCATGCTCCATAAAGTGATTGTTGCACTGTTTACACTATTGCGTGTGTGCAGAGAGAGAACAATGCAACGACTTTACTGCTGTGGAGAGTTAACTTGTACTGTCAGCAAGGGAACTGATGTCCATCTTTCCCTCAGTCGTCTCTTTGACTCAAGTTGTTGGAACTTGTGCCAGACTTGAAACTTGTTATTTTTGAGCACTTTGAGGATGTGTAATAGGTTCCCAATCCGGTTCTTATTAGAAGTTCATTAGATCATCAAAATACAAAAAGGTACATATCTTATCAATTTCCCCCTTTTTGATGATGACAAACTTATAATGTCCCGCCTGAGAACCAGATCTCTACACAATTTTCATTGAAAAAAAACTTGTATCCCCCCCCCCCCCCGAGAATCTGTTCCCCCTATGAATCATCAATTTTCTTCCCCCTTTTGGCATCATAAAAAGATTAGACACAAGCAATAGGCAAAAAAAAGTCTAGCAAAGTTAACTCATGTCACATGTGTGCACACAACATGGCTAAAAATAGAGCCCAAGAGTATAACATGCATAGAAATAGATGAGATGCTCATTAATTTGAAAGAGAAGAGAACAGAAATAGTAGTACCATTGTTACACAACCTTTCACAAAAAAAACTTAAAAAATACCAGTCATAGAAACAAAAAAAAGAGCTCAGGTAGGATAGACATCATTCAACTAGACACTGGGAAGGGAATTGTTTTAAGGGGAAATGGAAGGGGGAGCAAGGATGAGGAAGTAAGGGTTCTGAGAAGAATGTCCATTCGAGTATTTGGAGATACTTGTTCGCTAAGCAGCTGCTCTTTCAAGTCCTCGACCTGTTTCTTGAGATCTGTATTTTCTTTGGTCAGGTGAGCAACCTCTCTACCTTGTGCACTGCTGGAACCAGGTGCCTCCTGGGCCTGACTAAGCTGCCCTTCAATAATGTCATTCCGTACCTTCAATCTCTTTATCTCCTCATTTGCAGCATTCTGAGCATCAATCAATTGAGAGATAGTGGAATTGTTGCCAACACCCCCTTTCTTGTCAATACACTCACATTCCTCCAAGGTGGTCTTTGAGAAAGTTTGCTTGCGAGTTCCCACTGTTGCTCTTCTCAAGGGGACCTTGAAGAAGTTAAACACTAGTGGGTAGGAACCTATAAGTCAAACCATGATTATCGTCCTTGAAGTCTGCCACTTTTTTCATATGCTCCATCATAAGATCAGGCAGATTGATAGTGGTGTAAGCATCCAGTGCTTCCATGAGGAACAAGTCTGCTTTTGAAGTGATAGAACGCCTTTCTGTGCGTGGAAGCAAGATCGTATTCACCATCTCAAACAGAAGTTGATACACTAGAAGGAGGGTCTTCTTGTGCACCCGTTCCCCTGTTGCACAGCATCATCCTTCAGAATGGAACGTCTTAAATTGGAAGAACAGGCCCCCTCAATGGATGAGATCCCTTCAGTAGGCACTCCCAAAATATTCCCTAACACACCCTTGTCCATCACAAAATCTGCGTCGTTGATCTTCAAGAAAATGTTATCATCTTCCACTATAAACATATCTGTGTAGATGATAAGTACCTCTTCCTCATACACCTTGGGGCTCTCATTGGTGAACAAGTGTGTCCACTTTTGAAACTCACAAATGTCAACCAGTTGTCTCATCTCTGACATGTTCTACCCCATAGTACCCTCTGCTTCCTAAGGTTTTCTCTGGCTCCATCCTTTGACACAGTCACTTTGGCCTTCTTGGAGGAACCAGGTTCCTCATTGTCATCGGCCTTCCTCTTCACAAACTTCCTCACTTTTTTCTCCTTCTTTTCAGACTTCTCAGAAGATTTCTCACCAGACTTCTCTCCCTCGACATTTTTCACTTCCATAGTTTTCATAAATGACTCTCTCCTGGGTTTTGAAATCACAGGTTTCTTAGAGGATTTACGAATTAAGGAAGCAGGTTCCTCATTCACCTCTTCATTGTCAACATCAACAACAAGTGTTGGAGGCACCTCCTCCTCATTCACTAGCTTTCCCCCTTTCACCAACCTCTTCCTTTCTTCTTTTCTTTGTTTTTCTTCAGAACAGATTCAAGGGCTTCCTTCTTTTGCAGCCTGGTAGTGGGTCTTTTAAGAGTGGGCTCTTTAGGAACTGCCCTTCCATTTCTAGCAACAATGAATCTTGCCATAGTCACATTATCATAGTCTTCCTTACTGTTTTCATTTTCCTCTTCAGATAGAGGCCTCATCTCAGGAATGATAAAGTTTAACAGCTCAACATCGAAGTGAGGATAAGGAGCAGGATCAGTACTAACCTGGTGCTCTTATGAGGAGCAAGGGGTTTCATCCCAAGTAGGAGCAGCGTGCTCTTGTTGGGCAGAGGGATCAGGTCCCTCTATTGTTTCCCTAGTAGTACTGACTGGTGCCAAATTTTCCATGGTGCACCAGTTCCCTACCCTCAGCTTTGTGACTTTCATCTTCCCCTGAGACCCAATGGTCTCATTATCACCCTCATAAACATCAACCAACCCTCCCTCTGCAGCAATCAGTAACATGTTCTCAATGGCTTCTTTCTCATTTACCTCCAAAACCGAATCAGACGATGCATAAAGAACATTAGCTGTAGGAGTGGCAATATTCAGATTTAAGCTTGGAGCGGGCACTACTGAACCTTCACCACTACATACCACATCTTGTTGGGTTTCAAAACTTTCCCCAACTTTCTGACTAGAAACTTCTTATCCCTCATCTCCGTCTACTGTTTCAGCTTTTGCCATTTTTTCCGGCGAGGCAGAAGGAGAGGTCGCAACAATGAATCTTTTGGGGTTCTGAGTATTACGACTGTGGTGAGAACCAGAACTCGAGTGGGTTGGAGAAGAAGCAGTAGGTGGTTGTTGGTCTAGTATGGGGTTTTTACTGGGTAACGATTGGGACTAGGACTCTCGCTCCAGTGCTTCATGAGACGAAGACATAGTGGGGACGGCACTGAAAGTGTTTGAAATTTCTGGATTCTGGGACATAGTGGAGATTTAAAGTAAGTACACGAGAAGGAGAGAATTTTATTTGAGAGAGAAATGGAATTTTTGGCTTTGACGTGGATAGTTGGGAAAGAGACATAATTTGGGGTTATTTAGAGGAGGTGAGGGACCGGTTACAAACGGGTATGAATTACTAGGTAGACGGGTCGATTTTTAACGGGTATGATGTTTGAGTTTTAAAGAGATGAGAGAGAGAGAGAGACGGAGGCATTTAATGACGTGTCACTTTTTAAAGCCGTTAAAAAATGTGCATGAGAGTACAAAGGAACTACTATCCTGAGTCAAGGAACCAGGTTCCCTGACTTAGTTTTGTAAAAGTGAGCCTTATCCTTTACCAAGATGCAATGTTATTAGCTGCTTGTTTGCTCTGTGGTTGCCATGCTTGTTTACCTGTAACGGTATAGAGATGAGTTAAAACTTGCAAGAAAATACTTTTTAGTAGTTTTACCTATTCATTCTTTCATAGCCAATCATTGAGGGACATGGTGCTCAATTTGATTTTATCAACCCCAATGCCAATCGATTCTTTTCAAAGTGCTCAATGCTCAGTGCTTTGGTAAAGATATCTGCTACTTCGTCCTCTGTTTTATAGAACTTCATGCAGATAAGACCTTTTTCAATATTGTCTCTGAGAAAATGATGTCGCACATTAATGTGCTTTGTTCTCTTATGCTGAACCGGGTTCTTTGCCATGTTGAGAGAACTAGTGTTATCACATAGTAATGGCATACAGTCAGAAAATACACCAAAATCCTCCAGTTGTTGCTTGATCCACAGTAGTTAAGCACAACAAAAGGCAGTTGCTACATACTCAGCTTCTGCGTCGAAAGAGCCACAAAGTTTTGTTTCTTTGTACCCCATGAAATCAAACACGACCCCAAAAAATGTGCCATGCCAGATATGCTCTTTCTATCTACCAGATAACCAGCATAATCAGCATCAACATACTAATTAAGGCGAAATTTTCTCCTGAAGGATAGTAGAGAACCTGGTCCTACATTCCTTTGAGATACCATAGAATCCTTTTGGCAGCTTTCAAATGAGATTCCTTTGGACTGGATGGAAAATCTAGCATATAATCCCATACTAAATATGATATCAGGTCTAGTAGCTGTGAGATACAAGAGTGAACCAATGATACCTCCGTACATTTTTTCGTTCATAGGAGAACTAGGTTCATCCATGTCCAGACGAGTGGCAGTGGCAATAGAAGTATCAATGGTCTTTGAACTTTCCGTCTCAAATCTCTTCAGGAGCTCTTTAATGTACTTTTGCTGACTTATCATCGTTCCCTTAGGGGTTTGCTTAACTTGCAACCCTAGGAAAAAATTCAATTCCCCTATCATACTCATTTCAAACTTGCTTCCCTTAAACTTTGCAAACTCCTCATACAAGGAATTATTCGTTGAACCGAAGATGATGTCATCAACATAGACATGCACAATGAGCAGGTTCCTCCCCCATTTTATTAGAAATAGGTTGTTGTCGATTTTTCCTCTTGTAAAGCCATTTTCAAGAAGGAACTTGGACAACCTTTTATACTATGCACGAGAGGCCTGATTCGATTCATATAATGCCTTGTCAAGTTTGAATACATGTTTAGGATGCTCATGACACTCAAAACCAAGTGGTTGTTTGACGAAGACTTCTTCCTTTAAATATCCATTCAAAAATGCACTTTTGACAACCATTGGAACAATTTGAATTCCATATGAGATGCAAAGGCAATGAGGATTTTGATGGCTTCCATTCGAGCAACTAGTGCAAAAGTCTCATCATAGTCGATTCCTTCTTCTTGATTGTATTCTTGCACTACTAACCTGGCCTTGTTCCTTGTTGTATTCCCTAATTCATCAAGCTTGTTTATGAAAACCCACCTAGTTCCAATAACAGTTTTGCCCGAGGGTTGAGGAACCAGGTGCCATACGCTGTTCCTCTCAAATTGATGGAGTTCATCTTGCATAGTAGTAACCCAGTCAGCATCTTTCAATGCTTCCTTGATATTTTTGGGCTCAATTTGAGAAAGGAAAGCTGAGGAGGAAAATGAACTTCTTGTCTTTGATCTGGTTTGAATCTGTGAGTCAAGAGGAGTGATCACATTTTGGAGAAGATGTGAACTTTTGTGCTTTTAGTAGACACCTGAATCTCATTGTAAGAAGACCCAGGTTCCTTTGAATGTGATCCATTATTTGCATTAATGGAGGAGTGAGTGTCACTTCTCAACTCAACATCAGGAGTTCCTTGCACGGCATTAGCAACTCTGTTCTTTGCTTCAGTTATTGTGATAGAGGAACCAGGTTCCTCTATATCAACTGGAGATTCGGCTGCATATTCTCTGTTGGATTCATTGACTTGACTCATCATGTTAGCCTTTCCATTTACCATATCAATGACTTCTCCAGGAACCTTTGACTACTCTCCGTCTTGATCAACCTTATCATGTGAATCTTTCCCACATAAGTGGTGTGATTCATCAAAGATCACATGTATGTTTTCTTCAACACATTGAGTCCTTTTGTTGTAGACTTTGTATGCTTTTCTTTGTGATGAATAACCAAGAAAGATTCCTTCATCACTCTTGGAATCAAATTTTCCCAGTGCTTCCTTACCATTATTGAGAACAAAACATTTGCAGCCAAATGTTCTCAAGCGAGTTTGCTTAGGTTTTCTCTTGTTCAGCAATTCATACGGGGTTTTGTTCAAGAGGGACCTGATCATGCACCTGTTCACTAAATAGCACGCAGTGTTGACTTCCTCCGCCCAAAAACATTTTGCAACACCACTGTCAATCAGCATAGGCCTTGCCATGTCTTTAAGAGTCCTATTTTTTCTCTCGACAATACCATTTTGCTGGGGTGTTCTTGGAGCTGAAAAATTATGACTTATACCATTTTCAGCATAGTATTCGTTGAATTTTGCATTGTCAAACTCTGTTCCATGATCACATATTATACTCACAACATTATGGCTCATCTTCACTTGAATCTTCTTCACAAAGGCAGCAAACACTGAAAAAGTTTCATCATTGATTTTGAGGAATAAGGTCCATGTGAACCTGGAGTAGTCATCTACTATGACGAAAATGTACTTCTTTCCTCCTCTACTTGTCACCCTCATAGGTCAATACTGATCCATATGGAGGAGATCAAGTGGCCTTGAGGTGCTTACTTCCTTTTTGGGCTTGAAGGAGGACCTGCCTTGCTTTCCTCTTACACATGCATCACACGCCTTGTGATCTTTGAGCCTTGACTTAGGCAGCCCACGAACCAGATTCTTCTTGACCAACTTATTCAGCAATGAAAAGCTTGCATGTCCCAATCTTCTGTGCCCTAGTTCAACATCGTCATCAACAACACTCAAGCATGTAAGGTCCCCGTTGTTCAAACACTCAAAATAAGCAACATAGATATGTTTGAATCTTTTGGCATCAAAACCACTTCACCAGTTACAAGACTTGTAACAGTGCAAGTCTTTGATAAGAATTCCACTTTGTTTCCTTTGTCGCAAATTTGAGAAACACTCAATAGGCTATATTTCAAGCCATTCACATAGTACACATTCTCAATTGAATGAGTGAGTGTCTTCCCAACTCTTCCTACTCCCAGAATGTATCCCTTTTTGCCATTGCCAAAGGACACACTCCCTCCTTGCAGGTCTTTGAGTGAAAGAAAATCATCTGTGCTTCCAGTCATATGTTTAGAGCAGCCACTATCCATATACCATCTTTGGATGCTTCCTTTCACTACTCCATGCACAATGAAATCAAGGGTTAGACTTAGGAACCCAATCAAGTTTGGGTCCCTTGTAGTGAGGAAAAGGGTGAATCAAGCATCTTCTTGTCCAAACAGGCATCACACATTTTTTATTTGAGGGATCAAGTTCTTTAGCAGTAGCTACTTTTTCAGCAAAAACATTGTTTTTATGTTGGGACTGAAATCTAGCTTTACAGGTTTCTTTAAAGTGCCTAGTGTTACCACAATGAGTGCAAAGCCAGTTATCAGGGATAGTAACGTACTTGCTATATGGATTGTAGGGAGTCTTTTCTTTTTGGAACCCGATTCCCTACATGTTCCTCCATTGTTCTTATAAATGGCAGCGATTGCATCAGAGGACCAGGTCAACTTAAGAGATTTTTCTGGGTCATTCTTAACTCTGCCTAGATCTTCCTTAAGTTGTATGTTTCTTTCAAGTTCAGCACACATACTAGATTTCACCATTTTTAGCTCATTTTCAAGCTTAAGGTGTGCCTCACGTGCAACTTCCTTTCCCTTTTGAATGTTCCCAGAACTACTTTCCCTTTTTAGTTCCTAAATTGTTTCTTTTAGATCCACAACTACTACCAACAAGTAATCCCTCTCATGCTCTACGTTTGCAATTTTTCCAGCTAAAGCATCCTTTTTACCTTTTTAAATCCTCAATTGTTTCTTTTAAATGAACCACTACGACTACTAAATCATATCTCTCCTATTCTACCTCTCCTAGTTCCACGACTAGCGCATTTTTATCATTAATGAGATTATGATATGCATCAATTAGGACATTTTCCAAAGATATAAGCTTCTTTTGAGAATAAGACTTCAAATTTCATTGAACGTCCAGAAAGTTTACCTCATCGTCATCATCATCTTCATCCTCATCGGATTTTGCCATCAGGGGAAAGATAGAGTCATATTCAGCTGCTTCACTTTCAACGGCCATCATGGAGGTGTCACCTTGTTCATCATCTCCTTCAGATTCACTGGAGGAATCTCCCCATACAGCAAGAGCTTGTTTCACAACATTGTCAGCGACATCTTTTCTCTTGAATCTCTTATCAGGAACTGGGTTCCTTCTGGTTGCTTTGTTTCTGTTGTGCTTGTACTGATCTTACTTGTTCAGAGGATAATCTTTGATAAAATTTCCTGGCTTCCCACATTTATGACATAAGTCATAGCCTTTTGGTATGCTGGAGCTACCCCTTTTTGGAATGCCTCTATTTCTGCGTACCATTTTCTGAAATCGTTTTGTCAGATAAGCCATGTCAGCATCCTCGCCACTTGAGTCATTGTTGTCAGCCTTGAGGCCAGGTTCTGCTTCTTCTTGGGTTTTTCTTTCATGGTCCTTTTTTTTTCTTCATTTCATAGGTCTTCAGATTTCCAATGAGTTCACCAATGGTCAGCTTTTGCAGATTTTTTGCCTCAATGATAACATTGACCTTGCTTTCCCAGGAAACAGGTAATACACTAAGTATTTTCCTGACAAGTTTGTTCCTTGGAATGATCTCTCCTATAGAGTGAAGCTCGTTGATGATGGAAGTGAATCGAGTGTGCATGTCCGGAATGGTCTCATCATCCTTCATCCTAAAGAGTTCATACTCCGTGGTGAGCATGTCGGTCTTCGACTGCTTAACTTGAGTTGTTCCTTCATGTGCCGTTTGAAGAGCCTCCCGGATCTCCTTGGCAGATTGACATGTAAAAATTCTGTTATACTCGTCTGGACCAATACCACAAATGAGAATCTTTTTTGCTCAGAAGTATTCTATAGCTTTGCGGTCAGTATCGTTGTACTCCTTCCTTGTCTTTGGAACTGTTACTGCTGACTTGCCAATGGTTTTCATAGGAACGAAGGGTCCATCGCAGATGACCCCAGAGCTCTGAATCTTCAGCCATGACAAAATTATGCATCCATGTCTTCCACCATCCGTAGTATTGTCCATTGAATTTTGGTGGTCTGTAGGTTGATTGAACTTCTTCAAAGTTTGGTGGAGCAGCCATGTGGATCCTTTCTAGGTATTGTTAGCCTTATAGAAAGAACCTGCTCTGATACCAATTGATGGAAACTTAGGCTCCACCAAACTGTATAGAGAACTTGGTTCTCTATCAGTTCCCACAGAACACACACAATTAGAGATAAGTAAATGACACAGCAGAGTTTTACGTGAAAAACTTCCAGCTCACGGGATTAAAAACCACGACCTATGCTCGTAGGATTTTAACTTCACTAACTGAGCAAATTTCAGATTAAAAACTATTGTAACTTAGGAATTAAACTCTTAATCCCCCACTCACTTGTAATAACTCTATTACAAGCCTCTTTGTAATAAATCTATTACAAAGCTCACAACTCGACTAACTCTAGCCAAGACACAAACACAAGGTTTATGATTTTACAAATAATTTTCTACACAATGCTTCTAGCTAAGCTAAGTAGGAATTACAAGTAGATCACTCTAATAAAGGTACAAAACAACTAAGGACTAACACAGTGCTGGAAACTGGTTCTTCGTTCTATTGTTCTTCGTTCTTGAAGTCACTTGGAAGATGGCATCACACTTGAGAGAGAAACTTAATGATTTTCAGATTGGTCAAGTGTTCTATTTTCTCTTGCTTCAAGTTGGTAATATACAAGTGAGGTCACTTGGATGACGTAAGCAATTATCCGATACAAGGCATGCTCCATAAAGTGATTGTTGCACTGTTTACACTGTTGCGTGTGTGCAGAGAGAACAATGCAACGACTTTACTGCTGTGGAGAGTTGACTTGTACTGTCAGCAAGGGAACTGATGTCCATCTTTCCCGCAGTCGTCTCTTTGACTCAATTTGTTGGAACTTGTGCCAGACTTGAGACTTGTTGTTTTTGAGCACTCTGAGGATGTGTAACAGGTTCCCAATTTGGTTCTTATCACATCATCAAAAAACAAAAAGGCACATAACTTATCAATTCAAACTTGGAAGAAGTAAAAAAAATTCCTGATAAAGAGTTCAATATATATATTACATACTCTAAAATTCAATATTTAGGGTATTCAAACTTGAAAGAAGTGAGTTGACCACCTTTAGGGCTATGTAGCTTCGCTCTGCGTCACGAGGCCCATGTGATGAGGTAATCTTTTGATATTTGGCTTTTACTTTATAAGTTACAACTAATTAACCCCAGTTGTGTCGCTTAGTGATGGCTATTAAAGAGTCAAATATTTTACTATTTGGTGAAATTTGTTACAACTGCTTTCATACCTTTTGTCCTTTTTTTTTTTTTTTGTTAAACTTTTCTTATGAAACCTCTACTGGAGAATGAGCTTTTTATTACTCTTTGGAATTCCGATTTTAATGTTTAATAAACGATCTTTGTTCTTGCCAAATATTGAGTTAATGTCATATTTGTCGAAAAATGCGTGTGCTGCAGCGTAATTTCAATATTATAGTAGCTTCAGTTGGTGGGTCCATTCGACTGAAGTTATTAATACTACATTATATTCGTAGTTTGGCATTGGAACAATCTGAAGACATTTTGAGGTAGCTGGTAGGACAGCACTGTTATTTTGGCAAAACCAAAAAGTTGACACAAGTTACAAGTGGCGGAATTATATTTAAATTTTACAAGAGATACGTGTTGATTATGGAAGTTGAGTATGGTAGATTGGGTCTGAGTATAAATCGTGATTTGGTGTACAAAATTTATTGACTTTGAATTTGGTCAGCGTTTGACATGCAATTATCCACTATTCATTCATACGTGAAATATGTTCGACATTTCACAAGTCACTTCTCCAATAACAGGATTTGGACCAAGAATAGTTTTTGGTAAAAGTAAGGAACTTGCTTCGCTACTTGTAATTTATAGAAAAAGTTTATGATGAAGCGATTTTTTTGGTTGGTCACCAGACGAAATTATATTATATTAAGGTTGATTGCCAATACAAGGAGCATTTGGCATGCTATGCATATTGTTACAAAAAGAAGTATTGACATGACCATTAGACTGGTCCCTAGTAGGAGCTACACTATTATAGCCACTTTCATGTTCATCAAGACAAAAATATATTGTATTTGCTGATGCAGGCACGGTTGTGTTCGTAAATTGGCAATGCCCATTTGGTCTTCCATCAGCCGTTGTTCCAAAAAGGGTGGTGGTTGATGGAGGACAAGAGTCTGCTCAGGCAAGTTTTGTGTGGCTCCATATTGTGCAAGTGCATTTGCAACACAATTCTGCTCCTTGTATGTGTGCATGATGTAGGGATTACCCAGTTGACGCATCAAGTACCTACACTCCATAAGCAATGATGAGTAATGCAAATTGTGGTTGTGCAACATAGATATTACCTCTGTTAAATCCACGTTAATTCTATTGGTATGAAATAGTGATGCCGTGCTAATGGCAGTCCTTGTAGTAGAGCACATAATTCCATGTAGGTGGAGTTGCCCATGGGTCTTTTGCCCGTGAATCCAAGTATCTAGCTACCTGTGACGCTTCTAAATACTCCACCTAATCCATTTTTGGTTGGTCTTCCTTCAGACAATCCATCAGTGTTTAGCTTAAAAGTCTCAGTTGTTGGTGGGTACTATTTTACATACATGGATGTAATTAGTGGTTTTTGTGCTTTTTCCTGGATAATGTAGTAGTATTATGAAGTTTATGATATTATTTTCTGGATGTCAGGTGTGTATTGTTGGTGTTTAAAGATAAAGTGGTTGCGATAGTTCCATATATGCCATATTGTATATGGAATTAATATTTGAGGTGGTAGATTGAGGGGGTAATGCCTGGTTTGTATGAATTTGGTGAGTATTTTAGGTGGTAATTTTATTTTCAGACCCAATTAAACAAGTAGTTGTCATGTGTGCCATTTAACTCTTTATAAAGAGATTTTACTGTGAATTGTCCCAAAAAAGTAAATCCCTATATGATTTGGTCATAATATTGTAGGTTAATTAGAGATGGCACATATATTTAGCGAATTAAACTAAGAGTTTCTATTGGCAGGTCAAACAGCAAATTCGTGATGTTGATCATATGATTGGTTATATGTTGACTAACCATGGTAACAACTTCATATCGGTAGGGGACCTTCAATAATATTTCTATGTATGATGCTTGGTCCTAGCAAAGGTTCATTCCAAAAGCTGATATGCTTACCCGTGGCAATATACCAAACAATGCCTTTTTGGAAAAATTTCCAACCTAATTGAATGGTTTTCCAAGTTACCGAAGGTTGGTTTGGTGTAACAGAGTGGATGTATTTAGCCATTAGTAGTGAAGGCACCAATGTGGTTGGTGTTGATACCCAATTTTTTCTTATGTATTTTTTTTTTATACAAAATACTTTCAAATAACATATATATGCATATATATATATATATGCATGCCCAAGTGTTTTGGTATTTTTCATAAATTTTAAAGATTTTTAAAATAAATTTATTGTCCATTTTAGCATACAAAAATCAGTAACTATTCTATCAACCTTGGTAAATAGTTTATTTCATTCTCATACTTACACCAAAATATAGTTAAGGTGATTTTTGTATATTTTTAATATTTTATTTGGTATTTTTAAAAGCCAAAATACATACAATTGCAATTTTAGCCTATTTTAGGATTAACAACATTTCTATTATTATAAAATTGGTTCCAGCATTTTTAATTAACATTTATATATTACTAATTGGTTCAATGCTTTTAATTTGTTATTAAAATCACTTTACTATTTTTTATAAATAAAAAGGGTAAAACTGGCTATTTAACATTTAGCCTCATTTCATTTCAATTACAGCCTCTTTTACATTTCAGTTCTAACCCTTAATTGAGCCAATCTCAACCCCAACCGGACCGGCCCATTTTTTAATCCGACCCAACCCATAACCCAATTCAAACGACCCTACCCAGTTCCCACCTACCCCTTTAGATCTAGGCCGTTGATCGTACAGATCAATAGCCATAATTCCCCCTTACCATTTTAACCCCAAATGACCTACTCTAATCCCTCATTCCCCACTTCTCAGCCGCCTCTGAATCCCAAACTCTCTCAAGCTCTCCGGAACCCTAGCCTCCTCCTACCCCTTTTCAACCGCCTGTCACTGGAATCCATGGCTTCTCAGGCCATGGATAGTTGGTACTCACCTACCTTCACCAGTAAGCCATGGTTGTTCGAAGCTTCGAGACTTGACCTCGATTATTCCCTCTCCGATCTTCTTAGACCTTTGATTCCATGGCTTCTCCGGCATGCTCCGGCATATTCAAGACTCAGGAGCCTGATTCCTGACCTCTCCGACTCAAGATCGGACCTTCTTCCAAGCCTTTCTCATTTCTAGGGTTTCTCCGAAACCCTAAGCTATTCGAGGTTCTTTCCATATCGTTTGCTTAGATCTATGTTGTATCTATGCTTCACTTGACATTTAAAGTGTTTTCCCCAAAAGTTCTTTTCAAAAACGTTCGTCTTCGATTTTAGGTTTTCTGAAAGGATTTTTCCAAAAATCTTTCTGATTTTTTCTTCTTCTTTGCTTTATGTGTGTTGTCTATATCACGCTCATATGATTTCTTTTGCTACGCATGTATTGTCTGTCTACTTTTCTTTTTTCTACTATACATGTTACTCCTATGTTAATCCTATTATGTTTTCTTTGCTCTTTTACTATATGTGTTTACCGTTGAGATTCTTTGATTTTTTTCTTACTAAACTCTTTTCGTATTCTTGCTAAACATGCTTCATTTGCTTTTGTTTAAGTTTGTATCATCTCTTTCTTCTGAACGCGTTTAAGGTCCGAGTTTTCTCAAATATGTTCTTCATGATCTTGAATAGCTTTCTTACTTTGTTGTTCAAACATGCTCTCATATCTGTTTTGTTGAGGCTCTGAAACAAACCTTTGAGTCTGTTTCAATAGCTTGCTTTCTTACCTTTATATCTGATTCAAGTTGAAACCCTAGGATTTGGGGGTTCCCCTTGGCGATTTTGATTTTGTGTTCGAGTTAGGGTTCCACTTTGGGACCCTGGACTCTCAGACTCATTGTGAGTCTGCAATTGGACTCGTATCCTCTTGCTTACGATTTTTAACCTTTCAATGTTAGAACTATTTTTCTAAGTAACATGACGATTCTTTTGTTTGATTTGTCTGCTTTATATATGAGAAGTTCTCCTTTCAAAAGGGTTTTTGCCAACTACTAATTGATTTCGAATTCCTTTAATAGTGTTTACTTGATTGATACTGATTTCCTTTAAATTAAACCTTTCTTTACCCCTTTCCTGACTTGATTCATTCGAGTAAAAGCCTGTAACTTTGATTTTACTAGTTGTCTGATTGATTCCCTTTCCTTATTTCACACAAACCGTGTACCAATGGGCTGTTGCCTTAAATAACTGCTATGTATTTACCCTTTATTGTACTGCCTGCAAAATATTTTTTCAAATCCCTTTCCTTAATTGTTTTTACCCGTTTGAAATCAGAATCCTTTAACTAAAGGGAGATTGATTACAATGTTCTTTCCTTACCTTGTTCTTACTTGTTTGCTGCACAACAAAAGGGGCTCGACCCTTCAGCACTAAAACAACTTCGAACTTTTGAATCCTAAGTTCAACACTCATACTCTCACATGCATACTCTCAATCACAATACTCTTTCAATTCTCTACTCTCTTCTGAGACTTTTGTACTGCTTTGCTTGCAACTTGGCTTTTCAAGACTGCTGTTTTACTTATTTGTTTTCCCTGAAACTGGTATGTCTCGATTTTGATTTCGGCTTCTTCCCTATGTGTTTATTTTACAGTCACTACACTCTTGCCTACTTTGCTGCTCATGTTCTGTATTAAATATGTTACTTTCTTTTATGTTTACTGTTTGTTATAAATTACCCATACCCCCATTCCCTTCTATGTGCTGAGTTAAAGTTCATGGCCTGGCAGTATCCAAATTACTGCCCAGGTCCGAACCTGACCTTCAATGGGTCCTAACTCCCAAATCTAGCTGACAGGCTGGTTAGGGGTGTGCCAGCATTCCTAATAGCTGGGCATGACCACTAGCCTGTCATGGTCTTCCCTAACTCCCCCTCTATTGCACTTACACTTACTCTTAGACTCTAAGTTCTGTCCCCCTCCTATGAGCCTTGCCTTGGGGACCTTGAGTTCCCTCTGAACTTGGTTTGAGGGCTGGCTCTTCCACACTGCACTATAATATGATCCTGCAATGTATTTGGGTGTAAGCACTTCCTGGAGTTCATGAAGCTCCTTGGAACTTTGACATATCCAAAGATGAGAAAGGCTTTGGAAATCTGATCTTTGGAAGTTGGTTTATTTTATCTTTCAGACTAGGAGTCTAAATTAGGCTCTCCTTGGTTGGAATTTTTTCTGATGTAATTTTCTTTACTTTTTTATGGATTCATTCAAGTTGTAATAATCTTGTAATAACTTATGGGGTGTATAGTAAAAATGGGGGAGGGTCACTCATGTTATGCATATGGGGTAGATATCATGTTTTATGTCTTTACTTCTGCAATCACAACCTTTTCGTTTATGTATCTGCATATAGAGATCCTGCCTATAAGTTATTTCATTACTGCATATAGAGATCCTGCCTATAAGTTATTTCATTACTGCATATAGAAATCATGCCTATAAGTTATGCATTTCGTTAGAAATCATGTATATAAGTTTCTGCATTCCTACATTAGAGACCATGTCTATAAGTTTCTGCATTCCCACATTCGAGACCATGCCTATATGTGTCTGCATTTCTGCATATAGAAGTCATGCCTATAAGTTTCTGCACTTCTGCATATGCATATGTCACTAGGCAAACAATCTGTGGGTTAAAGAATAGTCAATCGCATCCTAGATACCATGCTTATAGGATTCCTACACTTACGTAACCGTTTTAAAAATTAGTAACGCTTAGAATTCATGCCTATAGGAGCAATCGTTTAAATCTGACTTATCCGCGAGTCTAAAATCAGTAATAATATCGTTTAGTATCTGTAGAATTGGTTTATTTCTAAAATCAGTAATCCTTCCTTAAAATCAGTATGCTTTACCTTGTTAGATATCATGCCTATAGGTCTCACCTAGGCAAATAATTAGGTAACTAATTGCTATACCAGTCTTTAATAATTACAACCAGCAGGCAGGCCTAATTTGGACTTCTTATCTGAAAGTATGTGATAAATCAGCCACCCCTTTAATGTTTAAGTTTAATTAAGGACCTAACCAGTACCTGTAAGTCATGCTAAATAATTCGTTGCTTTGAATGAGGAAGCCTATTGGAGCCTTTAACTGTTACGTGTTTCCCTTTTTACTGCTTTTATGTGTTTTGTTTGTCGCACTAGACTTTTGTCCTTTTAAAACTCTGAAAAGCCAATCTCCCTTCCCTTCAGGATTAGTAGTCCCAACTGCCTCCGGGACTAATGGGATTGGGGCGGGTAATAGCATGCAATAAGTAACGAAACTATTTCGCGATTTAATACCTTAACTGGGTGGGTAAGGGTAGACATGGATATGATGACCACGCGATAGCACCACGTGTATAAATGGTTAC
Organism: Nicotiana attenuata; assembly: GCF_001879085.1. NCBI lineage: Eukaryota > Viridiplantae > Streptophyta > Magnoliopsida > Solanales > Solanaceae > Nicotiana > Nicotiana attenuata. The sequence continues at coordinate 7,598,677 of NC_031995.1, read as the reverse complement.
CGGGTGTTGTGTGGGGTGATCCATGTTATGTATAAACCTAGGACCCCCTCCCTCTTTATTTGTTTACTTTCTTTTCTTTCCAGAACTTTTTTCTAGAAAAGGTGTTAATTTTTCAGTTCTCTAAACTTCTTTTACTTCAATCACTAAAAAATCTCTTTTAATTATTTGATTTCCAGCACTGTTTCTTCTCCAAACCTCCACCTCTTTTATTCTCTTTGTTTGATTATTTTTACCAATTATTTGACCCCCTTTTCCTGCACTTGTATATCCCTTAAATAATTATGAAATCGCCTATCTCCGAACTTCAGCATGTTTATTTAACTTTTATACTTCCCTTGTTTGCAATCGTTATGTGAAAGTTGTCTTGTATGTTTAATTGTTATTTATATTTAAAATCACAATTATAGCATGGCTGGGAACCACACTAGTTGATCTTGGGGGGTGCCTAACACCTTCCCCCCGAGATAATTTCAAGCCCTTACCTATCCTCTGGTTCTTTTTTTTATTCTTAGTGTTCTAATGCACTCAATCATTAGGTGGCTACTCTTCTAAATTGTAAATCCAATTCCAAAGAGGAAAAAAGTTGTCCGCCCAAATATCATAAACTCAATTTCGCACGAAAAAGGGGGCATCGACAGTTGGTGACTAGAAAAGGCACCATTCTAAGTTTCCTAGTGGGTATTATTCTTCATAGCTAAAATTTGGATACCCAATCCTCCTTGATATTTTTGCCTTTGAATTGTAGTCCACTTTATGAGGTTTAAATTTTTCTTATGTTGTGTTGTTCCCCATAGAAAATTATGTTGGTAGCGGTTCATTGCGGATATGACCTGTTGTGGTAACTTAATGAATTGCATGACATGATTAGGGAGAGTATTTAAGGTAGATTTGATAAGAGTAGTTCTATTTGCCATAGTAAGCATATGGACTTTTCGTCCTGCCAATTTTGCTTTAAACTTATCTAGGATGAATTGGAAGTCAGATCTTTTTTGTCTTTGTGTGAAGAAAGGGAAACCCAGGTATTTCCCAAACTGTGCTCATTCTGTCATACTAAAGGATCTAGGACAAAGGATTTGTCATTGTGTGACGTTTTTGGAGAAGAAAATTTTAGACTTTGTGTAAAAAATACTTTGCCCAAACATTTGGGTGTATCGGTTAAGAGTATGCATAATGGAATGTACAACTCGTTGTTGTTAATCGTGAAGTTGTTGTAATATCATCAACAAACAATAGACGAGAGACTTCTGGGCCGCTTCGTGGTACCTTTATAGGCTGTCATTGCTTGTAGTCCACAGTAGTGTGTATTTGTCGCGATAAACGCTCCCTGCATAATAAGAAAATGTAAGGGGATAAAGGGTCATCTTGGCGTATCCCCTTGGTTTGTGTGAAATATAGTGTTGGGTGACCATTAGTAAGATAGAGATTGTAGTATTACTGATACAAGACATAATCAGGTTTATGAATTGGTTTGAGAAATTAAAGAAGTGTAATGTTTCTTTAATTAAACTCCATTTCTTTTTATCGAAAGCTTTTTTCAGATCTAGTTTCAGTAAGAAATTAGCTTGTTTACCTATCTTTTTATAAAGGAATGTATAATTTCCTGGACTATCATAGCATTGTCCAAAGCAGACCGTTCAGGGCTTATAATTATTGGTAAAGTAGGTTTGGGTCTATTAACTATTATTTTACTAATTATTTTATAAATAATATTACAAAGACCAATTGGTCGGTATTGAGTAATGGAGGATGGGTGTTTTACTTTTGGAATGAGGCATTGATAGGTCTTATTGACTTATGATGGTATGTGTTGATTAGTGAACACCTAATTGCAATTTGGGGCTAGTATGTTTGGTAGAAGTAAGGGGAAGTGTTTGTTGGAATGGAAAGAGAGACGACTGAATTTGCAATTTGGGGCCAGTATGTTTGGTAGAAGTAACGGTGTAAGTCGTCAGACCCTTGAGCTTTCAGGGGTTGAAATGAGGCTATTGCTGTAATTCTCTCTGTTTTAGTAAGGTTACGAGTTAGTTTGTTTTAATTGTCATTAGAGATTGTATTATAAGGAGATATGCGGCAGTGTATGTTGGAATGCATGTGAGTTGTTGTGAATAAATTTTTATAATAATTTTGAACCATTTCATTAACTTGAGATTGTTCAAGAATCCAATTACCACCTGTATCCTTAAGAGCTGTTATTCAATTTCTTCTCCTTCTTTGGAGAGCAATAAGGTGGTAGAATTTGGTGTTCGCATCACCTTGTTGAAGCCAATTTACACGCGATTTTAGTCTCCAAAAATATTCTTCAAGACGTAACATGTCATTATATTGATTAATAAAATTGACTTCTAAGTATTGAAGAAATGTGCTTGTGGGATAACTAGGGGATGATTGTATACCAGAAATTCGGGCGAGTAAATTTTTTTTTTAAAATGTTCCCAAAAGATGATTTATTCCATTCCTGAACTTATTGTGAGTCCAGTTTTGAGTGATTATAGAATGAAATTGTGGATGCGAGGTCCATATTGTTTCGAATCTAAAAAAAATCCCGGTGGAATGTGTTTTTTAATTTAATTAATAACGGACGATGGACTGAATGTGTTCTAGGAAGATGTTGTACATTTGCTTCTGGGCATATGTTAATCCACTCATAGTTCCAAACAAATCTATAATCTTTCCAGTATCCTATTTTCTAGACTTTGTTTGTCGGTCCATGTATAATGACTTCCTTTATAACCTAAATCCAGTAACTGATAGCATCTATTATTGTGTCACGACCCAATTTAGGATCATGACCGGCACCCAGGAGCAAGTGCCCCCAGTAAGCCTCTTCGGTATTTTACAGAAAATCAGACAGAGTTTTCCCTGTTTTTGGACTATCCCAAAAATTTTCCTGTCTCAAATCAACAACCAAACATCCTAATATCATACCAAACAATTGACAACCAATCAATCAATCAAAACGAGTCTCCACCATTACTAGTCAACCCACTAACAACCAGAAATACTAATTTATCTACAACCTTGATAATAAAGAACGATACTCAACATAAGACTATAATAACAAAATAATACTCATGACACTAAAAGAATGACCATGGCGCGACTCTAAGAGTTCAAAGAAAGACCAAGAAAATAAATAAAATCTCCGCCCACTCGAACAAGTGCGAGGCTCACCTAGAACTATCAACCTGTGCGCTCTAATTAACGAAATCCTCGCGTGCGTCAGCTGCTGCCTCTGTAAAAATTAGCGGGGAATGAGTCGCTAGCTCAGTGAGTAATAACACTTAACCACAACCATTTTTATTTGGGGACAAGTCAGAAAACATGCTAGTATCTCAAACAGAAAATAACAGAAAAATGTCCTTTCAGAAATAATAAATAATTTTCAGTCTCATCACGTTTTTCTTGTAATAAAATATAATTAACAATTCAGTAATAAGCTCGGTAACTACTGTATAATATCAGTATTCACATTTTGGGAGGTTTCAATGAACGGATCATGTAATCGGTATAACTGTGGACTTCTTTGCAAGAAGTCATATATAATGGTAGTCCCTACTCGAGGGAAATCGGTAACGGTATGCTAGTTCTACTTTCCCACTAGCGAGGGCTATAACGGTAATTAGTAATTACAAGGTGCACCAGGTTTAACGAACCCGCCGTTAGCTACGGGATCCTTCAATGTCTACTCCCATTTATACTTGTCTCAGTAATCCGTATATATACTCGTTGAAACTATTTTAAAACAATATAGGGCATTTCAGTTCTTATCAAATCATATAATTTCCTTTCGATAACAGTAAATTCAAGTAACGGTAAAACAGATCTAGTGACAACGAAAATATTTAAAACCACGGTATTCATCTCAAATAACTATTTCGGTATCATATCGAATAAAAGACTTGTCCCACATGCAACTCAAAATAGTCGGTAATACATTCATATTAAATATCATGTGTAAACCATGCAAGTTATGAAAACACAAATTGCGGTAAGATTACTACTCATAGTACTCGTGCCGAAATACCAAATGCTTCACCTCGAGCATTTCGTACCAATTCCTCCAATCAATCTATAATTACATAATATCGATCTCATGTTAATTGCCTCATTTAGGCTAAATCCATCACTAATTTAGAATACCCAATCATCGGGGTTCACGTTTGAGTCTTAGTTTGTGAATTTATATTTAATCATAGAACTAGTCCATAATTCTATCAATTTTAACCTATTTGGTATAATTTATTCCTCTAAAATTAGACCTATTAGTGCTTAAACCAAACCTTTATAGCCTCATTATCTCCATAGTAATTGTATATTTATTTTATATAAGAAAAAGTTGATATTCAATTCTTTTGTACTACATGAAATTGCGTAGATGCGGTGAAATAATTCAATAGATGAGGGGAAGAAGGTTAACCTCTTGAGTCGAAGGAGAGCTTTAATACTTTCAATTTCAACTCCCAATTCTTCTTAAGGTCTTTGCCCAAAGCTGCTTCTTCTTCTTCTTCTTCTTCTTCTTCTTCTTCTTCTTCTTCTTCTTCTTCTTCTTCTTCTTCTTCTTCTCTTTTCCCCCATTTTTCTTTTCTCTGTTCGTTTCTTATTTTGTTTGTTGCTGCCGATTTGTTTCTGTGGCTTTTTGCTTCAGAAAGGCTTTTTGAAAGCTTTTGTTGAAAGCTTTGTTGTTTTACCTCTTTTCATTCCTTCTAATGGGCTTTGGCCCTTTTTTCATGAATTCCCCTTTTTTTATCTTTTTTTTTTGGTTTATTTGTTTAAATTCTTATTTGTTTTTTTAATAGATTGTTTCTTATATTATTATTATTATTATTATTATTATTATTATTATTATTATTATTATTATTATTATTATTGTTGTTGTTGTTGTTGTTGTTGTTGTTGTTGTTATGACCATATACACTCTTATTAGAAATATAGGGTATTACATATTGCTAATAGGATTGCCTCCAAATCCCTCTGTTGCTCTTACTATTTCATTAAAATCACCTCCAATTAACCAATGCATGTTAATAGTGTCATGTAATGTTATTAGGTTAGACCATAATGTAGAACGTGCGTTTAAATCATTTTTTGCATATAGTACTGAAAGCAGCCAAATAGTAGGGTTTGGTGGTAACTGGACTATGGAGTGAATTGCTTGAGACGTGACTGCAATTTGATCTAGGTGTAGGAGGTCATCATGCCAAAGTAATGCAATGCCTCTCGACTGTCCTTCTGCAGGTGATTGATCCATATTAGCAAATCCAAATTCATCTCTTAGATGAGCATGACATTGACGTTACAAACAAATATGTAACGACCCGGCCAGTCGTTTTAAGAATTAATGCCTCGATCCCCTATTAACGGCTTTCCCCGTGTCTTTTTCTGCTATTGTGATTTGCCGGGATGGTTCATCTTGAGTTTCGGAGTGTTTTGGGACACTTAGTCCCTAAATGAGAGTTTAAGTCTTAGAATTTGGACCGTAGTCGCAACAGTATGAAGCAAGTTCTGGAATGGAATTCTGTTGATTCTGTTAGCTCCGTTGGGTGATTTCGGGCTTTAGGGGAGTGTCTGGATTGTGTTTTTGAGGTCCGTAGCTTAATTAGGCTTGAAATGGCGAAAGTTGAATTTTTTGGATTTCGGGCCGTATAGTGGAATNGACTGCAATTTGATCTAGGTGTAGGAGGTCATCATGCCAAAGTAATGCAATGCCTCTCGACTGTCCTTCTGCAGGTGATTGATCCATATTAGCAAATCCAAATTCATCTCTTAGATGAGCATGACATTGAAGATGAGTTTCCAGTAGTGCCACAAGTGCATGCTGGTGGTAATTGAGCAAAGAACGAAAATTTATTTTGAAGTCTGGCGATTGTGCTCCTCTGCAATTCTAGATGATGAACTGCATTTGTTTATTATTGGAATGTGGTGGTGTCAGGTTTAGAGCCTCCTCCACTTGTGTTGCCGTTGTTTGTGACATCGATGGAATCATCACTATCCCATACTTCCCCATCTCTGGGTTGGTTGTTGTCGAATATTTAGGGAATAACTTCTTAGTTCTTGTGGGCAGATTTTTACTACTTTTCTTGCGTACTATTCTTTGATGATGTGGGATTTGTTCTCATTGAGTAGGCATAGTATTGGCCTTGTTTTCCTTATGTCCTCCATTGATGTCGCCACTTCGAGTTGTGCTATTTCTTCTAATTCGCTGGGATTGCTCGATGGTGAGGGCATTGGACTCATTGGTATGGTACGGGGATGCTTGTGCATGCAGTGGTGTTGGTCTAGCTAGTATCAACCTCGGTTGTATACATGGAACTATGGAGTAATGTGGTGGCTAAAAAGAGAGCTCCATGGTGTGTGGTAGTGGGTGATAGTTAGTGTGTTGGTGATACAGTGGTGGGACTGTGTAATGACCGGTCGGTTGTTTTGAGAGTTGTAGCCCTGTTCCCCCATTTACTGCTCATTTTATGCTTAATAGTTGCAATGTGACTTGTCGAGGTAGTTGGTTTGGTTCCGGGGAGGTTTCGGAATGAGTTGAGACACTTAGTCTCAATATTGGAAGCTTAAGTTGAAAAGGTTGACCGAATGTTGACTTGTGTATAAATGACTCCGGAATGGAGTTTTGATGGTTCCGTTAACTTCATTGGGTTATTTTGGACTTAGGAGCGTGTTCGAATAGTGATTTGGAGGATCGTAAGTGAATGAGGCTTGAAATGGCGAAAGTTAGAAATTAAAAAGTTTGACCGAGAGTTGACTTTGTCGTTACCAGCTCGGATTGGGGTTTCACAAGTTGGAGTAGGTCCGTTGTGTCATTTGTGACTTGTGTGCAAAATTTGAGGTCAATTGAACGTGATTTGATAGGTTTCAGCATCGGATGTTGATGTTAGAAGTTCAAAAGTTCATTAGGCTTGAATCGATGCGCAATTCGTGGTTTTATCGTTGTTTGATGTGATTAGAAGGCTCGACTAAGTTTGTATCGTGCTTTAGGACTTGTTGGTATGTTTGTTTAATGTCCAGGGGGTGTGGATTTCGGATGTTTAACGAAATGAAAATTAAACTTGGAAGATTGCTAAAGATTGCTGGTGTCCAGTTCTGGTTTCCTTCTATGCGATCATGCGGGTAGGTACGCGAACACGAAGGCTTGTTTGGGGCAGCTGGGGATTTTTCTATGCATTTGCTAGCAGGAGAATGTGATCGCGTAGGTTGGCCAGGCAGAGCATCGCGAACACGTGGGCGTAGCCACGTTCGCGAAGAGGAAAGGAGGCAGGAGCTGAGTCACACTCGTTGCTCTATGCGAACACGTGGGTGGTTGTGCGATCACGTAAGTCTGAGGGCTAGTGCATTGCGTTCGCGTAAGGTTAATTAGTCAGGCAGCATTGTTATGCTTCATGATCGCAAAGCATTTTCCATGATCGCGATGAAGGACATCTAGGCAGAACTTAAATATTTGAAAAATGAGGGTTTGAGTTCATATCACAAATTTGATTCTGGGAGCTCGGTTGGAGGAGATTTTTGGAAAGATTTTTGAGGGAGTGACTGGGGTAAGTGATTGTTCCTTAATTTTGGTTAAATTCTATGTTTATATCTTTGATTTCATCATTTAATTAGTGATTTGGGTTGAAACATTGGGAAAAAATGGAGGAAAGTCCTTAGGCCAAATTTTGGAAATTTGATCGAGATTTTTGTATCGGATTTGAGTAACTTTGGTATGGGTGGACTCATGGTTGAATGGGTGTTCAGATCTTGTGACTTTTATCGGATTTCGAGACGTGGGCCTGAGGGTTGACTTTTGAGTTGACTTTTTGACTTTGATTAAGAACTTAGCATTTTCATATAGAATTGATTCCTATATCTTGAGTTGATTGTATCGAATTTTTTGTGGCTAGATTTGAGACATTCGAAGGCTGTTTCGCGAGACACCGGCTTGTTGGTGTAGCATTTGGCACAGTTTGAGGTAAGTAACACTTCTAAACTTGCTTCTAAGGGTATAAAACCCCAAATTACATGTTATGTGATTGGTGTTGAGGTGTCGCACATGCTTGGTGACGAGCGTGTGGGTGTGCACCATAAGATCTGTGACTTGGTCGATTCCATGGAACTGTATAGTCAATTAATATTGTTGTATTTGTATTTTTTCCATGCGTTAGAGAAATTGACCTGCCAGTCATGTTTGAAATCTAGCTTAGGCTACGTGTTTGTACTGTTGGGATCAATAGAGGTCGTGTTACATGTTGAATTATTTTCTTAATTGCCATTTTGTACTCAGTCAAAGTTATTATTTGCATATTATATCTCACTCTTTGTTGTCCTTTACTAATACATTATATCATTATTGTTTGGGCTGATTATCATGATTCTTGAGAGCCCGAGAGACTGGAGAGATTGAAGACTGAGTGAGGCCGAGGGCCTGTTTGTGAGGATATTTATGGGAGTCGATTGCACGCTGCAGCATGTTATTTTGATTCATGTCATGATTGACTTATTATAGCGCTTGGCCTGGAATCGCCCCTCTGGAGTCTGCACATCTACAGTGAGTGCATGTACCTAGTGTGTGTGAGTGCGAGCGTCGAGCGCGAGTGCCATGCAACTGTGAGAAAGGAGTGACTGTGAGAAATGAGTGACTGTGAGGATGGAGTGAATGATAGGACTGGGTGATAGATACTCAGTGTGCATTTGATTTCATTACTATTTGTACATCAGTTGACACATATATCTGTCATGTAGATACCGAGATGTACCATATCTAGTTTCAATTGAATTTGACGTGATTTACCTATTTGGGCTTTAACTGTTAAACTTGAAAGTATGCCTATATTTCTGCACTGAAATTCTATTATTGGATTGTATCTGCAAAGCTCGTCACTACGTTAGCCCAATAGTTCGACTTGTTACTTACTGAGTTGGTTGTACTCACGCTACACCTTGCATCTCGTGTGCAGATCCAGGTGCTTCCGGTCACGGTGGTTGCCGATTCACAGAGTTTAGACATTCGGAGATCATCGAGGTAGTTGCTTTGGTGTCCCCAGACCTTGACTCTCCTCCCCTATCTTTCAGTTTATTTATTCAGTTCTACTTTCTAGACAGTGTACTAGACTTCAAGAGCCTGGTTCTCCAAGAGCTTCTTCAATATCTCATCCACTGTCGGAGGAATCTGGGGTGCCAGAATGGATAACTGCGCTGCAACAGTACTAGATATGTTAGATAGCTTTGCGGTGGTTGTCTGCATCTAGTTATTGAGGCTCGCCAGTGTCTGGGAGAGTCGCAATGCATAAAGTGGAGCAGTAGGCATAGGCACCAGCTTCAAAGCCGAGGTGGAACCTGTAATAGGGGCTGCTTGGGCCTCTAGGCTGGAGGTGGAGGCATAGCTGCTGCACTGGATGAAGGCTATACTGAAGTGGCTGGCATATCAACTGTCTCTGCAGCTACTACTGATGGCTCATCAGACTGGCCTAAGGTGGTAGGCGGCTGACCCTTTTTCTTAGGGTTGTGTGCATCCATCAACGAATACCATGAGAAGGGCTTCTTCGCTAACACCTTCGTATCAAAATCTCTCAGCTCCACCCCCGCATCCGTGAGATACTCAGTAATGGTGTTGGGATACAGGTATGAGGTATCAGCTTGCCTGGCGACTACAGATATGGTTGACTACATCACAACGCCCACATTGATCGGGTACCCGACCATGATGGAGGCGACTAGAACTGCCCACGAGATCGGAAGGTATGTCTCATTCTGATACGGGTCTAGTCGTCTACATACGAAGGTCTGCCACCCCTTTACCTCAAAACTCAGGGTGTTTCTGTGAATAGACACCCCTGCTGTAAACCATGGTGGCGGTGGCCCAGGAGCTGCCAGAATCTCAGCTAGCCACGGGCAAGTTACATCCCCCTTTGCCAACTTCTCCAAATACTGTTCGGGCTCAACATCATCAAACCCCAAGTAGGTGTTCAATGTGTGCTGGTTAAAACGCACCTTCAAGTTCCTCACTTTAGTTACCTTTTTCCCTTTCTTGATGTGCGCCACATTGGCGTAAAAGTCCCAGACAAGGTATTCATTCCCATCCACTATACTTTGGGTGAACCACATCCACCCCTTCCGCTCTCGGAACTGCCTCAAGACTGCCAGATTGTACATTTCAAGATCTTTCAATTGGAACTGTCGCTCAAGAGTAAACGACCTCACCGGACACCACTCTAGGAAGCTAGAGGAAGCAGCCAAACTGACGAACCGGTCTTCCCACACCTCTTTCTTTCTCGACCTCTCAAGGTCGGCAACTGTAGCATCCGCCCTCGATCGTCATAGGGGATGTCATCCATAGTAGTATCTGGTGCCTTAGGGACAGGTGTAGAGGAGGGCTCGGAAGCTTGACTAGAACTTTCCGAACCCTCGAAAGTGCTCTGAGATGTGGAAGGCTCGTCCCAGCGTTGATACCTTCCTGCAGGTTTTGATTGGACAGTTGGCTGCTCTTCAACCGAGTGGCCCTCTGATGCTTCCCTAGATGGGACATAAGTGTTGGACTCAGAGGGCTTTGCATTTCCTCCTCATCCGGTTGTAGCCTTCTTTGTTATAATCTTTTGTAGGGCGAGGATAAGGCACTCTTGCCTCGACCCCTGGAAGGTTCTTCCCTCCCCTTGGAAGTGTCACCTCTACGTCGAGATCGAACCATGTTCTGTACCAAGAAAAGGCGATTGTTAATTATAATTCAAGTTCAGACATAGAAGGAATGTAAGGACACACCAGAGATCATAGTTAAAACATAGCAGAATCATGTTTGCAAGGAAGGGACTTGCGGTCCGCATAATTTTCCCTTGCGGTCGCAGAAGTGGATTGCGGTCCGCAGATTTCTCTTTGCGACCACAATTCAGAACTCACCAGAATGCCAAATCTTTGATGATAGAGAATTAGTTGTTTTGTAGCCGCAATCAATTTTTTGCAGTCCACACAATTTACTTTGCGGTCGCACTTGAGACTCATCAAAATGACAATTCTTTGATCACAGAGACTAAGTTGTTTTGCGGCCGCAATAAGATTTCTGCTGGCCGCACATTTTACATTGCGGCTGCAGAATCATGCTTTACTTAGTGGCCTAATCTTTAACTTCTACGGACCGCACAATTCCTTGTGCGGCCGCAGATTCCAAATTTTACGAACAGACGTCAGTTATGAACCTAGGGCTTGACTTTTTCACACTTTTGACATGGAATTAAAAATTAAGCATGATAATCAATTCACCCGTCCCCCTTAGAGAATTTATCATTCTACCCACAACATATTCACCCCAAAAGATTATTCAAATAGATTCATAGACAAACGGTTCAAAATTCCTAATAATCCAAAAATATAAAGAAGTTAATCAAGATGATGATGCATACCAGAGATGAATTTGTGCAAGAGATGAGTGATCAATAGATTTTAGGCTTGTAAGCAACTAATTTAACACGAAATTTCAATTTTTAGTACTTTGTGAGCTCAGAGAGGGAAAGGGGAACAATGCCCATCAACCCCTACTTATAGTGAAATGGTTCCTAGCAGGTGAAGGGGAGATGAGTGCGGCCGCAAAATTCCTATTGCGGTCCGCACTCTATTACCCCGGGGCCTCAGATGCCCTAGAATTTTGCAGACCGCAGAAAAAGTTGTGCGGCCGCAAGTTTTGTTGCGGACCGCAGAATTAGTGTGCCGCATATCGCCCATTTCTCTGATAGACCAACTTCAGAGAGTTGAAAATTTCCACCTTCAACTTGTGCGGTCCTCAATGCAATTGTGCGGCCACATATCATCTTTTGCTGTAGCAATCAAAATTGTGCGGTCCCGACATTACAATTACGGTCCGCAATTGTTTCCACACTTAGCCAATTTTCTGGGCACAATTCCTGTAAAGTACACTCATCCCTGCAACACACTTCAAATCCACTTAGCACAAAAATAACACCTAACTACAAAAGAAGAAAAGAAAAAAAAACAAACATGGGTTGCCTCCCAAGAAGCGCTTGATTTAACGTCACGGCACGACGCAGATTATCATCACTTGAAATGAAGCACCGCCACAACGTGGCCACCACCAGTTTTTCCAAAATAATGCTTCACTCGGTGACCATTGACTCGAAATACCTCATCATTTTTGTTCCTCTAGTCCAATGCACCAACGGGTGTCACACCCACAACTTCAAACGGGCCACTCCATTTAGACTTTAACTTCTCAGGAAACATCCTCAACCGTGAGTTGAAGAATAACACAAGATCACCCTCTTTGAACTCTTTGTTCCAAATGTACTTGTCATGAAGATATTTCATCTTCTCTTTGTATAAGGACGGACTTGTGTATGCATGGTATCGGAACTCATCCAACTCATTCAAATATGCCACCCTCAAGTTTGCAGCGACATCCCACTCAAGATTCAACTTCTTAAGAGCCCACATGGCTTTGTGCTCAAGTTCCGCTGGAAGATGACAAGCTTTTCCGAACACCGAGTGACTTGGAGACATTCCGATGGATGTTTTTTGGACCAATTCCTCCGGTTAGTATTCACTGTTTTGGACAAAATACATATTATCTCCCGGTTGGAGACTTCCATTTGACCGCTTCCTTGTGGATGATAGGGAGTCGTGACTTTATGAGTGACACCATACTTGGTGAGTAAGGTGTCGAAAGCTTTGTTGCAAAAAATGTGACCCCCCATCACTTAAGATAGCCGCGGAGTACCAAACCTTGTGAAAATATTCTTCTTCAAGAACGCCACCACACTTCTCGCCTCATTTTTGGGTAGAGCAATGGCCTCAACCCATTTGGGCACATAATCAACCGCGACCAAGATGTAGGTGTTTCCACAAGAACTCACAAAGGGACCCATGAAGTCAATACCCTACACATCAAAAATATCAATCTCCAAAATGGTGGTGAGGGGCATTTCATTTTTCTTTGAGATTCCACCGGCCCTTTGACATTCATCACATTGTTTCACTAGATCACTTGCATCCTTGTAAAGAGTGGGCCAATAGAAACCACAACTTAGCACTTTGGCCGCCGTTCTCGCTCCACCAAGGTGACCACCATATGGTGAAAAATGACAAGCCCCAAGAATTTAACATTGCTCCTCCTCTGAGACACTTCTTCTAATCACCCCATTCGTACAAGTCGAGAAAAGGTACGGTTCATCCCAATAATACTCTTGACAATTTCGTTTGAGCTTCTTCCTTTGGTTTGAAGAGAACTCATCCGGGATGATACCACTCACAATAAAATTTGCTAGGTCCGTGAACCATGGCACCTGTTTCATTGAAATAGCCAAAAGGTTCTCATCGGGGAAGGAGTCAATGATTTCAAGGCCATCATGTGGCCTCCCTTCCTCCTCGAAACGAGACAAGTGGTCCGCCACTTGGTTTTCACTTCCTATTTAATCTTGGATGTCAATATCAAACTCTTGCAACAAAAGCACCCATCTCATCAACCGGGCTTTGGAATCATTCTTACTCATAAGATAACGAAGTGCCGCATGATCTGCGTTGACAATCACTTTTGCACCCATCAAGTACGGGCGGAACTTCTCAATGCAAGCACAATGGCAAGGAGCTCTTTCTTCGTAATGGTATAGTTGACTTGGGTACAATTCATGTTCTTACTAGCATAATATACCGGATGAAAAATCTTGTTGATGCGTTGCCCCAAACCAGCCCTTACCGCTACATCACTGGCATCGCACATAAGCACAAATGGAACACTCCAATTTGGAGCGGTGATGATGGGAGTTGTAGTCAACTTGAACTTTAACAATTCAAAGGCTCTAATGCAATCATCATTGAAGTGGAACTTAGCATCTTTCTCCAAAAGCTTGCACAATGGGTTCACCACTTTAGAGAAATCCTTGATTAAACGTCGGTAAAACCCCCCGTAGCCTAAGAAACTCCGCACGCCCTCCACCGAAGTTGGAGGTGAAAGTTTAGAAATCACCTCAATCTTTACCTTGTCAACTTCAATGCCATTCTTTGAGATATTGTGGTCAAGGACAATGCCTTCCTCGACCATAAAATGACATTTCTCCCAATTGAGCACCAAATTTATTTCTTCACATTTTGCCAACACTTTATCCATGTTAGCGAGACAATCATCAAAAGAATTCCCGACCACCGAGAAGGCATCCATGAAGACTTCCAGGTATTCCTCCATCATGTCCATGAAGATTGCGATCATACACCTTTCAAAAGTCACCGGTGCATTGCACAACCCAAACGGAATCCGCTTGAAGGCGTAAGTACCATAAGGATATGTAAAGGTAGTTTTCTCTTGATCCTCCGGAGCAATAAGATTTTGGTTGTAGCCGGAATACCCATCAGAGAAACAATAGAAACAAGGCCGGCCAATCTATCCAGCATTTGATCTAGGAAGGAAAGTGAAAATGGTCCTTCCTTGTGACTTTGTTGAGCTTACGACGTCCATAAACACTCTCCACCTGGTCACCGTTCTTGTAGGAATCAACTCATTCTTGTCATTGGTGACCAAAGTCATGCCCCCTTTCTTTGGGACACATTGAACTGGAAAAGTCCACGAAATACCAAAAATGGGGTAGACAACCCCGACATCCAACTTCTTGATGATCTCCTTTTTAATAACTTCTTGCATGAACTTCATTGAGTATCATTTGATGTTAAATAGATGGTTTGGCACCTTCGTCCAAGTTAATCTTGTGCATGCAAAATGCGGGGCTTATCCCCCGAATATCTGCTAATGTCCATCCAATAGCCTTCTTCCTCTTTTTTAGCACCGCCAAAGTAGAGTCTACATGCACGTTAGTCAAACAAGAGGAAAGAATAACCAGTAAAGTAGAAAAAGGGCCAAGAAATTCATACCAAAGATGTGGAGGCAATGGCTTCAACTCCAAGATAGGAGGCTCTTCAATTAAAGGCTTTGTAGGAGGAGTTGTCCTATTTTCAAGATCCAAGGACAATTTACGGGGTTCATATATGTGCGACCCCATTACTTGCAAAGATTTTACATATTCCACGAAGCCATCCATCTCATTATTATCAAATTTGAGCAAGACGACCTCCAACATATCACCAACATTTATCATAGCACTTGTTTCATCCACAATCACATCGGTCACCAAGTCCGCGAAAGATCACACCTCATTGCTATTGGGTTGCCTCGTGGACTTACACAGATGGAAAACCACTTTTTCATCACCAACCCAGAAAGTAAGTTCTCCGACTTCAACATCACAAAGAGCCTTTCCCGTAGCAAGGAAAGGTCTACCAAGAATAATCGGCACCTCGTAATCAACCTCACATTCAAGAATGACAAAATGCACTAGGAGAATGAATTTATCCACACGAACCAAGACATCGTCAATCACTCCCAAAAGTCTCTTCATAGTACGATTGGCCATTTGCATTCTCATAGAGGTGGGCCTTGGTTGCCGAATTCCCAATGTCTTGAAAACCAAATAGGGCATCAAATTTATACTTGCCCCAATATCATAAAGAGATTTTGCAAAGTCGACACTTCCAATTGTACAAGAAATCGTGAAAGCACTGGGATCCTCCAACTTGGGAGCCATTAAATACACAATTGAACTTACTTGATGAGTCATTTTTATAGTTTCAAAATTCATCGACCGCTTCTTTGTCACAAGATCCTTCATGAACTTTTCATAGCTGGGTATTTGCTCCAAGGCTTCAACTAATGGCATATTGATTGAGAGACTTTTCATCATTTGGATAAATTTCTTGAATTGGTTTTCACCATTTTGCTTTGCAAGTCTTTGAGGGTAGGGAGGTGGAGGCTTAGGCAATGGTGCCTTAGCCTTTTGCACTACTGGTTCCGGCAAGTCAATAATGTGATCCCTAGACGGGTTCACATCCTCTTAAGTCTCTTCCACACTATCATCAATATCAATCTGAACCTCATCATTGGATTGCTCAACATTGTCCGGGATCTCCTCTTCTTGCACTACTTGCTCTTCTTCCACAAGTTGCCTTTGGCTTGAGGTGGGTACATTCCCTCCTTTTCCACTCCTTGTAGTAACGGCCCTGGCATGTTCTGTGTTGTTCCCACCCTTTGGGTTCACCACTGTGTCACTTGGTAGTGCCCCCTTAGGACGAGTATTTAGACCTTGAGAGATTTGCCCCATTTGAACTTCCAAGTTACGGATTGAATTATTGTGAGAGGCAAGTTGGGCATCGGAATCGACATTCTTCTCCATCATTTGCTTGAACATATTCTCAATGCGCCCCATGCTATTATTGGAAGAACTTGGACCATGGGAAGGATAAGGATGTGGGTTGCTCGGTTGTTGATACATTGGAGGCCTTCAAAAACCCAACCCCGATTGCCTTGATTATTGTTCCATCCCTCTTGATTGTTACCTCTCCAATTTTCTTGATTGTTTCCACTCCAATTACGTTGGTTATTTCCACCACTCCAATTTCCTTGATTGTTGTTGTTATGACAATTCCTTTGATTGTTACTACCACTCCAATTTCCTTGGTTGTTGTTGTTATGACAATTCCTTTGATTGTTACTACCACTCCAATTACCTTGATTGCTTAAATTCCATTTACCTTGATTATTTTAAGGTCGCCATTGTTGTTGATTCGGGTCTTGAGAGTTGTTTTTTTCCCTTGGTAGTTGTTCACATATTGCACCTCCTTCTCTTGTTCATTGTAAGATTCATCTTGATCAAACCCATTATCTTCTTGCACATAATATTCCACTTAGTTTTGCACTTGTGGACCCTTGGTGTTTCTTTTGTTCACCATCATGCTTACTCCCTCCATGGCACTGACTTGCTTAGGACTTTGCACTTGTTGAAGTTTAGTCTTTGCTAACAGATTCATAGTGGCGGTCAATTCGGCAATGGCTTGCCCATGGTCATGCAACTCTTTATGGAGGTGAATCACATCTGAATCACCTTGAGAAACATTAGCCCGACTTTTCTATGCCCATGTGGTGTCCGCCATTTTATCTAAAATCTCACAAGCTTCCGCATACGGTGTTGTCATGAAATTTCCATCGGCAAGTTTATTTACCACGCACTGATTGGTCGTATTGATCCCCTGATAGAAAGTTTGTAATCATATTCTCCATCATGTCATTATTGGGGTACTCTTTGACCATTGTTCTATAACTCTCCCATATCTCATGTAACGACTCATTGGGCTCTTGTTCGAATGCTAGAATCTCGTCTGTAAGAGTAGCCATATGTCCTGGAGAAAAGAACTTGGCAATAAATTTCTCCGCCAACTCATCCCATGTACGGATGGTATGGTTTGCCAATCTTTCCAACCAATCTAAGGCTTCCCCCGTAGAGAGAAAGGAAAAAGCCTTAACCTTAAAGCATCCTCGGAGACGTTTGTTTGTTTACTCCCCCAATAAGTGTCCACAAACCCATTCAAGTGTTTGTATGTATTTTGACTTGGAGCCCCGGTGAAGAATCCTCGTTGCTCTAGCAATGTGAGCATTACGCTTGTGATTTGAAAGCTGCTCGCGCTAATACGGGACGGGACTATGGCACTTGCAAACCCTTCATCGGCAACACCCGATATGGAGTCGCTCTTAGTGGAGGTGGGGGGGGGGGGGGGGGACCGGGACATTGTCTTGAGGTGCTCGGCCTCTTCTATTTGCTCATCCTCAACGTCCACATCCCCCAAAGGCATGTTTCCGAGTTGATCGTTGTTGTTTTCCATTGTTGCACCTACAATTGATTCATATAAATTAGTAACATGGAAGGAAAAGAAGACAATTCACACACAAAACCAAATATATAGGTAAAACCATTTTTTAGCTCCCGGCAATGGACCCAAAATTCATCTCGTCCAATTCACACCTCAGATCAAGGATATGAAACAGTCGATTGCAATAGTAATACCCAAGAAGAGTCGGGGTCGATTTCCACAGGGAACTATATATGGGAGGTATGAGTATATATTATAGTACGTGAGTTTGAACTATCTCAATTTACACTTCTACAAATTGGGGTCGTTTCTACGTCTATTTTAAACTAAGATTGCAAAGTTAAGAAATAAAACTAAGAAATTGTTTTTGTTGTTTTTCAAGTTTTGAAAATAATCCTAGGGCTATGACCATCACCTAGGTGTTTGCCTAATGGGATATAAACCTTAATACTTGTTTTGTTAGTTGGGGTGTATTATAGCTATCAACCCTTAATTACCCACTCAATACCTCTCGGTCAGATATTGAGTTTGCCCAATTTAACTTTCTCAAGACCAAATGGGTATTGCTCAAAACGGTTGATAAAAGCTCAAGTTGGGTTATTACTATCTCTAGGTCCAACCATTTAATTGGGATTATCAATCTCTCGATTGACCCAATTTCTTGTTAGCCAAGTTTTCCTTGACTAAGTCTCTCTTTCTCAAGTAGAGCCTTAGTTAAATAGGCATGAACTAATATTTGCAGCCATTACTTCCATAAATTAAAGCATGTACAAGGCTAAATAATAAGCCCCTAACCATAAACAAGCATTAAATGAAACACCCATAAGGTTTACAGACTAGGGTTGTGTCATAACTCTAGTAATAATCTAGTTACTCATGCTTGAAATTGAGTAAATAGAAGAAGATATGCTAATTAAACTCATATTGTAAAACCAAAATGATAAAATCTATATTAAAGTATCCAAAAATATGAAAACTACTAAAAGAAGCAAAGAGAAACGGCTACTCTAGTTGCGGATATCAAAAGTTGACCTATTTTTGTGAAACTCGTATATTTATACAGGGCTGGAAAGTTTGGACAAAAATTCCCTTCGGAAGGTTCTGCGGCCGCACAATTCCATGTGTGGTCCGCAGATTTCTTCAACTTGAGAGGAACTAGAGGTTTGCGGCGCATAATTCACGGATTCACGGATTAAGTTTCTGCCCATCCGTCACTAAAAGTCCATTTCCCGTCACCAAAAGTCCACACCAGAACTTGCTTGCACCAGCCTTTATTCAATCGATCGTAACTTTATGTACAAATGTCCAAATGATGAATGGTTTAATTTTCTGGAAACTAAAATCAAAGGGCTTTAACTTTCATGTTTTGATAACTTTCTGTTTCCTTAAGGATTACGAGATATAAGCTTCCAAAGTCAGCTCCACGCATTAGAAATTTCTGGCGAAACTGCTCTGATACCAACTGTCACCTTGCCTATACATTGTACAAATAAAATTCACATAACAAATAATTCAAGGGTTCTATTTCCTTAAGTCAAGGTTAACCAATACACTTACCTCGCTTCGCAACCAAATTTAAGATTCCAATAAACGTTTTACTTCGCGGATCCGTGTCCGAAAGACTCCAATCTAGTCATAAACAATTCGATATACACAATACAAATCGTGGGATTTAATTCCATATGAATTTACTAATTTTTGGGATTAAAATTCGAAATTCATTAAAAAAATTGACAGTGGGACCCACATCTCGAATCCCGGAAAAACTCACAAAATCCGAACACCCATTCCGATACAAGTTAAACCATACAAAAATTATCGAAATACGACATCAGATTGACTTTCAAATCTTAGATATTCATTTTTGGAAGATTTTATAAAAAATTGATTTTTCTTCCATAAATTCACAGATTCGTGATGTAAACGAGTATGGAATTATGAAATATAATCAATATAGGATAAGGAACACTTACCCCGATGTTTTCCCGTGAAAATCTCCCAAAAACCGTGCTCCAAAAATCCAAAACGAAATGAAGGAAATGACCATTTTTTGTCCTTAAGTTTCTGCCCATCCGTCACTAAAAGTCCATTTTCCGTCACTAAAAGTCCACACCAGAACTTGCTTGCACCAGCCTTTATTCAATCGATCATAACTTTATGTCCAAGTGTCAAATGATAAATGGTTTAAATTTCTAATAACTAGAATCAAAGGGCTACAACTTTCATCTTTTGATAACTTTCCGTTTCTTTATGGATTGCGAGATACAAGCTTCCAAAGTCGGCTCCACGTATTAGAAATTTCTGGTGAAACTGCTCTGATACCAACTGTCACCTTGCCTATGCGTTGTACACATGGAATTCACATAACGAATAATTCATGGGTTCTATTCCATCAAGTCAAGGTTAACCTCGACACTTACCTCGCTTCGCTACCAAATTCAAGATTCCAATAAAGTTTGCTTCGCGAATCCGTGTCTGAAAGCCTCAAATCTAGTCATAAACAATTCGATATACTCAATACAAATCGTGGGATTTAATTCCACATGAATTTGCTAATTTTCCGAACTAAAATTCAAAATTCATTATAAAAAATTGACAGTGGGACCCACGTCTCGAATCCCAGAAAAACTCATGAAATTTGAACACTTGTTCCGATACGAGTTAAATCATACAAAAATTATCAAAATACGACATCGGATTGACTTTCAAATCTTCGATTTTTGCTTTTGGAAGATTTTATTAAAAAAAATTGATTTTTCTTCCATAAATTCTCGGGTTCATGATGTAAATGAGTATGTAATCAAGAAAAATAATCAATATAGGAAAAGGAACAGTTACCCCGAAGTTTTCTCGTGAAAATCGCCAAGAACCGTGCTCCAAAAATCCAAAACGTAATGAAGGAAATTATCATTTTTGGTCCTTAAGTTTCTACACATCCGTCACTAAAAGTCCATTTTCCGTCACTAAAAAGTCCACACCAGAACTTGCTTGCACCAGTCTTTATTCCATCGATCATAACTTTATATACAAATGTCCAAATAATGAATGGTTTAAATTTTGTAAACTAGAATCAAAGGGCTACAACTTTCATGTTTTGATAACTTTCAGTTTCCTTATGAACTGCGAGATATAAGCTTCCAAAGTCGGCTCCACGCATCAGAAATATCTGGCGAAACTGCTCTGATACCAACTGTCACCTTGCCTATACGTTGTTCACATAGAATTCACATAACAAATAATTCAAGGGTTCTATTCCCTCAAGTCAAGGTTAACCACGACACTTACCTCACTTCGCAACCAAATTCAAGATTCCAATAAACTTTTGCTTCGCGAATCCATGTCCGAAATCCTTAAATCTAGTCTTAAAAAATTCGATATACTCAATACAAATCGTGGGATTTAATTCCATATGAATTTACTAATTTTCCGAATTAAAATCGAAAATTCATTAAAAAAGTTTACATTGGGACCCACGTCTCAAATCCCGGAAAAAACTCATGAAATCCGAATACCCGTTCCGATACGAGTTCAACCATAAAAATTTTTTTGAAATACGATATCGGGTTGACTTTCAAATCTTAAATTTTTATTTTTGGAAGATTTTATAAAAAATATTTATTTTTCTTCCATAAATTAATGTATTCATGATTAAATAAGTATGAAATCATGAAATTTAATCAATATAGGATAAGGAACACTTAACCCAATATTTTTCCCGTGAAAATCGCCCAAAAATTGCCGACGAATCGTGCTCCAAAAATCCTAAACGAAATGAAGGAAATGACCATTTTTGGTATTTAAGTTTTTGCACATCCGTCATTAAAAGTCCATTTTCCGTCACTAAAAGTCCACCCTATAACTTACTAGCACTAGCCTTCATTCAATCGATCATAACTTTATGTACAAATGTCCAAATGATGAATGGTTTAAATTTCTCAAAGCTAGATCATAAGGGCTACAACTTTCGTGTTTTGAGAATTTTCTGATCCATATAGATTGCGAGATATAAGCTGCCAAAGTCGGCTCCACGCATTAAAAATTTCTAGAAACTACTTTACCAACCTTTATTCAATCGATCACAACTTTCTGTACAAATGTCCAAATGATGCATGGTTTAACTTTCTGCAAGCTAAAATCAAAGGGCTACAACTTTCATGTTTTGTTAATTTTCAAATTCCTTATAGATTGCGAGATATAAGCTTCCGAAATTGGCTCCACGCACCAGATATTTCTGCGAACAGCTCTGATACCAACTGTCACATTGCCTATACGTTGTACACATGGGATTCACGCAACAAATAATTCAAGGGTTCTATCCCTCAAGTATAGGTTAACCACGATACTTACTTTGCTTTGCAACCAAATTGAAGATTTCAATAAACTTTTGCTTCGCGAATCCGTGTCCGAAATCCTTAAATCTAGTCTTATACAATTCGATATACTCAATTCAAATCGTGGAATTTAATTCCATATGAATTTACTAATTTTGCGGATTAAAATTTGAAATTCATTAAAAAAAAATTGACAGTGGGACCCACGTCTCGAATCACGAAAAAACTCATGAAATCCGAACACCCGTTTCGATACGAGTTAAACCATACAAATTTTATTGAAATACGACATCGGATTGACTTCCAAATCTTAGATTATCGTTTTTGGAAGATTTTAAAAAAAATTTGATTTTAATTCCATAAATTTTCGGATTCATGATGTAAATGAGTATGGAATCATGAAATATAATCAATATAGGATAAGGAACACTTACCCCGATGTTTTCCCGTGAAAATCACCCAAGAATCGTGCTCCAAAAGTCCAAAACGAAATGAAGGAATTGACCATTTTTGGTCCTTAAGTTTCTGCCCATCCGTCATTAAAAGTCCATTTTCCATCACTAAAAGTCCACACCAGATCTTGCTAGCACCAGCCTTTATTCAATCGATCATAACTTTATATACAAATATCCAAATGATGATTGGTTTAAATTTTCATAAACTAGAATCAAATGGCTACAACTTTCATTTTTTGATAACTTTCCGTTTCCTTATGAACTGCGAGATATAAGCTTCCAAAGTCGGCTCCACGCATCAGAAATTTCTGGCGAAACTGCTCTGATACCAATTGTCACCTTGCCTATATGTTGTACACATCAAATTCACATAACAAATAATTCAAGGGATTTATCCCTCAAGTAAAGGTTAACCACGATACTTACTTCGCTTTGCAACCAAATTGAAGATTCCAATAAACTTTTGCTTCACGAGTCCGTGTCTGAAATCCTTAAAACTAGTCTTATACAATTCGATATACTCAATTCTAATCATGGGATTAACTCCATATGAATTTACTAACTTTCTGGATTAAGATCTGAAATTCATTAAAAAAAAATTGACAATGGGACTCACGTCTCAAATTCCGGAAAAACTCACAAAATCCGAACACCAGTTCCGATACGAGTTAAACCATACAAACATTATCAAAACACGACATCAGATTGACTTTCAAATCTAAAGATTTTCATTTTTGGAAGATTTTATAAAAAATTGATTTTTCTTCCATAAATTCACGGATTCATGATGTAAATGAGTATGAAATCATGCAACATAATCAATATAGAATAAGTAACACTTACCCCAATATTTTCCGTGAAAATTGCCCAAAAATCGTGCTCCAAAAATTCAAAACGAAATAAAGGAAATGACCACTTTTTGGTTCTTAAGTTTTTGCCCATCCGTCACTAAAAGTCCATTTTCCGTCACTAAAAGTCCACACTAGAACTTGCTTGCACCAGGCTTTATTCAATCAATCATAACCTTATGTAAAAATGTCTGAATGATGAATGGTTTAAATTTTTGAAAACTAGAATAAAAGGGCTACAACTTTTATTTTTGATATCCTTCCGTTTCCTTATGTATTGCGAGATATAAGCTTCCAAAATCGGCTGCACGCATCAGAAATTTCTGGCAAAACTGCTCTGATACCAACTGTCACCTTGCCTATACGTTGTACACTTAGAAGTCACACAATAAATAATTCCAATGGTTCTATTCCCTCAAGTCAAGGTTAACCACGACACTTACCTCGCTTCGTAACCAAATTCAAGATTGGAATAAACTTTGCTTTGCGAATCCGTGTCCGAAAGCCTCAAATCTAGTCATAAACAACTCGATATACTCAATGCAAATCGTGGGATTTAATTCCATAAGAATTTACTAATTTTTCGGATTAAAATCCGAAATTCATTAAAAAAATTGACAGTGAGACCCACGTCTCGATTCCCTAAATAACTCAAGAAATCCGAAAACCCGTTCCGATACGAGTTAAACCATACAAAAATTATCGAAATACGACATTGGATTGACTTTCAAATCATAGATTTTCTTTTTTGGAAGATTTTATATAAAAAAAAATTGATTTTTCTTCCAAAAATTCACGGATTCATGGTGTAAATGAGTGTGAAATCATGAAAGATAATCAATATAGGATAAGGAACACTTACCCCCAGCGTTTTTCTGTGAATTCGCCCAAGAATCGTGCTCCGAAAATCCAAAACGAAATGAAGGAAATGACCATTTTTTGTCCTTAAGTTTCTGCCCATCCGTCACCAAAAGTCCATTTTCCGTCACTAAAAGTCTACACAAAAACTTGCTTGCACTAGCCTTTATTCAATTGATCATAACTTTATGAACAAATGTCTGGATGATGAATGGTTTAACTCTTCGGAAAGTAGAATCAAAGGGCTACAACTTTCATGTTTTGATAACCTTCCGTTTCCATATGGATTGCGAGATATAAGCTTCCAATGTCGGCTCCACGCATCAGAAATTTCTGGCAAAACTGCTCTGATACCAACTGTCACCTTGCCTATACGTTGTACACATGGAATTAACATAACAAATAATTCAATGGTTTTATTCCCTCAAGTCAAGGTTAACCACGACACTTACCTCACTTCGTAACCAAATTTAAGATTCCAATAAACTTTTGCTTCGCGAATCCGTGTCCGAAAGCATCAAATCTAGTCATAAACAATTCGATATACTCAATACATATCGTGGATTTAAATCCATATGAATTTACTAATTTTCCGGATTAAAATCCGAAGTTCATTAAAAAAAATTGACAGTGGTACCCACGTCTCAATTCCCTAAATAACTCATGAATCCGAAAACTCGTTCCGATACGAGTTAAACCATACAAAAATTATTGAAATACGACATTGGATTGACTTTCAAATCTTAGATTTTTGTTGTTGGAATATTTTATAAAAAAATTGATTTTTCTTCCATAAATTTACGGATTCATGATCTAAATGAGTGTGGAATCATGAAAGATAATCAATATAGGATAAGTAACACTTACCCCCAGTGTTTTCCTGTGAATTCGCCCAAGAATTGCGCTCCAAAAATCTAAAACGAAATGAAGGAAATTACCATTTTTGGTCCTTAAGTTTCTGCCCATCCGTCACTAAAAGTCCATTTTCCGTCACTAAAAGTCCACACCAAAACCTGCTTGCACCAGCCTTTATTCCATCGACCATAACTTTGTGTACAATTGTCGAAATGATGAATGGTTTAAGTTTCTGGAAACTAGAATCAAAGGGCTACAACTTTCATGTTTTGGTAACTTTCCGTTTCTTTATGGATTGCGAGATATAAGCTTCCAAAAGCAGCACCACGCATCAAAAATTTCTAGCGAAATTGCTCTGATACCAACTGTCATCTTGCCTATACATTGTACACATGGTATTCACATAACAAATAATTCAAGGGTTCTATTCCCTCAAGTCAAGGTTAACCACGATACTTACTCGCTTCGCAATCAAATTCAAGATTTCGATAAACTTTTGCTTCGCGAATCCGTGTACGAAAGCCTCATATCTAGTCATAAACAATTCGATATACTCAATACAAATCGTGGTATTTAATTCCATATGAAATTACTAATTTTCCAGATTAAAATCCGAAATTCATTAAAAAATTAATTGTGGGACCCACGTCTCGAATCCCGGAGAAACTCACGAAATCCGAACACCCGTTCCGATACGAGTTAAACCATACAAATATTATCAAAATAGGACATCGGAATGAGTTTCAAATCTTAGATTTTTGTTTTTGGAAGATTTTATAAAAAATTGTTTTTTCTTCCATAAAATCACGGATTCATGATGTAAATGAGAATGAAATCATGAAACATAATAAATATAGGATAAGGAACACTTACCCCAATGTTTTCCCGTGAAAATCGCCCAAGAATCGTGCTTTAAAAATCCAAAATAAAATGAAGGAAATGACCATTTTTGGTCCTTAAGTTTCTGCCCATCCGTCACTAAAAGTCCATTTTCCGTCATTAAAAGTCCACACCAGAACTTGCTTGCACCAGCTTTTATTAAATCGATCATAACTTTATGTACAAATGTCCAAATGATGAATTGTTTAAATTTCTGAAAACTAGAATCAAAGGGCTACAACTTTCATGTTTCGATAACTTTCCGTTTCCTCATGGATTGCGAGATATAAGCTTCCAAAGTCAGCTCCACACATCAGAAATTTCTGGCGAAACTGCTCCGATACCAACTGTCATCTTGCCTATATGTTGTACAAATGGAATTCACACAACAAATAATTCAAGGGTTCTATTCCCTTAAGTCAAGGTTAATCATGAGACTTACCTCGCTTCGCAACCAAATTCAAGATTTCAATAAACTTTTGATTCGCTAATCCGTGTCCAAAAGTCTCAAATCTAGTCATAAAAAATTCTATATACTCAATACAAATTGTGGGATTAATCCCATATGAATTTACTAATTTTTCGGATTAAAATCCGAAATTCATTAAAAAAATTGACAATGGGACCCACGCCTCGAATCCCGGAAAAACTCACGAAATCCGAATACCCGTTATGATGCAAGTTCAACCATACAAAAATTATCGATTTCCGACATCGGATTGACTTTCAAAACTTAGATTTTCCTTTTTGGAAGATTTTACAAAAATCTTATTTTTCTTCCATATATTCACGGATTAATGATGTAAATGAGTATAGAATCATGAAATATAATCAATATAGGAAAATGAACACTTACCCCGATGTTTTCCCATGAAAATCGCTCAAGTATCGTGCTCCAAAATCCAAAACGAAATGAAGGAAATGACTATTTTTGGTCCTTAAATTTCTGCCCATCCGTCACTAAAAGTCCATTTTTCGACACTAAAGGTCCATTTTGTGTCACTAAAAGTCTACACCAGAACTTCCTTGCACCAGCCTTCATTCAATCGATCATAACTTTATTTACATATGTCTAAATATGAATGGTTTGAATTTCTAGAAACTAGAGTCAAAGGGCTACAACTTTCTTGTTTTGAAACTTTCCGTTTCCTTATGGATTGCGAGATATAAGCTTCATAAGTCGGCTCCACGCATTAGCAATTTCTGGCGAAACTGCTCTGATACCAGCTGTCACCTTGCCTATACGTTGTACACACAGAATTTACATAACAAATAATTCAAGGGTTCTATTCCCTCAAGTCAAGGTTAACCACGACACTTACCTCGCTTCGCAACCAAATTCAAGATTCCAATAAACTTTTGGTTCGCGATTTCGTATCCGAAAACCTCAGATCTAGTTATAAACAATTCAATATACTCAAAATCGTGGGATTTAATTCCATATGAATTTATTATTTTTCCGGATTAAACTCCAAAATTCATTTTAAAAAAATTGACAGTGGGACTCACATTTCGAATCCCCGAAAAACTCACGAAATTTGAACACCCGTTCCGATACGAGTTCAACCATACAAAAATTATCAAATTCCGACATCGGATGGACTTTCAAATCTTAGATTTTCATTTTTGGAAGATTTTATAAAAAACTGATTCTTCCACAAATTCAAGGATTCATGATGTAAATGAGTATGGAATCATGAAATAAAATCAATATAGGATAAGGAACACTTACCCCGATGCTTTCCCGTAAAAATCGTCAAAAAATCGCCCAAGAACAATGCTCTAAAAATTCGAAACGAAATGAATGAAATGACCATTTTTGGTCCTTAAGTTTCTGCCCATCTGCCAATAAAATTCCATTTTTCGTCACTAAAAGTCCATTTTCCGTCACTAAAAGTCCACACCGGAACTTGCTTGCACCAGCCTTCATTCAATCGATCATAACTTTATGTACGAATGTCCAAATGATGAATAGCCTGGCAAGCACTTGTACTTGTTTGCGTTTATCATCTCGGTCCCTGTACTCAACGAAGTTTCATCCAAGCACTTATAGTTATTCAAAGTCGGTGTTTTAAACCCCTCTCATCTCGAGTTTTCTTCAAATCCCTAACATGGATAACACATCCCTGTCCACGTCAGATTTTCTGTAACACATCATTATTAACTTATTTTTACATTATTTTAATATTTTCAATTTTTCTTTTTCTTTCCACCTTCCCCTCCACCACCTTCTTCCTCCCTCATATCTTTATTCTCCCCATTCCCTGCACTTTTACCAAATCCTTTGAAACAACCCACAAGTAACAATTTTACAATACATATAATCAAGAGAATAAATTCATCATTTTTTCTACAATTAACCACATATCTTAAAAATCGTGTAACCATCAACACCTACGGTCAGTCTCTGATCATTCTTCACCGAGAAAGCTTCTTCATAGCCAGCACTTCACTACAGCATCACCAATCAACCACCAAAAAGAACTTGCTATCAGAAACGAACCAAACGACCATCATCACCAAAATTTTCACCCAAAACTTTTTAAAATTTTGCAACCAAACAAATTAACGAAAACAGGTTTTGCCGGCGATCTTCTTCCACTATTTCTATTTTTTTCTTTGCAAAGGATCATCTTCAAAAGTTGGGGAATGAGGATGTGGGAAAGAAATTTCTCCAAAAATTACTGCCAATTTGGCGGTGGTTTCAGATCTGTGGTGGTGAGGGATGTTACTAGTGGGTAAAGAGGTGCTGGAGGAGGGCTATGTAGTAGTGAGTTTTGGGTTAAAATGGAGGAAGGGAAGAAGCAAGAAGGAAGAAGGAAGAAGGAGAGAGAAAAGTAAGGTGGAAAGGGCAGAACGTAGAGGAGTGATGACCTTTCTTTCTTTTTTAATTTATGTTGTTGTATTTTCTTTTTCTTTTTTTCTTTTTAATCATTTTTTGTTTAAATCCTTATATTCACGCTCCTTATACGCGTGAAATACATATACTTTATCCAGTTCAGCCTTTAAGTTGCCACATAGACTTGGTCAACGGTCAGAGTGGTTTAAAACACTGATTTTGAATAACTATAAGTGTCCTGATGAAACTTCATTGTATATAGGGACCAGAATGACAAACGCATACAAGCATAAGTGTCTACTAGGCTATTCTGCCTTTGATAATTTTCCGATTCCTTATGGATTGCGAGATATAAGCTTCCAAAGTCGGCTCCACGCATCAGACATTTCTGGCAAAACTGCTTTACTAGCCTTCATTCAATCAATCATAACTTTCTGTACAAACATCAAAATGATGAATGGTTTAACGTTCTAGAAACTAGAATCAAAGGGCTACAACGTTCATATTTTGATAATTTTCAGATTCCTTATAGATTGCGATATATAAGCTTTCAAAGTTGGCTCTACGTATCAAAAATTTCTGGCGAACAGCTCTGCAACAGAAATTTCCAGCAACACTCTTTGTCCGAAATCCATTTCGTTTACCATCCAAAATCCACCCGAGGTCTTCGGGACCTTAAACAATTATACCAACATGTCCCAGAATACAATACGATCTTAGTCGAGGCTTCAAACCACGTCAAACAACACCGAAATTGATTGAAATAATAATTGGTTATGACTGCCGAGTTGGCTTTGACTGTTGAATTAATTTACCTGTTTAATTTATGTTCATGCTTCCCTATTATTGTTAATATTATTATTGCGTACATATTAATGTAAGTGACCCGCCTTGGCCTCGTCACTACTTCGTCGAGGTTAGGCTCGGCACTTACTGAGTACATGGGGTCGGTTGTACTCATACTATACTCTACACTTCCTGTGCAGATATCAGAGTTGATCCTAGCGGCGCACAGTAGATTTGTTCGGATTCAGCTATCCACAGGAGACTTGAGGTATAGTTGCACGGAGTTCGCAGCTCTGAGTCCCCTTCTACTTATCTTGGCCGTGTATTTTCTTTTAGACATCTTTATTTTCGTTCAGACCTTTACTTGTATTATTCTAGCAGCTCGTGCACTTGTGATACCAGTTCTGGGATGGTTTTTAAACATTGTTGTTATTTTGGATTAATCACTTTATTTTAGATTTTATTTTCGCGTTGGTTCTTTGGTTATTAATTAAATTAAAATTGATAAAAATGGTTAATATTATTTTAACGTTGGCCTACCTAGCAAGTGAAATGTTAGGCGCCATCACGGTCCCAAAGGTGAAAATTTTGGGTCGTGACAAGAGTCTTTACTTATAGTAGAGATGTTAGTATTGGAGTGGGTAATTAGTGCGGTTGATTAGATGTGGGTGGAGATGATATAGCTGTTAGCCCAATAAAATGTGAAGTTTTGAAGACTGACAAAAGAACTCAGACATGGACCAGGTCCATCTTGTGCAGCACAGTTGTGATCAACCCAAACATGTGAGATGCACGTGAAGGAGATACACCTAACTTATCAGAAGTAATATCTCCTGATCATGATCGAAAAGGTTGCATATTGGATAAGGAGAAATACTCCTTACACAAAGAGAACACGGTATAGAAAAAGGATAGAGTTAGAGTATGAGATCAACTAGAACTCTTCCACCATAGAAGAGTAGCGTGTGTATCCTAGTTAATTTCTAATTGCTAACTCCTTAAATATTAGTGTTGTGCTCTTTTGTAGGCAATGCACATAAGCAGAAGCTAAACGTGAATTGAGAGCAAAATAGCAAGGCAATTTTGCAAGCAATTTATGTGTGATTGAAGCGTGCAATCCTGAAGTTAATTGAACCAGATAGAAGAACCAATTCCAAGAGTCTATTTTTATTCTAGTTCAACTGTAGTAGGTGATCTTACATTTGTCACGATCCGGATTTCCCACCCTCGGGAGTCGTGATGGCGCCTACTCGTAGAAGCTAGGCAAGCCACGATCTTAGAAATCATTAACTCTTTTTGTTTTTAATTGCTTTTTAACCGATTAAGTTACCAAAAATAAACAAATAAATTACAGCGAAACATGAATTTAGCGGAAGTCTTAAATAAAATATAAAACCAAAATATCCTATAGACCAACACGTGCCTCTAACCAGAACCTGGTGTCACAACATCGACGGACTATCTAGGATTACTACAAATAAGTGTTTGAAAGAAAAGAACACAGTCTGTCTCGAGTACAAATGACAACAGAACATAAAAACTGAAAGAAGAGACGCCGGGGCCTGCGAACGCCAGCAGGGCTACCTCGGAGTTTCGGACTGAAGGATAGCTCCCAATCTACTGCTGATGACCAAATGCTACTCCGGGACCTGGATCTCTGCAAAAGAGCATAGAGTGTAGTATCAGCATAACCGACCCCATGTGCTGGTAAGTGCCTAGCCTAACCTCGGCGAAGTAGTAACGAGGCTAGGACCAGACTACCAAATAAACCTGTACAGATATACAATATATTGCAGAAAATAAACAAGAAATAAGCAGTAAAAAGGGAGGGGGTACATGCCTCGGGGAAACAGTTCAACTTAGCAGAAACTAAACAAATGTGAAGGAACAGTACAGTATCTAAAACAATATAATAACACTACTGTTGCAGCGCGCAACCCAATCCATAGGTATATATATAACTATTGCGGCGTGCAACCCCATCCAATAAATATAATATATCTGTTGGTGCGTGCAACCCGATCCAATTCTATATATATGTTGCGGCGTGCAACTCGATCCAATATATATATATATATGTTGCGGCGTGCAACCCGATCCAATATAATATATATGTTGCAGCGTGCAACCCTATCCAATATAATATATGTTGCGGCATGCAACCCGATCCATATATGTATACATAAATAAAAATGTTGCGGCGCACAACCCGTTCCAAATATACAGCTCACAGTGATCATGACAAAAATTCCGGCAAGGGATTAACCATAAAATACTCTATCCCGGCAAGGGAACTCAACAGTACAAGTATATTCGTCCCTGCAAGGGAGAACCGGCTATAACCAATCTCAATTCAACTCTTAATCATCTCCATTATCACCATTTCCAACGATAAATAACTTCTACGAAATAAGCTAATCCTTTACTCAATACCACGGATCTACTCACTATTGCAACCATAGTATTATTCAAGAATACAACAAATATCAATTTAAGACTCACGGTCATGCTCGACACCGACGTATAGATACTCGTCACCATGCCTATACGTCGTACTCCACAAGAAACACATAGCAAATATGACTCAACTCCTAATCCCTCAAGATAAGGTTAGACCAAACACTTACCTCGGTGCCTTGAACACAACTCAAGCCTCAGTTATAGCTTTACCCCTTGATTCCACCGCCAATTCGCTCGTATCTAATCACAAATTACTTAGTTACATTAATAAACACTAAATGAATCAACCCCAATACATGAAAATGAGTTTTCCAAAGTTTTACCCAAAAAGTCAAAAATTACCCCCGGGCCCACGTGGTCAAAACCCGAGGTTCGAACCAAAACCCAATTACCCATTCCCCCACGAACTCAAATATATAATTTGTTTTGAAATTGGACCTCAAATCGAGGTCCAAATCCCCAATTTTTGAAAAACCTAGGTTCTACCCAAAACACCCAATTTCCCCAATGAAAATCTTTGAGTTTATGTTGAAATCATGTTAAAAGATGTTAATGATTGAAAGAAATGAGTAAAAACTAACTTACAATTGATTTGGAAGAAGACTTGTTCTTGGAAAATCGCCTAAGTGTGTTTGGGTTTGAGAAAATATGAAAAATGAAGCTCAAAATCGTTTAAGTGTAAAATTGCAGGTCTCAGTTATGGGAAATTCGAACAGGGGTAGATGTGGGAAATGCGAAACAGGGTTCGCATTTTCGAACCCTTCATAATTTCCCAGCTTTTGCATTTGCGAAGCAGAAGTCGCAATTGCGACATCGCATTTGCGAGGAAGAGTGGCCTGGGCTGGCTTCGCATTTGCGATCCAGCCTTCGCATTTGCGAGCTGGCAATTGCGAGCCAGGTTTCGCATTTGCGAAGCCTGCAATCCTGAACACACCAGCAAATTTTTAAGTTCAAAATGCACCCCGTGGCCTATCCAAAACTCACCCGAGCCCTCGGGGCTCCAAACCAAATATACACACAACCTCAAAAATATCCTACGGACTTATTCGTGCGATCAAATCGCCAAATTAACATCATAAACATCGAATTAAACCTCAAAATCCATGAATTCTTTCAAACTTCATAAAATATCAAATTTTCCAATTTAGGTCCGAATCACGTCAAACGACGTCCGTTTTCAACCAAATTTCACAGGAAGGACTTAAAACATATATAAGACCTATACCAGGCACCGGAACCAAAATACAGGCCCGATACCATCACTTTCTAATCAGATTTCATTTCCAATTTTCTTAAACAATTTTAGAAAATAATTTTACAAAAAAATTCATTTCTCGGGCTTGGGACCTCGGAATTCGATTCCGGGCATACGCTCACGTCCCATATTTTCCTACGGACCCTCCAGGACCGTCAAATCACGGGTCCGAGTCCGTTTACCCAAAACGTTGACCAAGGTCAAATTTATTCATTTTAACATCAAAACTTGGCATTTTTCACAGAATTCCATAATTAAGCTTTTCGGCTACGCGCCCGGAGCCTCGGAGTCATAGAATTCAATTAAAAACAGGTGATGACCCTTTGGGTCATCACATTCTCCACCTCTAATACAACCGTTCATCCTCGAACGGACAGAAGAAGGAATTACCTGAGTCAGGGAAAAGATGAGGATAACGGCTCCGCATATCCGACTCGGACTCCCAGGTCGATGCCTCAGGAGGCTGACCTCTCCACTGGACACGAACAGAAGGGAAACTCTTCGACCTCAACTGACGAACCTGCCGGTCTGGAATAGCCACCGGCTCCTCCTCATAAGACAAGTCCTTGTCCAACTGGACAGTGCTGAAATCTAACACGTGGCCTGGATCGCTGTGATACCTCCGAAGCATGGACACATGAAACACTAGATGCACGGCTAATAAGCTCGGCGGCAAAGCAAGTCTATAAGCCATATCTCCCACTCGATCAAGAATCTCAAACGGACCGATGAACCTAGGGCTAAGCTTGCCCTTCTTCGCAAATCTCATCACGCCCTTCATAGGCGACACTCGGAGAAATACCCGCTCACCAACCATAAAAGTCACATCTCGAACCTTGCGGTCTGCATAGCACTTTTGCCTGGACTGAGCTGAATGAAGCCTATCCTGAATGATCCTGACCTTGTCCAAGGCCTCCTGAACCAGATCCATACCCAACAACCGAGCCTCTCTCGGCTCAAACCATCCAACCGCAGACCAACACCGCCTACCATATAAAGCCTCATAAGGAGCCATCTGGATGCTCGACTGGTAGTTGTTGTTGTTGGCAAACTCTGCTAAAGACAAAAACTGATCCCACGAGCCTCCAAATTCAATAACACAAGCTCGGAGCATATCCTCCAAAATCTGAATAGTCCGCTCCGACTGACCGTCCGTCTGGGGATGAAATGATGTGCTCAACTCAACTCGTGTGCCCAAATCTCGCTGAACTGCTCTCTAGAAACGCGAGGTAAACTGCATGCCCCAATCCGAAATGATAGATACGGGCACACCATGAAGGCGAACAATCTCCCAAATGTAGATCTCAGCTAACCTCTCAGAAGAATAGGAGACTGCCACAGGAATGAAACGCTGACTTGGTCAACCTATCAACAATGACCCATACTGCGTCGAACTTCTTCCGAGTCAGCGGAAGTCCAGTAACAAATTCCATAGTGATCCGTTCCCACTTCCACTCGGGAAGCTCAATCCTCTGAAATAAACCACCAGGCCTCTGATGCACTTAACCTGCTGACAATTCAAACAACAAGCCACATATGCTACGATATCCTTCTTCATTCTACGCCACCAATAATGCTGCCGCAAATCCTGATACATCTTCGTGGCGCCCGGATGAATAGAGTACCGGGAGCTATGGGCCTCCTCCAAAATCAACTCTCGGAGCCCATCCACATTAGGCACACATACTCGGCCCTGCAATCTCAAAACTCCATCATCATCTAAGGTAACCTGCCTGGCACCTCCGCGCTACACCGTGTCTCTAAGGACACACAAGTGGGGATCATCATACTGCCGATCACGGATACGCTCCAATAATGAAGAACGAGCGACCGTGCAAGCTAACACACGACTGGGCTCTAGTCTCACGAACTAATTGGCTAAAGCCTGAACATCCAAAGCAAGCGGCCTCTCACCGACCGGAATATAAGCAAGACTGCCCATACTGGCTGACTTCCCACTCAAAGCATCGGCCACCACATTGGCCTTTCCCGAATGATATAAAATGGTGATATCATAATCCTTCAACAACTCCAACCACCTCCTCTGCCTCAAATTCAACTCCTTTTGCTTGAACAAGTACTGAAGACTCTTGTGATCCGTGAACACCTCGCATGCCACGCCATA
>NC_031995.1:7533697-7561992 GCF_001879085.1 Nicotiana attenuata | reverse complement strand
GAGTGCTGACTGGAAGGGCCTATGAGGATGACCCCTATCATACGAATCTCTGCCTCCAGACGAGGCACCACTGAATCTGCCTGACTGACGGGGTCTCTTGTCTGCCCTGTGACCAACCCCCTGCGATTGTACCATCTCAATCCTCCGGGCCACATTGGTCGTCTCCTGAAAAGTGATATCACTCCCATCCTCCCTAGCCATCTGAAGACGAATCGACTGGATAAGGCCGTCAATAAACCTCCTAACCCTCTCTCTCTCGGTAGGGAGTATAATCAGAGCATGGCGAGCTAAGTCAATGAACCTGGTCTCATACTGGGTGACCGTCATAGAACCCTGCTGGAGCTGAAACTGCCTCCGATAGGCCTCTCTTTGAGTAATGGGGAGAAAATTCTCCAGAAATAGCTGTGTGAACTGCTCCCATGTCAAGGCTGGTGATCCTGCTGGCCTAGCTAAGCAATAATCCCTCCACCAAGTCTTGGCGGATCCAGACAAGCGAAATATAGCGAAATCAACCCTATTGGTCTCAACAATACCCATGTTCCGAAGAACCTCGTGGCAACTATCCAGATAATCCTGGGGATCTACAGTAGATGCACCACTGAATATAGAAGTGAAGAGCTTGGTGAACCTGTCCAATCTCCATAAAGCATCGGCAGACATAGCTGCTCCATCACCGGCCTGGGCTACCACGCTCGGCTGAGCTGCACCAACTGGCTGAACTGCTGGAGTCTGAGTCTGGGGAGCTACCTGCTCCGGAGTACGAGTAGCAGGAGTCTGGACTCCTCCTCCAGCCTGAGAACTGGCTGGTGCTACAGGAAGCAAGCCTGCACGAGTGACACTCTCCATGAGGCCCACCAATCGGACCAAAGCGTCCCGAAGAACTAGGGTAGCAATAAACCCCATTGGGACCTGAGCTGGGCCCACCGGAACTGCTGGGGTCGGAACCTCCTCGTCAAAATCAACCCGAGGCTCCGCCACTGGTGCTGCTGCTCGGGGCTGAGCTCTATCCCTACCTCGGCCTCTAACACGGCCTCGGCCTCGCCCTCTGCCCCTAGTGGGAGCTGCAGCTGGGGGCTCGGGCTGCTGAGCAGTAGATGAGGAAGCGTGTGTTCTCGCCATCTGCGAAAGAACAGAGTAGAAATTCAATTAGCTTTGAGAAACAAAACCGCACGACAAGAAAGAACAAATGTGAAACTTTTCCTAACTCTATAGCCTCTGGGGATAAATACAGACGTCTCTGTACCGATCCCTCAGACTCTACTAAGCTTGTCCAAGAATTGTGAGACCTATGTAACCTAGAGCTCTGATACCAACTTGTCACGACCCGGATTTCCCACCCTCGGGAGTCGTGATGGCGCCTACTCATAGAAGCTAGGCAAGCCACGATCTTAGAAATCATTAACTCTTTTTGTTTTTAATTCCTTTTTAACTGATTAAATTAGCGGAAATAAACAAATAAATTACAGCGGAACATGAATTTAGCGAAAGTTTTAAAAAAAATGTAAAACCAAAACATCGTGAAGACCAACACGTGCCTCTAACCAGAACCTGGTGTCACAACATCCACGGACTGTCTAGGATTACTACAAATAAGTGTTTGAAAGAAAAGAACATAGTCTGTCTCGAGTACAAATGACAACAGAACATAAAAACTAAAAGAAAAGACGTCGGGCCTGCGAACGCCAGCAGGGCTACCTCGGAGTCTCGGACTGAAGGATAGCTCCCAATCTACTGCTGATGACCAAATGTTACTCCGGGTCTGGATCTCTGCAAAAGAGCACAGAGTGTAGTATCAGCACAACCAACCCCATGTGCTGGTAAGTTCCTAGCCTAACCTCGGTGAAGTAGTGACGAGGCTAGGACCAGACTACCAAATAAACCTGTACAAATATACAATATATTGCAGAAAATAAACAAGAAATAAGTAGTAAAAAGGGAGGGGGTACATGCCTCGGGGAAACAGTTCAACTTAGCAGAAAGTAAACAAATGTGAAGGAACAGTACAGTATCTAAAACAATATAATAACACTACTGTTGCGGCGCGCAACCCGATCCATAGGTAGTATATATATAACTGTTGCGGCGTGCAACCCGATCCAAAATAATATATATGTTGCGGCGTGCAACCCGATCCACTATAATATATATGTTACGGCGTGCAACCCGATCCAATATAATATATGTTGCAGCGTGCAACCCGATCCATATATGTATACATAAATAAAAATGTTGCGGCACGCAACCCGTTCCAAATATACAGCTCACAGTGATCATGACAAAAATTCCGGCAAGGGATTAACCATAAAATACACTATCCCGACAAGGGAACTCAACAGTACAAGTATATTCGTCCCGGCAAGGGAGAACCAGCTATAACCAATCTAAATTCAACTCCTAATCATCTCCATTATCACCATTTCCAACTCATAAATAACTTCTACGAAATAAGCTAATCCTTTACTCAATACCACGGATCTACTCACTATTTTAACCATAGTATTATTTAAGAATACAAAAAATATCAATATAAGACTCACGGTCATGCTCGACACCGACGTATAGATACTCTTCACCATGCCTATACATCGTACTCCACAAGAAACACATAGCAAATATGACTCAACTCCTAATCCCTCAAGCTATGGTTAGACCAAAGACTTACCTCGGTGCCTTGAACACAACTCAACCTCAATTATAGCTTTACCCCTTGATTCCACCGCCAATTCGCTCGTATCTAATCACAAATTACTTAGTTACATTAATAAACACTAAATGAATCAACCCCAATGCATGAAAATGAGTTTTCCAAAGTTTTACCCAAAAAGTCAAAAATTGCCCCCGGGCCCACGTGGTCAAAACCCGAGGTTCGAACCAAAACCTGATTACCCATTCCCCCAAGAACTCAAATATATAATTTGTTTTGAAATCGGACCTCAAATCGAGGTCCAAATCCCCAATTTTTGAAAAACCTAGGTTCTACCCAAAACACCCAATTTCCCTCATGAAAATCTTTGATTTTAAGTTGAAATCATGTTAAAAGATGTTAATGATTGAAAGAAATGAGTAAAAACTAACTTACAATTGATTTGGGAGAAGGCTTGTTCTTGGAAAATCGCCTAAGTGTGTTTAGGTTTGAGAAAATATGAAAAATGAAGCTCAAAATCGTTTATGTGTAAAAATTGCAGGTCTCAGTTATGGGAAATGCGAACAGGGGTTCGCAATTGCGAACCCCGACCTCTGCAGATGTGGGAAATGCGAAACAGGGTTCGCATTTGTGAACCCTTCATAATTTACCAGCTTTCGCATATGCGAAGCAGAAGTCGCAATTGCGACTTCGCATTTGCGAAAAGGCATCTCGCATTTGCGAGGAAGAGTGGCCTGGGCTGGCTTCGCATTTGCGATCCAGCCTTCGCATTTGCAAGCTCGCAATTGCGAGCGAAGCCTGTAGGACCGAACACACCAGCAAATTTTTAAGTTCAAAATGCACCCCGTGGCCTATCCCAATCTTACCCGAGCCCTCGGGGCTCCAAACCAAATATACACACAACCTCAAAAACATCCTACGGACTTATTCGTGCGATCGTATCGCCAAAATAACATCATAAACATCAAATTAAACCTCAAAATCCATGAATTCTTTCAAACTTCATAAAACATCAAATTTTCCAATTTAGGTCCGAATCACGTCAAACGACGTCCGTTTTCAACTAAATTTCACAAGAAGAACTTAAAACATATATAAGACCTGTACCGAGCACCGGAACCAAAATACGAGCCCGATACCATCGCTTTCTAATCACATTTCATTTCCAATTTCCTTAAACAATTTCAGAAAATAATTTTACAAAAAAATTCATTTCTCGGGCTTGGGACCTCGAAATTCGATTTCGGGCATACGCCCACGTCCCATATTTTCCTACGGACCCTTCGGGACCGTCAAATCACGGGTCCGGGTCCTTTTACCCAAAACGTTGACCAAGGTCAAATTTATTCATTTTAACATCAAAACTTGGCATTTTTCACAGAATTTCATATTTAAGCTTCCCGGTTACGCGCCCGGACTGTGCATGCAAATCGAGACGACTATAAATGAGCTTTTCAAGGCCTCGGAGTCATAGAATTCAATTAAAAATAGGTGATGACCCTTTGGGTCGTCACAATATTGTACATTTCAGCTTTATAGAAGCAATTGTATTAGGTACTTAGAGCTTTCAAGTTAGAGTTAACTTGAAGTTATCGCAACACTTGAGGCTGTGTGCCACAACGGGATTAGAGTTAATCCTAGGTTTACAAAAGATTTTTTGTAAATGCAGTTTTTGGCTCAGTGATTTTAGTTGAGAGTTTGGGAAAATCCTATTGGAAAGTAGGTCATGGTTTTTTCACCTTTTGAGCCAAGTATTTTCCACGTAAAATCTCTGTGTTCTTTATTTTCTTTGCTTATTATTCCGCAACAGTAGTAGTTGGAACACATAGAAGAACCAGGTCCTTCTATAATCAAGTTAAGCGAAAATTGGGTACCACACAAATCACCCCCCCCCCCCTCTCTTGTGTGGTATTGAAGTATAAAATATCAATTGGTATCAGAGCGGGTTATCCTTGAAGAGGCTGACACCTTAGGAACAGATCAAGATGAGTGCATCACCAGGAAACTAAGAAGGGCAATCCACTGCTAGGCCTCCACTCTTTAATGGCCAGTACTATTCTTGGTGGAAGAACAGGATGAGAAACCACATCATAGGAGAAGATTATGAACTCTGGGACATAGTTATTGATCGTCCCCTGGCTACTACAAAGAAGAATGTTGAAGGAGTGGACGTGCCAAAGACAAGAGCTGATTGTACTGTTGAAGATTTGAAGAAATGGGAAAAGAATGCCAAGGCCAAGAAATGGCTTGTGTGTGGACTAGGTCCAGACGAGTACAACAGGATTCAAAGTTGTACCACTGCTAAGGAGATCAGGGACGCTCTACAAGTGGCCCATGAAGGAACTCTTCAAGTAAAGAGATCAAGAGGAACACTATTATATTCTCAATATGAGAATTTCACCATGAAGCAAGGAGAAACCATACAAGAGATGTACACAAGGTTCACAACACTAACAAATGAACTTATGTCTCTTGGAAGAATTATTCTTGAAGAAGACAGGTTGAGAAAATCTTGACAAGGGTTTTGCCAGTAACTGGGGAAAGCAAAATCACGGGTATTCAGGAATCAAAGAACATTGCTACTCTCAAGTTGGATGAGCTGATTGGAAATCTCACTGCCTATGAATTGAGAAGGCAAACCATGAATATGGATGCACCCAAGAAGGAAAGAAGCCTGGCTCTCAGAATAGCTGAAGGTGCAGACCTAGAGGATGATGAAATGGCCATGATAACAAGGGATTTCAAGAAGTACCTAGTGAGAGGAAAGGGTTCTTCAAGAGGTACAACCTTTAACAAACCAAAGGCTCATGAGAAACAGACCAACAAGGGCTGCTATAAATGTGGTAAGACTGACCCAATGATCAAGAATTGTCCTCAGTGGGAAATCGAATGGAAGAAGGAAAGGGCTGAACGAAGAAACTGGAAGAAGGAACAGGTTCAACCCAAAAGGAACAAAGGATCAACAAAGTCTATGGTTGCTGCTTGGGGAGAAACCTCAGATGAGGATTCAGAAGATGAAGCTGGAGATGAACAAGCATTTATGGCCATTGGAGAATCAGACGATGAACAAGAGGTAAGTGTGATTCATCTCAAAGACAAGATTAAATTTTTGTCTAAAGAAAGGTTATCTGAATTATTGCTAGACTTCATTGATGAGTCTAAGGTCATAAACAATGAGAAGGAACAGCTGTCTAGGGAGTGTCTGATCTTAAAAAGCCAAGTGCAAGAATGTGGAATCTTGGGCTAGTGAGAGTGATAGTAAAAATACTGAGTTGAAGAACCAGGTTCTTGAACTTGACACTAGTATCTTAGAACGTAGGTCTGAAAATTTAAAACTCAAATTAGGAACAGGTAAGAAGAAGGCTGGTCACATACATATCACCTTAGAAGAAAATCTAGGAAAAATGAAGGATGAGTTGTACAAGAAAGATGAGCAGATAAAAGTCTTAAAAGAAGACCTAGGCAAGGTAAAGCATGAACTAGACAGAACTTGCAAATGGAATAAGTCCTCTGATGCACTATCCTGACTACAAGAGCACCAGAGTAGCAACAAGAGAGGACTTGGCTATGGGACCCCAGCACCTAAGTGGGATCCCAAAAGCAAAAGCAAGTATATTACACTTCCTGAAAACAAAATCTGCACACACTGTGGCAAGACTTGTCATTACAAAAGTGAATGTAATGAAAAAGAAAAAGCCAGTTAAAATAACAAAACCTTTGTTCAAGAGAAAAATAGGCTGCCTGGATGGGCCAAAAGGAATTTAATTCACCCATTTGCCTATAGAAAGGGACCCAAACTAGTTTGGGTTCCTAAGACTAACCCCTGATTTTGTTTTGCAGGTCCAAGTGAAGGGAAGTAGCCAAATATGGTACATGGATAGTGGCTACTATAAGCATATGACTGGAAGTAAGAACCAGTTTCTTTCACTTGAGGACATAAAAGGAGGAAATGTCTCCTTTGGAAATGGGAAGAAAGGTGAGATTATTGGGGTTGTAAAGGTAGGTAAGACAGACTCACATTCCATTGAGAATGTCTACTTGATAGATGGCTTGAAATATAGCCTATCAGTGTATCACAACTGTGTGACAGAGGTAACTTGGTAGCATTCACCTTACTAAATGTTTTGTGATTAATCTTACCACTGACAAGATTGTTTTGCAGGGAAAAAGAGTTAACAATATTTACATTGTAGATTTGTCCACTCTTTTAGAAAATGAACTCACTTGCTTGAGTGTGTTGGACAATAATCCCCTCCAGTGGCACAAAAGACTTGGTCATGCAAGTCTAAATCAACTCAACAAATTAGTCTCCAAGGACCTGGTGATAGGATTACCTAACATCAAGTTCAAGGAAGACAAAGTTTGTGAGGCTTGTGCAAGGGGGAAACAGGTAAGATCCTCTTTTAAAAGCAAGAAAATGGTAAGCACGACCAGGACGATGGAACTGGTTCATATGGATCTCTGTGGTCCAATGAGAACATTGAGCAGAGGTGGTAAGAAATATGTGATGGTACTTGTTGATGACTACTCTAGGTTTACTTGGGTATTGTTCTTAACATCTAAGGATGAAGCATTTGACATGTTTACTGCTTTTGTTAGAAAAACTCAGAAACAACTAGGTAATCAACTTGCATCAATAAGGTCTGATCATGGAACTGAATTTGAAAATGCTAAGTTTGCCGAATTTTGTGATGAGCATGGTATAGACCATAATTTCTCTGCACCTAGCACCCCTCAACAAAATGGAGTAGTTGAAAGAAAGAATAGGACTCTTGAAGATATGGCTAGGACTATGCTTCTTTCTGGTAAACTGCCCCATAGCTTCTGGGCAAAGGCTATAAATACTGCATGTTACATCACTAATAGGTGCATGACTAGACCTCTTGTAGAGAAGACTCCCTATGAGTTACTTAAAGGGAGAAAACCAAATATATCCCATCTTAGGGCATTTGGATGCAAGTGCTTTATACACAATAATGGAAAGGACTCCCTAGGTAAGTTTTATCCCAGAAGTGATGAGGGAGTATTCTTGGGATATTCATCACATAGCAAAGCTTATAAAGTGTACAACAAAAGAACTTTGTGTGTAGAAGAAAGTGTACATGTAGTTTTTGATGAAACTAACATTCTTTCTGAGAGATAGGAACATGAAGATGAAGCCATTGGGCTAGTAAAAGAATTGAGTGAATTCACAGCTCAAGCTGAAGATGCACCAAAAGAAGGAACAGGTGATGGAACAGGTTCTTCCATCTGGGGCAACCTGACAAGGGGAACTGAGCAAAGAAGAAATGAATCTAACTCCCAAATGGAACCTGTCCATGAGCCTGTTCCTCAGCAACAAACATGGGAGAAACTCCAAATAGAAATCAGTTGGTTGTAAAACCTTACAAGTATCAAAGTTCTCATCCCATTGAGAACATCCTTACTGATCCAACTTCTGGAGTTAAAACCAGATCTCAATTAAAGAATCTGTGTGCTTTTGATGCATTTTTATCTCTTATTGAACCTAAAAATATTGCTGAAGCTTTGCAGGATCCAGATTGGGTGAATGCAATGCAAGATGAACTCAATCAGTTTGAAAGAAGCCAAGTGTGGCATCTGGTCACCAAATCCAAGTACAT
Source organism: Nicotiana attenuata (assembly GCF_001879085.1). Lineage (NCBI taxonomy): Eukaryota > Viridiplantae > Streptophyta > Magnoliopsida > Solanales > Solanaceae > Nicotiana > Nicotiana attenuata. The sequence continues at coordinate 7,553,727 of NC_031995.1, read as the reverse complement.
ATCAGTAATTGGCACTAAATGGGTCTTCAAAAACAAACTTGATGAAGATGGAATAGTTACAGGGAACAAGGCAAGGCTAGTGGTCCAAGGTTATAGCCAAGACGAGGGCATAGATTATGATGAGACCTTTGCTCCAGTAGCCAGACTGGAGGCAATAAGACTCCTCATAGCCTTTGCAGCACACATGGAATTTATCCTTCACAAATGGATGTGAAGAGTGACTTCCTCAATGGCTACTTAAAAGAAGAAGTCTTTGTCAAACAACCTCCAGGATTTGAAAGTAAGGAGTGTCCAGATCATGTATACAAATTGGACAAGGCCATATATGGACTCAAGCAGGCTCCTAGAGCATGGTATGAACGTTTATCCAAATTCCTGCTTGAACATGGATACAAAAGAGGTAAGATTGACAGTACTTTATTCTTGAGGGAAAAAGGTAAGGATATACTAGTAGTACAAATATATGTTGATGACATAATTTTTGGGGCAACCACTGAAAAATTGAGTAAGGAATTTGCAAAATTAATGGGGAGTGAATTTGAAATGAGTATGATGGGTGAGCTTAACTTTTTCTTAGGCTTACAGATCAAACAAAATCCAAATGGAACCATGATCCATCAGCAGAAATATGCAAAAGAGTTGATTAAGAAGTTTAAAATGGATGAATCAAAAGAAATAGACACACCCATTGCAACAGCTACTAAATTAGACATAGGTGAACCTGGTTCATCTGTTGATCAAAAGTTGTATAGGGGAATGATTGGCTCACTGTTGTATCTTACTGCTAGCAGACCTGACATAGTTTTCAGTGTAGGGCTTTGTGCTCGTTTTCAGGCAAATCCAAAGGAATCCCACATGACTGCTGTCAAGAGGATACTGAGATATTTGAAAGGCACTACTGATCTTTGTCTTTGGTACCCTAAAGGTAGTAACTTTAATCTAGTAGGATATGCTGATGCTGACTGTGCAGGTTTCCTTGTGGATAGGAAAAGCACCTCAGGTATGCCTCATTTTCTTAGTTCATGTCTGGTATCATAGGCCACTAAAAAGCAGAATTCAGTGGCCCTATCGACTACATAGGTTGAGTATGTTGTTGTTGCATCTTGGTGTGCTCAACTACTGTGGATCAAGCAGCAACTGATGGATTTTGGCATTGAAATTGGTTGTATCCTTATCTTTTGTGATAACACTAGTGCTATTAGTATGACAAAGAAACCAGTTCATCGTAAGAGGACTAAGCACATATATGTTAGGCATCACTTCTTAAGGGACAACTATGAGAAAGGATTGATTACCATAGAATTCTGTGCTATTGATAAACAAATTGCTTACATCTTTACTAAAGCACGAAGTAGAGAAAGCTTTGAAAGGAACAGGTTAGAATTAGGGATGATTAAGATCACCTAATGGGACCAACTCAGAATGCATAATGAAAAAAAAATTATTTTTGGCTAGAAAATCTGGAACTTGTGTAAATATCTAATTTTTATTCATTTTCATACTGTAAATAGTATACTCCTGTGACATGTGTTGATATGACTCACTAATCTCTAACAAAATTTTATCTATTTTGGTAAATTGAGGCATGATCAAGAGAACTCTAAATGAAGAACCTGGTTCATCAGTATTGGTTCATCTGAATGACAAGGTATGTTTTCTATACTCTGCACCAATTAGAAATATAAATATTTAAATCATGAGCAGAGTCCTACCAATGTTCAAAACATAAAAAAATCCTATCCGTTAGTTTTTGAACCAGTTCCGTCCTTATTAGAATTCTCACCACAAAAATTGCCTAAAATCTAGGGAAGCTTAACCGTTCGTTCAACCTGCAATTCCAAGTTGATTAGATGTCTAATTGAATGCTAAAGCTACCGTTAGCCATTAAATAAGTCTTTCCCTTTAAATGCCCATCATTACCTTCTGCAACCCCCATTATTCCAAATCGTCAAAAATCCTTCTTCACTCTAAATTATTTTTTTCTCCAAACGCCTAACTCACAAACTCTCTCAAGCCATCAGTTACAATGTCGAACCCTCAAGATAACCCTAGAACTCCTCCACAACCTACTCCCTCTGATTCATCCACCCCTCATCCACCTAGCACAACTCCTCAACCTAGGAGAAGGCGAGTAAAAATGCTTGCTCGCAAAATGGTGGCATCTGGTGCTCTTTTAAAGAAATTGAACGAGAAATTAAAGGCAAGTCAAGCCCAAGATTCTGAGAACTCAGAAGATTCGTTCAAATCTGCAAGTGAGGGGGAAGGAACTGGGTCTTCTGACTTTGAGAAGGCTCAAAATCTCCCTTCTGAGGTACGTTCTATTTTGGTTGAGAATGTAGACAATAGGTTTGTTCTGGTTGGGTCTGTTAGGAATGTAGAATTTCCTGAATTGGAAAGGAGAGGAGGTAAAAAGAAAATTGAAAAAGAAAAGGAGAGAGAGGGTGTATGTGGTGATGTGAGGGGAAAAGGGAAAGAAGTGGCTGGTTCTTCACCCAGACAACTGTGGAAGAAAGTGGCAAGAAGTCAGCGGGAAGTGGTTCAGGGGAGGCTGCTGAAGGGTTGGTTAATTTAAGTTCACAGGCAGATGAACCTGGTTCATCTATTGAGGAGACCCTAGCAGACCTTCTGAAAAAGGTAGGTGCCAGTTATGATCCAAAGAAAAGGAGAACTCCAACACCAAAAGCCCCCAGCACTGCAAAATCTTCCAAGAAATGAAAGGCTTCCTCCCCAACACCTACTGAAATTCCCTTGCCAAAGGGAAGAGCCACACGAAGTAGAGAGAAACAAGTTAAAGTGAATTACGAAAGGATTTGGCTGAAAGCAAGAAAAAGAGGATGGATAAAGGAAAAGGTAAGGTTGCAGAGTCCTCTGATGCTGTTGATGTTGAGGAGATGGAATAGGTCCATCAGGAGGAACATACAACAATGGAGGTTCAGACCCCCAAGCCCAAAAAGACCAAGACTTCTTCCAAGAAGTCTTCATCTGTGTCTCAGGCTGTTGAACCTTCATTGGCCAAGAGGACAAGGTCTGCAGTGAAAACCAAACAAGTTAGAGTTTCTGAAGATGAGGAATGGAGTGGTGAAGAAGAGAGTGAGTCTGATGGTGAACAAGACAAGCTGGCCAAGTTTGGCAAAAGAAAAATTTTGAAGGGAAGATTGCTGAAAGACTTGGTAGAACCAGGAATGGTTCGTTTGGTTGATGCCCTAGCTGTTCAGGGCTGGAAGGACATGGTCCTTCAGATGGATGGAAGGCTAGCTAGGAACGAAATCATTGAATTCATGGCAAATGCAGAGGTCAAAGTCACCAGCCAAGTAAAAGGAGTTCAAGTGATCTTTGATGCAGAGAAGCTGGGAGAGATTCTTGACATCCCTGTTGAGGGATATGATGACTACACTTGGCAAAGATGGCCAAGTCTGGATTCCCTTCCTCCTGCCCTTGAAATCACTAGGCGATTCTGTGATGTTGAAGAAGTGAATGAGGGCAAATTTGTGCACAAAAGTGAAATGAAGCCACAGCACAAAGTCATCTTTGAGTTTGTCAACAACTGCCTACTGCCTAGGAAGGAAAGAAGGCATATTGCTAATTATATGGACTTAGTTATGATGGAGTGCCTTGAAAGTGGAAGGCAAATCAACTGGCCTGCATTCATCATCAAGCTACTGGACAGGGTTATCAATGGCTCCAAGGCCCATGCCACCCCCTATGGATCGGTGCAAGGTGCCTCTGAAGAAGTGGGAAATGGCCACAAGCAAAGACTACTTTGGCATTAATACTCTGATTGCTTGTGACTATCTAGTCAATGCCATTCCAAATGAACCTGGTTCATCAAAGAAGACACCTATTAACAGTAAAGTTAGGGCTCTAGTTCAGGAAAGTGAGGCCAAGGATGCTGAGATAGCTAGGCTGAAGGCTCGCTTACCAGAGGTTGAATTTGAGAGGGATGATCTCAGAACTGAGCATACCAAGGAAAAGGAGAAGAATGATGGGATTCTTCACAATATGTCGAATCTTCTCCAAGCCCAAAACCAACCCTCTAGCTCCCCCAAGCCTTAAGAATTTTAGCCTTTATCTCCTGATCCTGTCTAGTACCACCAGTGACCCAGATTAGGGATTTCTTTTTCTTTTTGCTCATGTTTTGAATATTTTTGCTTTCTGTTTGTGGATTGTGGTAGAGACATATCTTCTATCAATGGTATCTACTATTTTTGCTCTTGTTCACTGTTAATATTTCCTTGATAGTTTAATATGTTTGCCTACTTACTGATGATTGATCCATGATTGCACTTGCAGTTTCCCCAGTGGCCATGAGTACCTATTAAATTCTGGGAATCACACTTTGTTTATGCAACTTTTCGATGATGCCAAAAGGGGGAAGAGATATTGTGCTTTACATATTCCGAATAAGTGATGTTTATAACCTAATTAACCTGGTCCTTGATGATAAGTGAATTTTTTTAAGCTTTGTCTTGATGAATAAGCTGAGTTCTGACAGGGCCTAAGTGAGTGAAAAGCGCAGAGTTTGTCATCATCAAAAAGGGGGAATTTGTTGGCCCAATTAAATGTGAAGTTTTGAAGACTGACAAAAAGAACTCAGACATGTACCAGGTCCATCTTGTGCACCACAGTTGTGATCAACCCAAACATGTGGATGCACGTGAAGGAGATACACCTAACTTATCAGAGGTAATATCTCCTAATCATGATCGAAAAGGTTGCATATTGGATAATGAGAAAGACTCCTTACACAAAGAGAACACGGTTTAGAAAAAGGATAGAGTTAGAGTATGAGATCAACTAGAACTCTTCCACCATGGAAGAGTAGCGTCTGTATCCTAGTCAATCTCTAATTGCTAACTCCTTAAATATTAGTGTCGTTCTCTTTTGCAGGCAATGCACATAAGTAGAAGTTAAACATGAATTGAGAGCAAAATAGCAAGGTAATTTTGCAAGCAATTTATGTGTGATTCAAGCGTGCAATCCTGAAGTTAATTGAACCAGATAGAAGAACCAGTTCCAAGAGTCTATCCTTTATTCTAGTTCAATTGTAGTAGGTGATTTTACATTATATATGTCAGCTTTTATAGAAGCAATTGTATTAGGTACTTAGAACTTTCAAGTTAGAGTTAACTTGAAGTTGTCGCAACAGTTGAGGTTGTGTGCCACAACGGGATTAGAGTTAATCCTAGGTTTACAAAAGAGTTTTTGTAAATACAGTTTTTGACTCAGTGATTTTAGTGGAGAGTTTGGGAAAATTCTACTGGAAAGTAGGTCGTGGTTTTTTCACCTTTTGAGCCAGGTGTTTTTCACGTAAAACCTCTGTGTTCTTTATTTTCTTTACTTATTATTCCGCAACAGTAGTAGTTGGAATGCATAGAAGAATCAGGTCCTTCTATAATCAAGTTAAGCGAAAATTGGGTACCACACAAATCACCCCCTCCTCTTGTGTGGTATTGAAGTATAAAGCAGCAATAGCTATTGCAGTAGGGAGGTCACGTGCTTTCTCTGCATGTGTAGTGTTGAGTGTTTGATGGGCTCTTGGAGGTAAGGTGTTTGGGTTTGAGAAGTTATGTGTGCGTAGTGGGCTTGGCACAGTAGGTGTTATAGGCCTGCTAGTGTAAGGGAGATTGGGTTGAGTAGAGTCGTGTAGTATGGTTGCTTGTGGTAATTTGGTTGATGTGTCATTTAGTTGTGTGGTGTCAGTGGTCCTTTCCACATGGCTTGTCGTATTAATGGGAAGATTCAACGTGAAGGAAAAATATTATTCCTTGTGTACAGGGAGGTGATGATGTGAGGCTATGTCTAGTTATGGTAAATCATTTGTTGGGGGGAGGGGGGGGAGGGGGGGGGAGGGGCTATTGGTTTGGTCTGCGGACTAGGCTAAATGTATTGTATAATTGGGCTTGAGCTTGTTGGATTTGAGTTCAGTATATTGGTATCCTCAAAGTCTTCTATTAGCTATAATGTAGAATTATTGCAATGTCTTTTCATGTGGGTAGGGGAGCAGGGTTTGGGAGTTGTTCGTTTAAGAACATACCCGTGGAGCCGACATAGCATTGATGTGTGTAGGGTAATGTGTGATTGGTTGTCCTCTGTTACGTGGGAGCATAGGGCCTTTCCCTCTAGACGGGCTTTTGGATTTATTTTATGGTGAAAAACTTACTGTTTTCCTTTCGCTTGTGAATGGTAATGGCTGTTGAGGGTTTTCTTTTGCTTGGAGTAATTGAGTAGTAGCGTTGGAGTTAGTGGTTGGAGATGGGTGGCTGGGGGTGTTGTTGGTTCTCCGGGGAGTGATTTAAATGTGCATAGTATTTTGTCGTGTCCAAGCCGTCCACATATGGTACGGAGCACGTTGAGGCCTTCATAAAGAATTTATTGGCAGTGCATGCCAATGAAAACATGTGTTTTCAGTGGTTGTTCCAACTGTATTTCAATACATATTCTTGCATAACTTCCCCTAGTGGTAGTAGACGTACAAGTATCAATATTTAGAAGAGTGCAAATTTTGGAGCCAACTCTTCGTAGGATATCAAAGTCATAAAACTATGTGGGTAACTCAGGTAGCCTGATCCAAATGGTTGAATAAGTGAGTTGTGTATTGGAGGCAATGAATTTAGGTTCCCATTTGCGTACGAGAGAAAATTATTAAAGATAAACCAAGGTCCTTCATGGAGTGCTTTATTCATATTGTCTTCTTTTTGGAATTTTATAAGGAAGAAATACGATCCCAAATCAATTAGTGGTAATTCTTCCGTAGGTTGCCATAGTGTACGCAAGTTTGTATGTAATGTTTGGTGTCCCACTTTTCTGCCAAACACTTTAACTATAACTAAAAAATTTCAAGGAGAATATAGTCTAGTTTTATCATAGGAGGTTATAGAATAAAGGTGTCTTGTTGGTGATCGTTAGTTGTTTCATCAGAGAAATCAATGTGTGAGTGAGTTGTGTGATAAGAGCTCGGTAAGTGGTGGAATTGGTTGTGTAAAAGCAGTGTGCGCATGAACGTTTGTTTTGTGTCTATGGAGGCATTGTTAGGTATTATGGGAGTATCAATGTGCATGGTACTCAAATCAGGTGGTTCATGCGGAGAGTTAGTGGTTGTCATTTCCATTGTGAAAGTTGTTGAAGTGACTTAGGAAAGGAAGAAAGTTTGTAGGGAGAAGGAGAATTGTTAAACGTTATCCAAAAAGGATTTATGTTTTAGAATTTAGGCACAGTGGCCTCGGAGCCATCTAATCTTGCACCCATTTGTCAAGCCGGTAAAGAAACTTACAACTTTTCCATTTTAACATCTTTAATTGAGGAAATGACTACTTATAAGTACTTAAGGGATGGTTATGAAAGCTGCAATTGGTTGCACCAAATTACTAGCACTTATAATAGGCCGAATAGGTGGAGTTTAGTTGCATAATGTGCAAGCCAATATTTTTATTCTGAATTATCATATTAATACCGAAATCTTCGACAGAAGTGCAATTAATGTATTTATTTTTAATATCAATATTTGTCAAACAAGATATGATTCATCCCCTTTCTTCAGAATAAGAAGGACAAAACAAAACCATGATCCATCCTCTTTCTCCTTTGAAGAATTTGCTTTTCATTGCATACGTGATAAAATGATGCCGTAGCTTGCGAGGTTGGTGATCGTTGAGAACTTCTTTTGTTTATATGTATCCTTTTTCTATTATTACTCTTAAACAGACTGCGTGCAATTAAATTATTGTGACACTTGTATTATTGTATAAAGAAGATTCTTTGGTTTATTCCTCTAGATTTCGTCTTTCTATTTTGTTCTATAACCTACTTAATTGAATCAGGGCCGCTCAATTAAATTAGTGGCCCAAAGGCAAATAAGAGACCTTGCTTCCATGCATTTTTTACTCGGTATAATGCTTATATACTTGTACCTGATACTTCGTTACTTTATACCTTGTTAGGATGGTTGTTATATGTCGTTTAATAATGTATGTATAGTATAGTATTGTGTTATATTGTATTATACTGTATCATTTTGATGTATTCAATGATTGGATAGATTGTATTGCTTTCTATCGTTTCATGATGTCATGCACCAATAATATAAAGAGAAAACTTGTAATATTTTAAAGAAAAAATAAGGTATGAGGTAGAATTATTATAGAAAAAGGTAGGATAAAAGATACAGTAGGATTATTTAATAATGAAAAGGGCAAGATGAGAAAAAAAATAAGGTAACGACGCGACAACACCAAATCGGTCGTTCCATAAAGTGACACTTTTTTGTCATTACATAACAACGGTTTATTTTACAATACGATACAATAACATTTTAGTAACAATTAAAATAAACATTATATTTAAAGTAACAATACGATACAATATAACAGGTAACAACCATAACAAGCTGTTAGTTTTTTCCCAATAACATTTGAAAGAAAAAGAATGCATAAAAGCTTTCAATTAAAAATTTTAAAAAGATATTCGATTAATGTCTTACAAAATGCTTTTTTATGGTACCATTTTTTTTTTATTTTTTTTTTGTGTAAAGGTGAGGGTGGGACCACCAAATCTATCTCTATCCAATAAAATTGTTTACTTCTTGTTGACTTTTTGGTGCCTTCTGTTTCAATTGAAAGAAGAGAACTTTCTTGAACTGCCTGTGCGTCGTAATAATGAACAATGGTTGCTTTCACGTTCCGTTATATAAATTTGAGTGCATATTTGAAAAATATAAATATTTACTCGCACCCGATGTTTATACCAATCAATTAAATTTACTATGATTAAGTAATTCGATGAAGTAAAAATAATCTCTAATTAGTCATAATTTATATATATATATATATATATAGTTGGGCCAAAAAAGAATGATGTGGCACATCTCATTGCACATCATTCATATTTATCTTTTATCTGGATTTTTTGCCTTTTTTCTTACTTTTTCTATCCAATTTAATGTATAAAGGCCTAAATTCATTATTAAGTAAACAACCGTTTCACCTTTTCAAAATTGAAATGCTTCATAAATAAAGAAACGCTTCTTTGTGGTGGAACGTCAGAAGGCTCACGTAACTTTTTCTATCAATTATAACTATAAAGCCCAAAAGTCTCATCACAAAAAAAAAAAAAAAAAAAAAAAAAAAAAAAAAAAAAGACAGTTTGAAAACAAAAATTATTCTGAAGAGGATCTGGAAGTATATCCACATCTTCCAATTCTAATCATTTTCATATGCAATATGGCCCATTTATTTCATCACCTTCAGTTTGTCTGGTAGGTAGAATCTTTCGTAGAGATTTTTGCTATTTAATTTTTATTTTGAAATTACTATGTATAATTATATTTAGTTAAGATATTGCTATTATATTACTGATGGGTTTAGATTAATTTTGTTCTTTTGTGTTTGATAAATTGTCATACAACAGAAGCTCCAACATTTGAAGGCAAACCAACAACAAATGTTGCCTATATATTCGACCAAAAATTGTGTATGACGTGAAGTTTTCTCATACTTTAAAGCTCTGATTATATATTTTGTAGGTGTGCACTTGCTTCTTTGGGTAATCTTCTGGTAATGGTTATGCATATATACGGAAAGAGGGATATTGGTGAAGTAAATAATATTTAGTAATGTTTATTGGATTATCTTTCCCTGATGGTTCTTGATATGGAGCGGGGAGGGGGAGGAGCTAGCGGGAGAAATTACGCTTTTCGTGACTTATAGGGGAATAGTCATTGTCTTTCTTCTTCTTGGTGCGATTCTTTGTCATTTTGAGTTTGAATCTTACCTCCTTTTATAATAGGAGAAAAATCACATAATCAGTTTTAGAAGATCATATATAATTTTTGTTTTATTTTTTCTTTGAGTATAACTATTTGACAATTATGTTTTTGTGGATATGTAAAGTTGTTGCGTCTTGGTTCTGTGCATGTGCGAGTCCAATTTTAATTATGAAAAGTATTGCTCTTTTTTCCAGATAAATGGAAGTATAAAAACGAGGAGGGAAATCCATGTTTAGGTGATTGTTCTTTTAAACCGGATGTGGATGTAGAATGCTTACAAGAAAATAAAATTGATATTGCATAGGATAAGAGAGGGAGAATGACTATTGTTCAAAGCTAAGGGAGAGTTTTATTTTTAGAGGAAACTTAAAGGATGTAAATGATTTTCGTTCGCTACAAAACTAACATGCAAAAACATCAAATTAATAAATATTTTTCAATTACATTGACATCTTTTTCATATTACACAATTGGAGGGTGGCTGCTCAATGAGTTTCTTTTTCCCCCCCGTAAATGTATATTACTTTCTTGATACCACTAGACAAAAACAACATAGTGTGTGTCAACGTGACATGACAACTTATGTATTTATTTTTTGCTTTCCTCTCAGTTTTCTCATTTATCTAATTTTTAGAAGTGTAAAATCTACCTATATCCAACTTTTCTCCTTCTCTATAATTGTTTATTTATTATACATTTTAACGATCATTTATATGCTCTTCTATTGTTTCAAACTTTTCATCTTCCCCTGCAATTGTTTATTTACTTGATATATTAATATCCATTTGTGTTTTCTTTTAGATTATCTTTTTATGGCATTTCATTTAATATTCTCTTTACTTTCTTTGGTTAAGCCTATTTGACAAGGATCTACTAGAGGAAATGTACGAATGCATCCATCAAATAGGAAATTCATGTTTATGATACTTTTTTTTATTGTGAATTATCTTTATTTCTCAATAAGGAAAAAATATTTTATCTATGGAAGAAAATGAACATAAATGAACATGCAAAGTATTTCTAAAATTCTCTTTTACTTATCCACGCTAATTCTTTGTAAATTTCTCTTCGCTTGCACATACAATGGGGGATTGTTGGATTTTGTTGTTTAATAACAAAAGAAGTGTGAATGAAAAATGGTGGGAAAAGAAATGGAGGGAAGTGAAATTTTAAATGAGTTCACTAATGCACTTTGTCCCTCATTGGTAGAAGGAAAGAAAATCTTTGTGTATATAAAGAGAAGCTCATCTTTTAGCTCTTAAAGAGCTAAGAAGAAGGCAAGCCTCGGCCGTCGTCGTCGTCGTCGTCGTCGCTCACTCGGCTCGGCTTCGGCTTCAGACCCATGACCCGCGACCCGGTCCGGCCCGTGTTTCTTTCCCGGATTATTTTAAATCCATTCTAAATTTTCCCGCAATATTTTCAACAGCCATGGCTGTTCTGAAACAGTGTCACACCTGTTCCAACAGCTATGGTTGTTCTGAAAGGTTGCAAACCTTTTCAGAAACAGCACCGAAATTGGCTATAAATACACCTTCAAATCCCAGAATATTTACTTACGAAATTTTCTTCTTCTTCTTCTTCTTCTGCACAAAAATTCCAGTGTGTTTTGCAGCCTTCGAGTGGTTTGCTGTTCATCGACGTTCTTGGTACCAACACTCCGGTGAGTTAAATCGTTCTATCCTGGGAGGATATATTCCAGAACGTCGGGTACTTGAGGGGAATAATTTCCTTAAGGACACACTGTGTATTCAGTGGGCTCGATTTGTTCCTATACCATTTTGAGAATTTATTTTGAAGAAGCTTACTATTTTCGGAATTCAATTTCTACTAACTTTATGTTTCTGTTTTCAGAAAGATTATTATTTAATTTATTTACAGCAATACAGATATATAACAATGTTAAGGAAATTATATTTATTATATTCTGTATTCTGTCTGAATTTTACTATTCTGATTTGAAGATACTAAAACTTCATCAGGGTATTGAAATTCAGAAAACGATTTGAAGAACATAAAAACTTCATCGTTTTTCGGTAAAACAGTATATAAAGCCCTTAGTTGTTTTTATTACGTACTGTTTATTGATTACAGTATTATTTACTGTTTTGGTTTTGCCATTAATTGATTTCTTCTGTTGTTGACAGTAAGAAATGGCAAATGAAAATGGAAATCCTTCTGCGACTGTTGGTGCAATGACGATAGCCTCGTCAAGCCGCACTGTTGTTCCTCCGGCTGAGAAACCGGAGAAATTTTCCGTAACCAACTTCAAAGGATGGCAGCAAAGGGTGTTCTTCTGGCTTACCACACTTGGTATGCAGAAATTCACTAGTGAAGAGCCTCCAGTGCCTGCTGCGGACATGCTGGACAATGAAAAGTTCATGGTTGTTGAGGCGTGGAAGCAGGCAGATTTTCTTTGCAAAGGCTATATCTTAAGTGCTTTAGAAGATGACTTGTAAAATGTGTACAGTGCAATGTATGGGACGCACTTGAGAAGAAGTACAAGACAGAAGATGCATGCTTGAAGAAGTTCGTGGTTCCAAGTTTCTAGACTATAAAATGATAGACAGCAAAACTGTGGGAACCAAAGTTTAGGAACTTCAACTTATTTTTCACGACCTTATTGCTGAAGGTATGGTCGTGAATGAAGCATTTCAAGTGGCTACTATGATTGAAAAATTGCCTCTTTCCTGGAGAGATTTCAAGAACTATCTTAAGCACAAGTGCAAAGAAATGAAGTTGGAAGATCTTGTGATACGTCTAAAGATCGAGGAAGACAACAAAACAGCCGAGAAGAAGTCTCGTGGAAATTCAACGATCATGGGAGCTAATATCGTTGAGGAGGCTGCTCCAAAAAGTAAGAAGAGGAAGAGGTCTTCTGGACAAACTAAGGAGCAGAACAAAAAGAAATTCAAGGGCAGCTGCTACAATTGTGGAAAAGTTGGTCACAAAAGCCCTGATTGTCGTCTCCCGAAAAAGGATAATAAGAAAGGACAAGCCAACATAGTGGAGAAGAATAATGACATTGATGATCTTTGCGCAATGCTTTCGGAATGCAACCTAGTTGGAAATCCGAAGGAGTGGTGGATTGACTCTGGAGCCACTCGACATGTTTGTGCTATCAAAGAAGCATTTGCGACTTACTCTACTGCTGGTCTCGAAGAAGAAATTTCCATGAGAAATAATGCAACAGCCAATATTGAAGGTTATGGGAAGATATTCCTGAAGATGACTTTCAGCAAGGTGTTAACGCTCAACAACGTTCTTCATGTTCCTACTATTAGGAAGAATTTAGTTTCTGCTTCTTTACTTGTAAAGAATAGATTCAAATGTGTATTTATTTCTGATAAAGTTGTTGTAAGCAAGAACAAAATGTATGTTGGAAAAGGCTACCTCACGGAGGGCCTTTTCAAACTCAATGTAATGGTTGTTGACAGTACGAATAAAATTTCAGCTTGTTCTTATTTATTGGAGTCAAATGATTTATGGCATATTCGTTTAGGACATGTCAATTATAAAACCTTGCGGAAGTTAATTAATTTAGAAGCATTGCCTAAATTCGAGTGTAATAAATCAAAATGTCAAATATGTGTTGAATCTAAGTTTGTAAAACCTCCTGATAAGTCTGTTGAAAGGAATTCAAATCCTTTAGACTTAATTCATACTGACATTTGTGATATGAAGTCGACACCATTTAGAGGTGAAAAAAAGTATTTTATTACTTTTATTGACGATTGCACTAGATATTGCTATGTTTATTTGCTTAATAGTAAGGATGAAGCAATTGAAGCATTTAAGCAATACAAGAATGAGGTAGAAAAACAATTGAATAAAAAGATCAAAATGATTGGAAGTGATAGAGGTGGAGAATATGAATCTCTGTTTGCAAAAATATGTTCGGAATATGGAATTATCCATCAAACTACTGCACCTTACACACCTCAATCCAATGGAATTGCGGAAAGGAAAAATCGGACATTAAAAGAAATGATGAATTCTTTATTAATAAGTTCCGGATTACCGCAGAGTTTGTTGGGGGAAGCTATCCTTCCAGCTAACTGAATACTCAACAGAGTACCCCACAGCAAAACGCAATCTATTCCATATGAAAAATGGAAAGGAAGAAAACCCAACTTAAAATGTTTCAAAGTGTGGGGGTGTCTAGCAAAGGTACAGGTTCCTTTACCTAAAAGGGTTAAAATTGGACCAAAAATAGTAGATTGTGTTTTCATTGGATATGCTACAAATAGTAAAGCATGTCGATTTTTGGTTCATAAATCTGATAATCCCGAGATTCATGTTAATACAGTAATGGAATCAGATAACGCTGAATTATTTGAAAGCATCTATCCGTATAAAACTGAAAGCGAGTCGTTAAGTGAAAGACCTAAACGACCTCGGGAAGAACCAAAGGAAAATACTCCAAGTATAGAAGATCCAAGGCGTAGCAAACGTCAAAGAACATCTACTTCCTTTGGACCAGATTTTGTGACATTCTTGCTTGAAAATGAGCCTCAAACTTTTAAAGCAGCTATGTCGTCTTCTGATTCAGCATTTTGGAAAGAGGCAGTCCATAGTGAGATTCAATCAATATTGGATAACCATACATAGGAATTCGTTGATCTTCCTCCAGGAAATAAGCCTTTAGGTTCGAAATGGATCTTTAAACGGAAAATTAAAGCTGATGGCACTATTGACAAATATAAGGCAAGACTTGTTGTCAAAGGTTATAGACAAAAGGAAGGCCTTGATTACTTTGACACTTACTCGCCAGTAACAAGGATAACATCTATTAGGGTGTTAGTGGCACTAGCGGCCGTGTATGGTCTTGAAATCCATCAAATGGATGTTAAAACAGCTTTCCTAAATGGAGAATTGGAAGGAAGAGATTTACATGGAACAACCTGAGGGTTTTGTGGTTCCTGGTAAAGAAAAGAAAGTGTGCAAACTTGTTAAGTCGCTTTATGGACTTAAACAAGCACCCAAACAATGGCATGCAAAATTTGACCAAACAATGATAGCAAATGGATTTAAAATCAACGAGTGTGATAAATGTGTTTACATTAAAAATACTCCAGGTCATGAAGTCATTGTTTGTTTATATGTTGATGACATGTTGATAATAAGCAAAAGTATGGCAGATATAAATGCTACAAAGCGCATGTTGGCTAGCAAATTTGACATGAAAGACTTAGGAGTTGCTGATGTGATCTTAGGAATCAGAATTTGCAAGACTTCACAAGGTCTAGCATTATCACGGTCTCACTACATTGAAAAGGTACTTGACAAGTTCAAGTATTTGGATTTCAAAATTGCCAAGACTCCAATTGACATGAGTTATGCACTTCAAAAGAATGAAGGTGAAAGTGACTCACAACTGGACTATGCAAGAGTATTGGGAAATTTGATGTATATCATGAATTGTACACGATCAGATATAGCATGTGCTATTAGAAAACTGAGTCGGTTTACAAGTAATCCCAATCAAATACATTGGATGGCAATGAAACGAGTTTTGGGATATCTGAAACATACCCAAAATTATGCTTTGCATTATAACAAATATCCTTCCGTGATCGAGGGATATAGTGATGCAAATTGGATCACCGGATTATCTGAAGTTAAATCCATGAGTGGATATGTTTTCACAATTGGGGGTAGAGCAGTATCTTGGAAATCATCCAAACAAACGTGCATCGCCTGTTCTACAATGGAATCTGATTCATAGTTTTAGATAAGGCCGGTGAGGAGCTGAATGGCTCCGAAATTTCTTGGAAGATATTCCATTTTGGCCCAAACCTTTGGCACCTATATGTATACATTGTGATAGTCAAGCGGCAATAGGTAGGGCAGGGAGCGTTATGTATAACGAAAAATCTCATCATATCCGACGGAGACACAATACCGTTAGACAACTACTCTCTAGTGGTGTTATCACAATTGACTACGTAAAGTCAAGAGATAGCGTGTCGGATCCACTTACAAAAGGCCTATCTAGAGAGGCAGTTGAAAGATCATCAAAGGGAATGGGGTTAAAGGCCTTGGACAAGTCATCATGGCGGTAACTCTACCTAGCAGACTGGAGATCTCAAGAGCTAGGTTCAAAGAGATCAAACAAAGTTATGAATGACGGTTCAACATTGTCAACTAACTCAACCCATTCTCGTGATGAAGACAATATTCAAAAACGAGGTAAAGCATTAAGGATTTTTTGATGAGT
The DNA here is from genome assembly GCF_001879085.1 of Nicotiana attenuata. Classification (NCBI taxonomy): domain Eukaryota; kingdom Viridiplantae; phylum Streptophyta; class Magnoliopsida; order Solanales; family Solanaceae; genus Nicotiana; species Nicotiana attenuata. The sequence continues at coordinate 7,537,750 of NC_031995.1, read as the reverse complement.
CAATAAAGCTTAAAGCTTTTTAATGATTTGCTAAGTCTGGCAGGATATGACCAGATAGTGTGTCTTTAGGATTACACGTTTAGGAATCACCTATGTGAGTGTGAAGTGTAATCCGCTTCAAGGAGAATGAAAGTGAAGGCCCATTCTCTAAGCACTCATGAAACCAGGCAGTGTTCATGGCTGAAACGAACACAACCGTGAGAACCATAGATGGTTAAGGATTGATTGTGTGACTTATGTTGTCTAGGTATACAACAAAGCTCGACGGTTCAAAGATATCAAATCTACTGATTGACCGAGTATATCCTATATAAGTTCACTACGGAAAGTTCAAAAGGAAACCTACTTATCCAGATGCAATCAATTCTTGTTTGTAAAACACACACACGTCCGTGCATTCCTTTAAGTTTATAGCCATTCCCCATTCATGTGGGGGATTGTTGGGTTTGTTATTTAATAAATAATAACAAAAGAGATGTGAATGGAAAATGGTGGGAAAAGAAATGGAGGGATGACCCACGACCCGGTCCGGTCTGGCCCGTTTTTCTTTTCCGGATTAATTTAAATTCGTTTTAAATTTCCCCCAAAAATTTCCAACAGCCATGGCTGTTCTGAAACAGTGTCACACCTGTTCCAACAGCCATGACTATTATGAAAAGTTGCAAACCTCTTCAGAGGGTCACACCTGTTCCAACAGCCATGATTGTTCTGAAAGGTTGCAAACCTCTTCAGAGGGTCACACCTGTTCCAACAGTCATGACTATTCTGAAAGGTTGCAAACCTCTTCAGAAACATCATCAAGTTGGCTATAAATAGACCTTCAAATCCCAGAATAATTACTTACGAAATTTTCTGATTATCTTCTTCTTCTTCTGCACTAAAATTCCAATGTGTTTTGCTGCCATCGAGTGGTTCGCTGATCATCGGCGTTTTTGGTACCAACACTCCGGTGAGTTAAATCGTTCTATCCTGGGAGGATATATTCCATAACCTCGGGTACTTGAGGGAAATAATTTCCTTAAGGACACACTGTGTATTCAGTGGGCTCGATTTGTTCCTTCAACGTTTCAAAAATTATTTTGAAGTTCGAATATTATTTTTCAGAATTGTTTCTACTAATTTTCTGTTTTATTTTTCAGAAAGATTACTGTTTTATTTACTTACAGCAATACAGATAAATAACAAAAACGAAAAAGATTCAGCATCAAATAAGAAGAATGAGCACAAAAGAGTTGAGATGAGAGAAAGGGTAAATAGCCCCCAGCTAACTTATCTTAATGAGTTGGTAGGGACATCTCACAAGAAGGATTAAGCAGACAGGAACAAACAAACAGAAAAGCATGTTCCAGCATGATTGCACTAAGCTTCAGGAATTTTAAGATCCTCCCTTTACAAACAGAGGATACATACAAATCTTGCAAGATCATAATAACCGTGAACTTAATCAAGATACAGAAAGCTGTTTGAATACCAATGCTGAAGAACATAACAAATGCACATGTAAAAAACAAGGTCACGGGAAAGATAAGGCAGACCAAGAAAATGAGGAGAATAAGGAGCAAAGTAAAGACGATACAGATGAGGATGGGAAATAAAGCTTATCTCCAAGAGGGAAGGATCCAGTACAAGTAGAGCATGCATGTGAAAAAGTAGGAGAATGTAGAAGTCTCATAAAGCACCTCCTATAACAAATAGAATGAACAATCTCAAATATCAACTTAATTATGTTCACTATGATTAATCTCAATATGGAACATGATGAAATTAAAAGGAAAATGCGATAACATTTAGCTTGGCATTTACCAAGAAATTCTACAAAGTTTAACGACCCCTAGAAAGCTGTTCTATCCAACTCGAAGCTGTCTGATGAATGAAGAAGATTTCATGGAGATCAAAGAGAAAGATCTAGTTAAACACTATTATGCTACTTTACCCTCAATGGAAAGCAATCAACAAGGTTGTAAATCACAACTTCTACGAATTATTTCAGGTGCAAAGACAGTTCCTTCCTTCAAGAAAAAGCCAAAACTAGAAACCATCTCCAATCATAGAACTTCGATGCTATTTGACAAAGTTTGTGAGACACGACATTTAATGAGCCTAATTATCAGAATGATATGGTTTTTGGATCTGCCCATCTTGACAGGTCCACCAAAAATCGCAAGAAAATTTACGTCTAGAGTGCAACAAACCAACACTTCATGAGACATCAAGCATCCACAACTCGTGGCATGCCATAAGAGTAGGACCATAATGAAAACATTATTTACATAAATTCAACATTTCATCAGCATTAAATCAAAAGAAAAAAATATAAAGCACCATTTTCTAGTGTGCCGAGAAACAAAACAACTTGCGTTTTAGTCATTAAGAAATGACTCATGGAAAATCATCATAAAACTGGTGGAGGTTCTTGGGCAACCTATCAAATTTGCGGCCAATTGTGACGAATATGCGGTCACACAATTCTCTTGTATTGGGAAAAAGTTGAATTTATATTGAAGATGACGTGGCGTGGCACGTGGACTGGACAAATAGTCAAAGTATAACAATTAAGAAAAAGGTACGGGAGATGACAGGTACGAGAAGAGGAAGTGAAACAGGCACGAGAAGCAGTTTAGATACGAGCCTCGTATCAATTCGAGTCATTTAAAGCCAGTGGATCGAAAGGCATTGAAAACATGGATCTGAAGACAAAAAGGAGTCCAAATTCAGTATTAAATACCTGATACGTTAGAAAATTGGTATTTAATAGGAATGATTGTGTAACGGCTCATTTAATATCATTTATTGTCCATAATTGTCTCATTAAAGCTTAGGTTTCATTCCTTTATCTAGAATCAACTATAAAAGGAGGAAGTTGTATTGGGAAAAGATCATTGTGGACATCATACTAAAATAAAAACTTGTTCGCTGCTTTATTATTATTCTCAGAAAGCCTATTATTCTTTTTTGGTCTCTTGATTATCAGTAACCCGATTTTTCATCTCAAATTCTAGTTTTAACCGAAATTATATTTTTTGGTTAAACAAATTGGTTCCGCTACCGGGAATCTGATAATCTATTCTTTTTAAGTTACATTCTATCTGTTGTTATCATCATGTCACACGACAATAATAACAGTGAAAACACCTTGGGAAACCGTGAAAATCAAATGCATCAAGATCAAGGAGATTTGCAGAACTTTAACGTGGTCCCTTCTCTTCAAAATTCACCACGTCAATCTCGTGAAGGCACTCCTAAATCACATGCTGATGAGCAAGAGCAATCAGAACATTTTGAGGGACCAGAAGAAGCTCTGCAAAGAATAATTGATGCACGGGTTAGCCAAGCTCTTCGAGCGCTAGTTAGCCGGTTACCTGCTGCACCGTCCACACCTTCGCCTAATAACAATACGCTGGAGAATCCTCGTTCTGGCCTTGTTAATTCAAACGACGGAACCCCCATTGAACCACGAGAAATGAATCCAGGTAATACAAATAATTCTTATTTACAAAATTTGGTACTAACTTTGCAGACACAGCTCAAAGAACAAAACGAGCGCATCGAGCAAATCCCTGGAGTTCCCCCAATAATCAAAGGAATAGATGCGGATAAATATTCACAACAACCTTGGAAACCAAGTGCTGCTCCCCTTTCAATCCCTAAAAAGTTCAAAATGCCTGACATTTCAAAATATGACGGCACAACCGATCCACGTGACCATGTGACGGCATTTACTACAGGGGTCAAAGGAAATGATTTAACCAAGCAGGAGATTGAGTCCATGTTGGTCAAGAAATTTGGTGAAACACTCACCAAGGGTGCACTAACCTGGTATTCTCTTTTGCCTGAAAACTCTATAAACTCTTTTGCTGAGCTTGCAGATTCTTTCATTAAGGCGCACTCAGGAGCACAAAAGGTTGAAAAAAGAATGGAGGACATCTTTAAAATAAAACAAGGGGATACAGAGTTGCTTAGAGATTTTGTTGATAGGTTCCAACGCGAACGAATGACTTTACCCCGCGTACCAGATAATTGGGCTGCAATAGCTTTTGCGAGCAATCTAAATGT
>NC_031995.1:7501900-7533597 GCF_001879085.1 Nicotiana attenuata | reverse complement strand
ATGGAATCAGAATTTATAGCTTTGGATAAAGCCGGTGAAGAAGTTGAATGGCTTCGAAATTTCTTAGAAGACATTCCGTTCTGGCCAAAACCTTTGGCTCCTATTTGCATACATTGCGATAGTGAGGCTGCAAAAGGACGGGCAGGGAGCGTTATGTATAACGGAAAGTCTCGTCATATACGACGAAGACATAACACCGTTAGACAACTACTTTCTAGTGGAATTATCACTATTGATTATGTAAGATCAAAGGATAATATGACGGATCCGCTTACAAAAGGCTTAACTAGAGAGGGAGTTGAGAAATCATCTAAGGGAATGGGACTATGGCCGAGGACAAGTCAACATGGCGGTAACTCTACCTAGAATTTTGGATGTTCCGAGATCTAGGTTCAAGGAGCTCAAACAAAGTTGTGATTGACCGGTTCAACATTGTCAAAATAAAATCTTTGGTCCATTCTCGTGATGAAGACAATGTTCAGTAACAAGGATAGAACTTTACACGTTCTTTAATGATTACCTAAGTTTGATGAGGTATTTATCAAATAGTGTCAATCTAAAGGATTACACGTTTAGGAATCACCTATGTAAGTGTGAAGTGGAAGCCGCTTCAATGAGAATTCTGTAAGGCCAATTCTCTACGCACTTATGAAACCAGGCGGTATTCATGGCTAAAACGAACACAACAATGAGAACCAAAAGACGGTTAAGGGTTGGTTGTGTGACATATGGTTGTCTAGGTATACACTAAAGTTCGACGGTTCAAAGATATCAAATCTACCAATTGACCGAGTATATCCGACATATGTTCACTACGGAAAGTTCAAAGGGAAACCTACTTATCCAGATGCAATTAATCCTTACTTGCAAAATGACATAGCTTTCATCTATGATCTTTCTTGATACAGCCATTCTCATTCATGTGGGGGATTGTTAAACTTTAAGCCATTGGGTTTTAAAGTAGAAAAAGTGTGAATTGAAATGGAGGGAAATTGAAAATTTGAAGAAGTGAACTTTTGTCTTGCACTTTATCCCTCATTGGTGAGGGACAACCACATTTGTGTGCTTATATATAAAATCACTTCTTAAAGCTCTTAAAAGGAGTTGAAGAGAATGAACCCTCGCGCCGTCGTCATCGCTCGCTCGGCTCGGCTTCGGCTTTGGATTTGGATTTGTCAAATGATCGATCGATAAGATTATTTTTGGACAAAATTTATTTAATTATTTAATAATTAATTAAATGCCAAATCACTGCTAAAAATACGCCACAACCTTGCTGAAGGTTCAGAGGGCCTCTCTGGCCGCTTCTGCCGCGAAGGCAGGTTCAGAACTGTTTTTCCAGTTTCTTTTATTTTTCTAACAGTTTTTTTTTGAATTTGTGTTTTAACACAGTAGCGCTCACAAACTTAAGGAATTTCAAACTAACGTTTCTGTGTTGAAACATATATTAAACTGTTATTCATATTTTGTATACTGTTTTGGAGACTAAAGCCTTCGTGCTTTCTACTCCAATAATTGTTCTGTCCGGTTTAAAGTATATAAAAACTTTACCGGAATAATAAACGTACGGGTTTGAAGTATATAAAAACTTCACCATTGTTACGTGTTGTATGTTTGGTTTGGTATTTAGTTTGAAGATATCAAAATGTTTACTGATTTAACAAAGTTCTGTTGTGTTTCCAACTCTACAGAAAAGATGACGAACGAAAACCAAACTAATGGAAATGTTGTGGGAACGGGAGCTACTGTTACGAGTGCTGCTGCCTCGTCAAGCCGTTCTACTCCTGCTCATGCTATGGCACCGGCAGAAAAACCCGAAAAGTTTTTCGGTATTGACTTCAAACGCTGGCAAATGAAGATGCTCTTCTATCTTACTACGTTGAGTTTGCAACGTTTCATCAAGGAGGATCCTCCGGTCATGGCTGAAAATACTCCGGATGATGAACGACTTGTTGTAACTGAAGCATGGAAACATTCTGATTTCCTGTGCAAAAATTACATTTTGAGTTGTTTGGAAGATGGCTTCTACAATGTCTATAGTGTCATGGAAACTTCAAAAGCGTTATGGAATGCGCTTGAGAAGAAATACAAGACTGAGGATGCCGGACTTAAGAAGTTCGTGGCTGCAAGGTTCTTGGATTTCAAGATGATTCACACTAGGTCGGTCATAACTCAAGTCCAAGAACTACAAGTCATTGTACATGACCTCCTTGCTGAAGGTATGACCCAAATCAATAATTTTATTAATAAGATTTATCTTATTATTAATAATGAATTTGTTATTGAAGGTATGGTCATAAATGAGGCCTTTCAAGTCGCTGCTTTCATTGAGAAGTTACCTCCGCTGTGGAAGGATTTTAAGAACTATCTTAAACACAAACGGAAGAAAATGACACTAGAAGACTTGATTGTTCGTTTGAGGATAGAAGAGGACAACAAAAATGCTGAAAAGAAGTCACGTGGACACTCGACAATAATGGGGGCAAACATTGTTGAGGAGGCACCACAAAATAAGAAGAGGAAGAAAGCTTCTGGACCAAAGAATTACCCAAGTAAGAAGAAGTTCAAGGGTAATTGCCACAACTGTGGAAAATCTGGGCATAAGGCAGTGGATTGTCGTGCGCCAAAGAATGATAAGAAGAAAAAGAATCAAGCCAACATGGTTGAAGATGAAATGGAAGACTTGTGTGCCATGTTGTCTGAATGCAACTTGGTAGGAAATCCGAAAGAATGGTGGATAGATTCTGGAGCCACCCGCCATGTTTGTGCTAACAAGGAGTTATTTTCTTCTTATGCCCCCGCAGGTCCCGACGAGACAATCTTCATGGGAAATTCATCTACGGCCAAAATTGAAGGAGTTGGCAAGATTGCGTTGAAGATGACGTCGGGAAAAATAGTGACTCTAAACCAAGTCCTCCATGTTCCAGAAATTCGCAAGAATCTTGTGTCTACCTCACTTCTTGTCAAGAATGGATTCAAATGTATTTTTATTTCTAATAGTGTTGTACTAAGTAAGAACGATTTGTATGTAGGAAAAGGTTACCTAAATGAGGGCCTTTTTAAGCTAAATGTAATAGCAGTTCCTATCAATAAAGTGAATGCTTCTTCTTACTTGCTTGAGTCAAACACTTTATGGCATTCGCGTTTAGGTCACGTAAACTTCAAAACATTGCGAAAGATGATAAATCTAGAAGTATTGCCAAAATTTGATTGCATTAATTCCAAATGTCAAATATGTGTGGAATCAAAGTATGCTAAGCATCCTTATAAGTCCGTTAAAAGGAATTCAAGTCCTTTAGACTTAATTCACACAGATATTTGCGACATGAAGTCAACACCATCTCGCGGTGGGAAAAAGTATTTAATCTTTTAAATTGACGATAGCACGAGATACTGCTATGTTTATTTACTTAATAGTAAAGATGAGGCAATTGATGCTTTCAAGCAATACAAGAGTGAAGTTGAAACACAACTAAACAAAAAGATCAAAATGATAAGAAGTGATAGGGGTGGCGAATATGAATCTCCTTTTGAAGAAATATGTTTGGAAAATGGCATTATTCACCAAACAACTGCCCCTTACTCTCCACAATCTAATGGAATTGCGGAGAGAAAGAATCGAACGTTGAAGGAGATGATGAATGCATTGCTAATAAGTTCTGGCTTACCACAGAACTTGTGGGGGGAAGCTATACTTACAGCTAACCGAATAATCAACCGTGTACCTCATAGTAAAACACAATCCATTCCTTATGAGAAGTGGAAAGGAAGGAAGCCTAGCTTGAAATACTTCAAAGTGTGGGGGTGTTTAGCTAAGGTACAAGTTCCTAAACCTAAAAGGGTTAAGATAGGTCCAAAAACGGTTGATTGTGTGTTTATTGGATATGTAACCAATAGCAAGGCATATCGTTTTCTGGTTCATAAATCAGAAAATCCTGAGATTCACATTAATACGATAATAGAATCAGATAATGCTGAATTCTTTGAAACTATTTATCCGTATAAAAAGGAAAGTGAAGTGACCTACCAAAAGTCAAAACGACCTCGGGAGGAAATAACAGATGGTATGCCTAATGAGGAAAATCCGAGAAGAAGTAAACGTCAACGGACATCTACTTCATTCGGTCCAGATTTTCTGACTTTCCTGCTAGAAAATGAGCCTCGTACCTTCAAGGAAGCAATGTCTTCCTCAGAAGCACAATATTGGAAAGAAGCTGTCAATAGTGAAATAGAATCCATATTGAGCAACCATACCTGGGAATTGGTTGATCTTCCTCCAGGTAACAAAACATTGGGTTCTAAATGGATTTTCAAGAAGAAAATGAAAGACGATGGTACTATTGACAAATACAAGGCAAGACTTGTTGTCAAAGGATTTAGACAGCGAGAAGGTCTTGACTATTTTGACACATACTCGCCGGTAACAAGAATTACATCCATTCGGATGCTAATAGCGTTAGCCGCCTTGTATGATCTTCAAATCCATCAAATGGATGTAAAAACAGCCTTCTTAAATGGTGATTTAGAGGAAGAAATTTACATGGACCAACCTGAAGGGTTTGTGGTTCCGGGAAAAGAAAAGAAGGTGTGTCGACTTGTTAAGTCTCTTTATGGACTAAAACAAGCACCCAAGCAATGGCATGCGAAATTTGACCAAACAATGTTGTCAAATGGCTTTAAGATTAATGAATGTGATAAATGTGTTTACATTAAGAACGTTCCAAATCATATAGTCATTGTTTGCTTATATGTTGATGATATGCTAATAATGAGCAAAGACATTGCCGACATTCAAGCTACTAAGCGTATGCTTGCTAGTAAGTTTGATATGAAAGACTTAGGAGTTGCCGATGTAATTCTAGGAATTAAAATCCAGAGGACTCCTCAGGGTCTAGCTTTGTCTCAATCACATTACGTGAAAATGGTACTTGAAAAATTCAAACACTTGGAATTTAGAAGTGCAAGAACTCCAATTGACTTAAATCATCATCTTATAAAGAATAAAGGTGAAAGTACGTCTCAATTGGAGTATGCTCGTGTGTTGGGAAGCTTAATGTACATCATGAACTGTACACGACCTGATATAGCTTGTGCAATAAGTAAACTTAGTCGATTCACAAGTAATCCAAACAAACATCACTGGGTGGCAATGAAACGAGTTCTGGGATATTTGGAATATACCCAAGACTACGCTTTGCACTACAATAAATATCCTGCGGTTATCGAAGGATATAGTGATGCAAATTGGATAACCGGCTCAACAGAAACAAAGTCCACAAGTGGATATGTTTTTACTGTTGGTGGAGGAGCAGTATCTTGGAAGTCTTCCAAACAAACGTGCATTGCTCGCTCTACAATGGAATCAGAGTTTATAGCTTTGGATAAAGCCGGTGAAGAAGCTGAATGGCTTCAAAATTTCTTAGAAGACATTCCGTTCTGGCCAAAACCTTTGGCTCCTATTTGCATACATTCCGATAGTGAGGCTGCAATAGGACGGGCAGGGAGCGTTATGTATAACGGAAAGTCTCGTCATATACGACGAAGACATAACACCATTAGACAACTACTTTCTAGTGGAATTATCACTATTGATTATGTAAGATCAAAGGATAATGTGGCGGATCCGCTTACAAAAGGCTTAACTAGAGAGGGAGTTGAGAAATCATCTAAGGGAATGGGACTATGGCCGAGGACAAGTCAACATGGCGGTAACTCTACCTAGAATTTTGGATGTTCCGAGATTTAGGTTCAAGAAGCTCAAACAAAGTTGTGATTGACCGGTTCAACATTGTCAAAGTAAAATCTTTGGTCCCTTCTCGTGATGAAGACAATGTTCAGTAACAAGGATAGAACTTTACACGTTCTTTAATGATTACCTAAGTTTGATGAGGTATTTATCAAATAGTGTCAATCTAAAGGATTACACGTTTAGGAATCACCTATGTAAGTGTGAAGTGGAAGCCGCTTCAATGAGAATTCTGTAAGGCCAATTCTCTACGCACTTATGAAACCAGGCGGTATTCATGGCTAAAACGAACACAACAATGAGAACCAAAAGACGGTTAAGGGTTGGTTGTGTGACATATGGTTGTCTAGGTATACACTAAAGTTCGACGGTTCAAAGATATCAAATCTACCGATTGACCGAGTATATCCGACATATGTTCACTACGGAAAGTTCAAAGGGAAACCTACTTATCCAGATGCAATTAATCCTTACTTGCAAAATCACATAGCTTTCATCTATGATCTTTCTTGATACAGCCATTCCCATTCATGTGGGGGATTGTTAGACTTTAAGCCATTGGGTTTTAAAGTAGAAAAAGTGTGAATTGGAAATGGAGGGAAATTGAAAATTTGAAGAAGTGAACTTTTGTCTTGCACTTTGTCCCTCATTGATGAGGGACAACCACATTTGTGTGCTTATATATAGAATCACTTCTTAAAGCTCTTAAAAGGAGTTGAAGAGAATGAACCCTCGCGCCGTCGTCGTCGCTCGCTCGGCTTTGGCTTTGGCTTTGGCTTTGGATTTGGCAAATGATTGATAAGATTATTTTTGGACAAAATTTATTTAATTATTTAACAATTAATTAAACGCCAAATCACTGCTGAAAATACGTCAGAACCTTGCTGAAGGTTCAGAGGGCCTCTCTGGCCGCGGTTCTGCCGCGACCGCGGTAGAATCGCGGCAGGCAGGTTCAGAAATTCTTCTGAAAAGTCACCTTTTCCAGACACCTCTTCTGATAATTGCCTATAAATTCTGAGGCAAGGCTCCATTTTCTAGACACGAAAAATACTCCAGAATTTCTTTCTTTCTGAATATACTGCATTCTAATTCGCAGTCTCTCTCTCTCAAATTCGTAAGTGTGATTTTGCTCCGTTCTTTAAGTTCGTTGGCATCCTGCAGTTTGTATTGCCACTGTTGCAGAAAGGTTGATTCCGTTTTATCCTGGGAGGATTTAATCCATTACCTTGGCAACGTGTGAGGGGGTTAAAATTCCTTAAGGACACACAAGCAAATTGTGGACTCGGAATATTTCTTAAACTCTTCTGTTTTTCCAGTTTCTTTTATTTTTCTAACAGTTTATTTTTGAATTTGTGTTTTAACACAGTAGCGCTCACAGTAACCATGTTCAGCATTATAACTTCACTATATACACCATCAGAACAGTCGTAGCACGTTAGTAATTGGACCTCCGATCATACCTTTAAGCAACATAAATGGCGGGGTTTAGACAGGATAAGACAGATGGCTACTAGTTTACAATACAATCTAATACCTTAGGAAATGAGAATACGCGACTGAGTTATCAATCAACTTATTTTCGATAACACTAGAAAAGCATGAATTCCATGAACTATCTTGAACAAGTCAACTAGTAGCAGCATTTAATCAAGGATGTATCGAGTTATTCCATATACGTTGAGCATTTTAGTCTACTCGTAGGTGATACAAAAAAAATACTAGAATGCACACTAAGATTGCAATAGTTCAGAATCGCCAACAGAAGCATTTTGATTAGCAACAACAGCAACAACAACAACCCAGTAAAATCCCATAGTTGAGGGGCCTGGGGAGGGTAGTGTGTACGCAGACCTTAACCCTACCCCGATGGAGTAGAGAGGTTGTTTCCGATAGACCCTCGGAAATGAGATCAAACAACAACTTGAGGACTAAAGTAACTGCAATTTAAGTCAGGAAGACAAATAACATTCTTATTAACTTACCAAATGAAGGGATACAAGCTTATAGCAGACACTGAGTTGAGTACAATGCAACTACACTATAAAGAGGTACCAACTAAAGAAGTAATCTATTATTGCTTTTCAGAATAGATACGTACGAATGCATTCTACAAATTAAGACCAAAATTTACCTAAAACAACAAAATGGGATATAGATTTACCCAAACAGTGCAGGAGTAAAGCTTCAAACGCTAGTCAGAAATTAGCTGGACGAAGTGCACGTATTGATTCCATCCTTGCAGTCTTTGGTGAGATCATTAAATGTCTCAATCTGCTTTTTACCTCTGAAGGAAACTTCGGTATCAACTGAAACCCTCATGTAGCCGTCAAATTCAACTGGGTTCCCGTTATTAAGTTTTGCTGTCTCTGCATACCACTCGCTGTTTTCATCCCAAAGATCTTTATATTCATCAAGGAAATGTGTTGAGTACTTGTCTTTTAAGGGGTCAAAAAAGGATGTATCTGGTTCATCCGTTGCAATATACAGGTTCCTTCCGTCATCGATCTTGTCCTGCAAGGTAGATAGTAAAGACTCGGGAGAAGTATCTTCTGCCAAATGTGGCCACATTTCACGATTCCTTGCCTTCTCCCCCCTTACAACATGAACTGAGTCATAATCCCAATTCAACCTCGACGCAACAGCTGAAACAATGTCCATCAACCGTCTTGATTTCCATACCAGATGCCATGGTCGTTGAACGATAGATTCTGTTTCACCCTCACATACCCTGTACCAGTAATTATCTGGCTCTACGGAACCAAATTTCCTCATAATTAAGGTATCCTTCACTTCAGATAACTTCATCGGCGTAATCCTAAAATCCTCCACAAGATGGAGACCTAATCTGTCCTTTTTATGCCATTTATTCCAATCTGACAAAAACTGAACCTGATCAAGGACGGACGCTGAATCCTTTAAGTGCTCAAAATCGAAGTAAAACCTGAAATCCTTTCCTTCCTCATCCACACCAGATGAAGTGTAAATCTTGTTTAAACAAATAGTTAAGTCCATTATCAACGTCCTGTTCAAATATTGAGCCTCACCCAACGCACACATGAAACTCCAAAGGTAATGGTTCATGCTCTTGCACCTATCTCCACCTCCAGAATAAATCAAATACTTACCACTACCGAATGAACTCTCCGACTCCACCACAGGAAGTGAGTCATTTACAGCTTCCCCAACTACAGGCAAAGCGATATCTTGTCCCTCTATCTTCTGAGGTGCCTTCTCAAATCCTTCATCTAGCTTAGCAGTAGTTCTGTCCGACCCTCCCTTGTTCTTTCTCTTCCTCTTACGAGCATTTCCACCGGAATGATAATCACCTATACTAACCACATCAAGCGTGCAGTTCTCCGATCTAGAAACCACAAAAGACCGGTAATCCTTATAAAGGGAAGCAGTCTTCCCTTCCTTAGGCCTAAACCGCCACGCCATGTGGCACGAACTATCATTCGACCCCCGAACTGGCTTCCCAAACCGGAAAAAATGTATGTCCTTAAACTTCTCAATGGCAGCCCTCATCAACAAATGAAACACATCCGGGTCAGTACAATCAATGGGATCATCAGTCTTGCCACGACAATCCAAATTATCCTCAGTTACACTTTCAGTTAAACCAATACCCATCGGAACATCAACATCAGTGAGGTTTATAAAAGTCGAAAACGCAGTCTGATTAGGACCAAGAAAGTCCTCACCAGTCCTCACAACAGTATCATCAGCTTTAAATGTAGCATTGGATTTGGAAGTAAGGAAATTAGTCATCTTTGTTGAAGGATGGAATAAAGGGTCTTCAGGCTCATAAGTTGCAGCAATTATAGTGAAAATCAAAACCCCAACTACAAATATAGTAAAACAAAGATTCCCTATCATTGCCATTGCATTTTGCCCCAAATTTTCTGGCCTGAAACTTCCACTCCTTGACAGCAAATTTGACGACCGACTCATCATTTTTTCACACTTTTATAAGCTCACTATAACACTTAAAGCCTCAAACACAACAAGAATGAAATCTGTAAATCACAATGGGGCAATATATTAAACTACCATTTAAACAAATAACTAAAGGGTATCTAAAAAACATGAAATTTGACAAAGTAAAATCAAAAATTCATAGATCTGAGTAAGTATAAGCAAGAATTGACTATGTTAAAGCAGAAAATATGACAAATAATACTATCATTGGTTTACCTCATACAGCTTGGAGATTGTCACTGATCAGTTGAAGCTCAGCATAGATTTCAGAACTTCTGTTTTATTCTCTTTTTCTAAAGAGTAATCAATGGAGTAAAGCTGCTTTATTTTTCTTAATTTTAGAGTCAAGATCTTAGATTTTTAAAATGTGTTGGTCCATTTATGACGTGGACGGTCGGATATTGTAGTGTAATTAACTTATTATGATGTTAAATTAAATGCGCCCCGGAAATTTGGCCGCTTCATTAAATATAAATATTTTAATGGGGATAAATATTGTGTACAACGACAAAAAGAGAAAATGATAAAACTGGTCCCTTATACTTAGGATAAGTTTAAAGTAGTCTCTTAAATATCTTTCAAGTAGTTATGGTCCTTAAAATTTGTCAAAAATGAGCATTTTTGGTCGCTTTCAAATATTTAACAAACTTTACATGTTAGATTTAATGAGAATTATGGGAAAGGAAAATATTTAAATAAAAATCACATTTGTAGGTGTAATTTGGTCTATTTTGTGTCTACTTCTTTTAATTTATTTATATGTCTGCAGTAGTTTTTTATGTTATAATTTTTAGAATTTGACGGGACTTTTTTGAGCTTGCGATTAATTCTTTTTCTCGCAATTTCAATTAACAAACAAAGTTTGTTAAATATTTGATGAATGCCAAAATTTCCTATTTTTGACAAATTTAAAGGATTAAAACTGCTCAAAAGATTTTAAGTGACTACATTGAGTTCACCTCAAACCCAAGGGACTATTTTTGTCATTTGCCCCGGACAAAAACATCGATGGTCGAGATGTGATTAGCGAATAGAATGAGAGCCCTAAATCATGGCACAAATTAGCGTAATGCGTGTTTCGAAATTTGTAGTGTGACCCCCGAGCCTTTTCCTAATTAATCAATTTGTCCTCTGCCTTGAAATAGTTTTGTAAATATTGGGGAGAAATTCAAAAATAGCCAGATTTACAAGTGGTAATTCAAAATTAGCCACAGTTTCAAAAGTAATCGAAATTTAGTCACTTTTCATGTAAAGATAAATCTGAACAAAAATACTGTTCAAAATCCGGAAAAATACTCCGGTATAATATACTGGAATTCCAGTATAATATACTGGAAGTCCAATATATTATACTGGAACTTTCCGCGTGTTGGAGTTCCAGTATAATAGGCTGGAAGTTCATACACAGGTGCACCAATCTCCAGTATATTATGCTGGAACTTTCCGTGTTACAGCAAAATAGTGGCTATTTTTCAATGACTTTGCAAACGCTTGCTATTTTTGAATGACCAGTCCGAAAACTGGCTAGCCCGTAAAAAGAGAACCAAACGGTCCCGAGACGAGAGCAATATTTTGAATGACCAGTCCGAAAACTGGATAGCCCGTGCTATTTTTACTAAATATTGCTCTCGTCTCGGGACCGTTTGGTTCTCTTTTTAATTATATTGGGTTTTTTTTGTTCAAAGTTCTTTCTTTCTTTTAAGGTCAAATACATCGGTGACCTTTTCAAATTGGGCACCATATTTCATTTATAGACAACTTATGCTCCAATTTATTGAACACTTTATGTTTTCAAAATTATGTTTATTGATCAATTTCATGTTTATATAAGTCAATGTGTTAAGTTTAAATGCAATTGACGTGACAACGAAACAAATATAACGGTGTGACTGAATTTCTACCTCTATGTTCGTTACGAATGAGGAACTAAGAGAAATTAACAGAAGGATTAATTCCACCTTTTATACACAAACATTAGAAAAATGATAATGCTAGTCACGTGATGATTGGTTATAAATGGTTCTTGAAAAGGAAATAACCTATTTTTGTAGTTTCTTCTAGGTCTTTTGCATATGTCGACTATGTATATGTATTCTTTTGTTTGGCTTCTTTTCATTTTTGTTTATTCCTATTTGTCTTAAAATAGATTCAGACAATTATTGATCTTTAAAAAATTCTTTATTAAAAAGTACTTTATCTAATGTCAAACGCATGAAGTTGTAAAATAAAAAAAGGGACAGCTCGGTGCACGAAGCAACCCGTGTTCAGCAGGGTTCGGTGAGAACCGCGCCCTAAGAGGATGTGATGCAGGCAGTCTACCCTAACCCAAGCATCAGTGGCGAAGTAAAAAAAAAAAAAAAAAAGAGGCAGTAATGTACAACTAGGTGCAAACTTTACAAATGAGTGATTAAGTTAAGAGATGTACAATGCTCATTAAGGTTAATAAAATGAGTGTTACCAACAGCATGTACTATCTACTAGCTAGCTATATGGTCTATGCAACTCCACATCTTTGCACATAAAAACAGGCAGAGGAAGAATAGCTAAATATAGTCCATTTACATAACTGCTTTTCCTAATCTCTATACAGGTTTATGGTAAGCTTGAAACAATCTAAGTATTCATACAGACGGCATCTTTGAGGGTCTATCAGAAACCACCTCTCTACCTTCACAAGGTAGGGATAACGTCTGCGTACACACTACCTTCTCCAGACCCCACCTGTGGGATTACACTGGATTTTTTGTTGTTGTTGTCGTCGTCGTCATACAGACTGCACCTTTGAAGGGGTACAAGATGAAGCTCTTAACTGTAAACGACTCATGCTCAGCTCCATACTTCTATGAACCATGTCTTGTAACAATCTCTTGGCTGTTTCAGCGGCTTTATCATTTCCATTAACTTGTGCTGCAAAGTCGTATACGATTCTCTCCAACATGGAGGACGAGAACTTGTTTTCAGGAGGAGAGTCCCGAAGCAAGTCCAAAAGTGTTCTCGCTCTTTCCTGAGCTTGAGGTGTGCCCTCTGCAGTTAGCCGTAAAAGGCCTGGAATAGCGCCTTCTTTGAGGATCAGCTCCCTGTATTTGTCTCGGCTGCTTTGACATAATGACAGCAAAGCCCCAACTGCATGTTCTGTGCTGACGAGTGACCCATCTTCAACAGTCTCAACTAGAGTCAGTATTCCATTATGTGCATTTGTGATTGCATCTCTTCCTTCCTCAGAATTAGAGAGGATTTCCAATAGGGCTGTGGTTTTCTCGGCAAACTTGGAATACTTCTTGCAGTCTTTGAGGAGATTCATTAGCGGAAAAACTGCTCTAGCATCAAGAACCAACTTGGGATCTTCTTTGGTTGTGGAGAGATTGTGGAGGGCTGTTACGGCGTCAACTCTTCCTTGAACAGTTCCTGAACTCAGGATCTGCACAAGAAGAGGTCCAACTCCAGATGCAGCTATTGTCGGTTTGTTGGTTGCAGCAGCTGATAGTGTCAAAATAGCAGCAGTTGCTAGCTCTTTCAAATTGCCATTTTGGAACTTGAGGAGCTCCACAAGAGGCGGGATGGCACCACATGTAACTATCCGTATTTTGTTTCTGGTAAATTTGGAAAGGAATATAAGGAGATAAGTTGATTATCCTTGAATCAAGTGAGTAATACAAACAGGGGAAAAGCAAAACGAACAATGATGATATATATCCAAGGATAACGAGGGAGCTGTTAAACAAACCTACAGAAAGGTTAGGAAGGGAGAGAGAAGTTGGAGATTCTCTTCATATGCTTTACCTAAAGAGGGTATCGTTGACATTAGCATCATGAAACACATTCATTTTTCTTCTTTCCGTAAAACCACAAAAGAAAAGGGGGAAGAAGATGTCTTCTGCCTTGACCAAAAGTAAGATATTACAAAAAAGGATGATAGTTTTCAGTGAGATACAAAAAGTTGCAGAAGCTTACTACCATAGCAATCAGCTAAAAGATCCTGATCGTATTCTACCTTCCAAAATTTTAACCAGAACACAGTTTATGAATCCCATGAAATTGTAGTCATTGCACATTAAATGGAAAACTTTTTCTTTTGACCGCAAAAGCGGCATTGATTGATGAGCACAAGTTTAGCTTTGAATACTCTCCTACTCCAAAATCCTTTCTGCTGCCTCACCCAGAAAAAGAAAGATAAAAGACTATTCAATCATTAGATAGGTTTTACGCAGCTGGTGGCCGTCCAGCAGAAATTGGAGACAAAAGCAAAGATTCATTTGGGCCACACTCCAATTACACCTTTTAAAACATGAGAAGATGCAACACTAAAATGCTTCTAAAGATAAAACCTCAATTAGCCAATGGTTAATGTGTATCTCATTTTGAGGGAAATGGAACATCCTTTTTGGCTCAACAGTCGGTAGTCTTTCCCATATCATCTTTATTCATATGAGTATTAGAGTCGCATGGCAGCCCAGTTCATATACAAAGAACTCCACGCCTCCATCTCAGTCTACGCTAACTCTTTTTCCCTATTTTGCAAGGAGTCTAAATTGATGATGTTATCATGACATCTAGGTAACAATAACTCATAACAAAGAAAAAGTCATACATAACATAAATTTTCAGCAAAAAACTCGGTGGTTCTCTGACAATTAATATAGCAACGTTCATGGTTTCGAGTAGCTCTTTCTTTTTAGGGCTGATATCTACTGGCGACCTCTATGGCTGGTTGCTATTTTTCTTTTAATAACAGTGGTACCCGGTGCGCGCGCCTCGACTAAATCCACCGAGTACCTGCTACCTCCCCCAGTACATGCACCAGGTACCTCTATGGCTGGTCGCTATACTTGTTCGGCTTCTTGTATAAAATTTCCAACACATCACACCAAATGTTTAATCATGCTTCCTACAATTACAATGTTAGTTTGTCAAAGTGGAATTTATATGACTTTACTTTCCATTTTTAATAACCGAGAAATCCTCGAGGCCAATGGAGCATGATACGAAATTCAGTGGATAAGGGGTCCGCCCCTCTACCCTTCTCCACTTAAATATAAGGCTTTTTGTCTGCAACAAAGTTCGAACCAATAACGTGCGCCTAACTCACACATCAAAGGTTGCGCTCTTGCCATTAAAGCCACCACTTTCATCCTTTAGCTTCTTGTTAAATCAAATTTGAGGGCAGCCAAACTGCCAATAGCACCTTTTCCTTCTCATTTCTACAGTAACAAATGTTTCCAGACTCAACATCCAAAATTTTCAATTTTACCGGGGAAAGTACAATCTTCCCTATCTAAATCATCACAAGAAATTACTGTTCTCAAACTAACTCATAAAATCTTGAACAAACTTCAATTCACATAACAAATATCCACACACATGTAATTATTTCTCAACAGAGGTTAAAAAAAAAGAAGCTAAAAGTGGAAGATTTAACAATACGAACCGTTCATTACGGGAGGCAAGATTGAGGAGGGCTAATAAAGCAGCTTCACGAGCTAGAAGAGAAGAAGAAGAAAGCTGAAGCATATCAACCAACGGCGGAATAACGCCGGCGGCAGCAAACCGGGAACGAGTCTTGCCGGAAGACGATGACCTCCTCACTAGTTTCCTAATTTCCTTAGCTGCCTCAATCTTTTCCTTTTCTTCCACTTCACCCCTCAATTTCTCTGCAATTTCTTCTATTATATTCTTGCTTTTTTTGTTCTTTTTTATCTCTTCTTCTTCATTTTCAAGATTGCATTTTTCTTCCATTAATGGCTCCTCTCTTACCATTTTCAGATACCCTTTTGAGCTCTCTTTTAAAGGGTATGTTCAGAATTTTACAAACAGATGATGTGATTTTGTTGATTTTCTTACAGGTGAAGATCTTTCAGGATTCAACTGTTGTACTTTTGCTTTTGGAGGTTGTACGTACCGTGACTCCAGGAAAAAAGGCTCTTTGTATTGTCATTTTCATACTTTGCTCTTTTTGGAGTTTGCATAGTCTCTTACGTATTCTATAGTAATTTACATTCACCCCCCTAAAGTTTAAACAAATATAGAATACTACCCTTTACTTAGGAAGTAACGCCCCATCTAACCCAAATTTTGCTTGGTAGCAGGCAAGTTTAAATAAATAAAATGTTTTTAGATTTAGGATAATCTTAGCGTTCTATGCATTATATATAGGGTTTGTATAGATTGAGATCATGTAATTCACGTAGTCCAATTTCAGATAACCACGATATTGTCATCAAATTTAGCTCAATAATGCATATATTAATATACAATATCCTCTTGACATGAAAATGATTCATCTATGAAAAAATAATAAATTTATAAAGAGTTTAACTTTGGTGGTATAAAAATTAATTATTTAAAATATAACTATAGGTTAATTATACATAATAAGTGGAAGTGTGGAATTAATAACCTAAAAATTAAGATTAATGTTATTCTATAACTCGTTAAATTGTACTAATAGTATGAATATGTCATTACATTAATAGTGAATACAGTTAAATTCAATGATGAAAACTCAAGTTGTCCACGCCATTTTTATGAATTCGGGCGACCGGCTCCGAATCGCTTACAATTTTGCCGACTCATCAAAAAAGGCATAGGGAACAATAGTCATCGTTTTGCTATGATCGTTCCTCATTCTTGGCGTTTTAGGATCATGAAATTTCGCATTATTCCCAGATTTTCGTGTGTTATAGCTCACGTCATCTCCTTGAAGTGGCCCTATTCTGAATTAAATAACTATCCTAATTTCCACCTAGCAAATTCAAAAACATTAATCAACTATTATAATTTATTTTTTAACAAGAGTCTAATTTAGGGGCGTGTGGTGTGATTGATTAGTATGAATTATTAATTGATTGATAGGGAGACGTGTAAAATGAAGTTAATACATTTGGAACATTTGGACGAAAGAAATTAGAGGAAAGTTGCTTCAAGTATACAAACAGCACGTGGAGAAGCTAGAAATTTACTCAAGGGTGTTCAATTTAAAAGAAGTGGAAAAAATTTCCGATAAAAGGTATTCAATGTGTTATATACCTCTAAAACGTAATATTTTACCTATGTATACACTGCAATTTTTCAACGAAGGGTGATCAGTTGACCACCCCTATCACCATGTAGCGAACTGACCACCCTTATCACCATGTGGCTTCGCCATTGGTGGCCAAAAGGAACACATTAATGTGTCGATCATTATTAGGAAATAAATTATTCTTAATTTACTTCCTTTGTGATGGATGTATTCTTGATTGAGACAATAGAACGAGAAAATGTCTTTTTCAATTACTTGATTGGGATGAAATTATTAGGGAGAGTACATAAAATGACAAGAAAAGTAGTCTGCAAACCAAAGTCCTAGCAAGTATGTGGTTGGATTTCATTGTAGACTCCTTATATTAATATTTCAACCTTAACAGTCACTTTAATGAGTTAAATTTTCGACGGATAATTTTCAGCCACATATATTAGATTAAATTAATTAAAGTTGTTTGTCAAAATTATAATGAAAAAAGTTCAATAATCATATGCGAATTTAACCCCATAGAATAAAGGGAATTATGATATTTGGTTCAGGCCGTGGAAACAAGCTCTTGCAGAAATACAGGGTAAGCTACATACAATAGACTCTGTGATCTGACCTTTTCCCGGACCTCGTGCATAGCGGAAGTTTAGTGCACCGAGTTGCCGTTTATGATATTTGGTACAAATATGCGACTTTGGACAACTAAATATGTTGGTAAATGGTTTGGTTACCTACCAATCGTACATAGTTTATATATTAATTTGGTCAGTTTCAAAGAATTGAGAACCAGTTTTTAACTCGAAAAAACCCCTCCACTCTCTCCCACAAAGGAAAAAGTGTAAAAAAGAAATTTGACTTCACAGAAATTTGCACTTGTTTTTTTTTTCTCTGGTGTGTGCGCGCGCCAGTCAACAATTAACCATAGTAAATAATCGTAATATGGTACTTCCTCCGTTCACTTTTACTTGTCCGCTTTGAATTTTACAATATATAAAATGCATAATTTACATGATACCCATATTAATTGGTGTATAGTCTTAATGGATTTGGAAAATAATTTGGAATGAGTAATTAATGATAAGGGCAAAACGGAAAAAAAATGATTTTTCTCTTGATATGCGAAAAGTGACAAATAAAAATAAAAATTTATTTTTAGAAAACTTAACAACTAATAGATTGGTGCTTGTACTTTTGAATTTCCTATGTCCAATGGACACAAGTAGTTTGGAAGATATGTTTGTATTTTGAGATTCTCCTACAAAATGTAGGTGAATGTAATTATGAATGCACTATTCTTAGGACGAGTCCTGCAATTTGGAGTGCACTCATATTCTTAACATTAGTCCTAGAATTTGGCTCCTTGAATTCCATACTTTGTTGCCTTGCAATTGTTTGGATGTCAAGTATGTCAACTTTCATTGCAAATACTTTGCACCCAATGGACTCGTTTGGTACAAGATAAGGGATAATTTATCCCAGAATTAAATTTGAGATGAATTTATCCCATATTTGGTTAACATAAAATCGTGATACTCCCTCCGGTTCACAATAAGTGTCCAATTTACTTGTAGCACGTCCATTAAGTAAATACTAAATTCTATACAAAAATACCTACTATGACTAAACTACCCCTAATTAAATATTTAATGTGAGGAATAAGAAAACTTTTTAGGAATATGTACATGGGGGTTATTTTGTAAAAACAAATTGAATTCTTTCTTGATTATATAACTGGACACTTATTTTGAACCAAAATGAAAAAGTAAATTGAACACTTATTGTGAACCGAAGGGAGTATAACTAATCTCGAGATTAATTATCCCGGGATTGTAGTGTTTTTTATCCTTTTTTTTTTTTTTAGGGGGGGGGGGGGGGGGGTAGGGTTTAACGTAATCCCGGATAACTTGTTTTCCAACCAAACAGACCGAAACAGTTTAATTTTTCCCTGACCAGAATTAGGACAAGCTCATGCTTTGTGGATGTCATTTAATCTGGCATCTCTTCTTCAAATCTAATCTTTCATCATTTTCAATAACTTACTGCAGCTCATTTACATGGTAATCAAACCTGTAACTAAAAATAAAACCAACACAAAAAAAACACAGCAAAGAAGAAGCATATCAGATTTTTCTCCAATCCCTTCTGGAAAATTTAGCACTGCAATATCTAGAGCATCCCCAGAGTCCCAAGAAATGGAAAGAGATGAGAAATTTCAAGATTAGAGAATTCTTGCTGTGAATTGCAAGCATGACCACCAATATTCTCAAAATTTCAACACCACAACAAGAGATTTTCAAGTTGTATCAATTTGCTCCCACAATATACCACCAATAATGCCGCAATTCGCTTTGCACCAACCACCAATTACAACAGTCCCATAAAGTTAAAATCAACTTTACAGGTACAAAGATAAGCGCGAAAGCAAGATGTATGAAAAAGAAAAACCCCTAGAAACCTCATTGCTTTCAACAGTCCTAAAATCCTACAAAAAGAAGAAATATATAGGGAAGAAAAAGTTTTAACTCTCACGGTTATGCTAATAATGCTGAAAAACTATTGAAGGCTATCAAGTTTTAACAGAAACCATTTCGCATATATCTGCCTCAACCAAAAATCTGTCGCTATCAGTTACAGGAGGATTCACCATTTAAATCCTCAGTTCCAAGCAAGAAGAGATACCTTGGTGAAGTTCTTTGATTGGCACCCTTCTAAAAATTTACAGTCAGCCTGCACACTTCTTTCCAACATTTGGTGGAACCATTCCTCCAAAACATGTTGCATCTCTAAAAACTCCAATGACGATTTTCATTCCTTGTTTTTATGGTTTGCAAAAGAAAGGAACAACTCATCAGTAGCTACTTGGCCAGTTAATCTGTGAATGCTGAGGCCGCTGATAGACATTGGCTGTTGGTCCTACCATATCAACTGGACCGGCCATAGTTTGAGACTGCTGCATAAGTGGGTGAACAGTTGATGCTGTAACTGGTTGTGCTGGGTGATAAACACCAGCAAAGTTTCCGTGTCCAGGTTGATTGGGTGTTAGAGCCACTTGACCCTGAGGATGATTATAAAAGGAACTTGCTTGCAAGCTAGATAAATCTCGATTGTGCGCATTAATCCACACACCTGAGCTTTCACTCTGCAAAAAAAGAGATGTTGCATCTAAATCACATTCCTTCAAACATATAGACAGAGATGATAAACATTTTTTCTATAAAGTGATGAAAGGAAGGAAATCAATTGGCCCAGGTCAGGGTCATGGTACCCCTGTACAATGCTATTTCACAAACTTAGATACCTTCAGGGGAAGAGGACATCGTGTCATGGTACAAGATATTTAATCACAGAGAAGGAAACTTAAGCATGACTCTTACCAACCACTACACCAAGTTATTTCTGGAGCCAACCAAGTTAATAAGGCAAAAGAAGAAAAGCTCAACAATAAATTACATTTAGAGACGTCAATGAGGAATGCTCCTCAAAAAAATTACATTTAGATATTGAAACTGTAAAATCTGTTTCAGAAATACGGATTTCTTCCCTCAACCAGATTGCAGAGAAGTACCAGTGTTCAATTAAACAGCTTACAAGCATCACTAATACGATGTTGCCCTACGCAAAATTAGTCTCTACAACAAACACAAGGAATTTGTAAGTACCTCAAACGGAATGACGTAATGAATTTCTGCTTTTCTTTTAAAAATGTTCATCCAATTTTTAAAACCAAATCCTTGATAATGTAGCTAATATGTCAAATTTTGAAACCAAAGTACAAACAAGCAATCAGTTCGTGACAAATCATCGCTGTTCAGCAGTTAGCTCTCCACTAAAATCACAGTAAAGCACACGCACTACTGGAAAAAGAAATGGTCAGGAACCAATTTAAAATCCATAGTGCAGCTTTCCCTGCGAAAGATGCAAAAATTCATGAAGTACTGCAACTGCCCATATGGCTCCTCAGATTAGCAGATTGCCGCAGGGCAACAGCGGGTTTATTTTGTAATCTTGTAAAGTGACTTTTAAAAAATAGATTGCCTATTTAAGTTCTTGAAAAACCCGCGTACACATGCCGCCAACTTCCACAAGCCAACATCTAATCCCTCAATTAGCATACACTTTGCTAGGAGTCCAACTGATAACACTTAAATTATAATATAGTATCATGGATATATTATAGTTACAGATGAAACTAAGATCAAATTCAATTTGACAAATTGATGTACTCCAATTAGAATTAGACTTCATCAGTTTTTGGCTTCAACTCTTACCAGCCCTTGTCACTACAGCTCAAAGCATTTCAGACACTAAATATGCACAGTTTTCACTATTTTCAGCAATAAAGATGCACATATTCTCAGGAAATGATTCGATGGGCATAAAGGCCAAAATTGCTAAGAACAATATATAGACCAACCTGTTGTCCACTAACATAGACGTTACTATCCTGGAACTGAGACGCAGAAAGATCCTCATTGGGAGCAGGATTTCCAGTTGTTGTAGCTGAACTAGGGTTATAGTTGACAGGAGAGGATCCATATGGCGCATATGTGCCAGGCACTCCAATGTGAGCTGAATTTCCCACATTAGCTCCTGGTCTATATTGCGAAAGCGAGTATCTGGCAGCAGCTGATGGTGGAGGTGGATATACACCGCCAGCCTGAGGTTGCTGGGAAAAGGCACCATTGCTTAATAATTGATGGATGGCTGTTGGTGGAACATAAAGCGGCGAAAAGTAGTGACCATATGGAATATAATTCGGATGATAATGGGGCAGATGCATCCCTGCAGCCTGCCGAAATACAGGGACAGGTTGCTGTGGTACAGCTATTGAACTCTGCATAAGCCCAGCAGCTTGAGTCACAAGTGGCGTCGGAGCGGCAGTAGATAAAGCAAGAGTGTTCCCTCCCTGAAGTACAATCAAATAAATATATAGACGCACAATCTTAGTTGTGGGTCAACTAAATTAAAGCATCATAGCAACGTGATATCCCAAAACTAAACACTTGTTGCCTGCAAATTATTTATAAAGCATAAGCGGTATACTTTCCAATAGAACTACTTGAATATCACCATAAGAAGTTAAATCGAGATTTATCTATCGCAAAGGACAGGAAGGCATCCAAGCAAATGACTTTAGTGTATATTGAGAAGTAGTTGAACATATTTACTCTTTACTCAGCAGCACAATGAGCTAGGAGAACTCAAACAATATTAAGGGAAGCATGTTCTAGTGAAAGGAAATTTTGGTTAGCTGACAATTTAAACAGCACTGACATGTGATTTATTAATATCTCTAATCTCTTCTCTGGTTTATCCAGAAAGAATTTGCCTGAATATGATTCACTTCCGTTGCTACACTTCAGATTGTAGAGAATTGACTTCTGTGTTCATTTAATAAAGCTAAAAATCAACCAGGCACTAATTGTGACTCAAGTATACAGGGAAAAAGAGAGCTTTTCTAGATCTTTAGCCAAGCACCAGTACCCTAACCCTTAGCACACACTTTTCTTCCCTTCTCCTTCTGCTTATCTTTTTCCCCACAAAATTAGACACAAAAATATAAGCCTTAAATCAGTTAAGATGGATGCCAACCTCTTGAGAAGATTGAGAAGTTTGTGGAGGCACAACAGCAACACCGCCATTGTACTGGGTAGAAACACCCGCTGAATGAAAGGGTGAAATGCGGCCATCAGTGTCAGCACTCGAACGGTAGAAATGAGCATAGTAGTTTGTTGGGTCAATGGGTTGCTGAACCTGAACAAATGGATAGCTGTAACAGTTCTGGAGTATAATAAGTAAATTTTCCTAGCTTAACCACACAAATGCTTAAAAGTATATTGATTATCATTGAAATGTTTTAAATATTTTTCGGAGAAGTAATTGTTGTTAAATAGTTCTACAGCCATCAATAAGAAACAGACACAACCAAATAGCACGTGAATATCCTAGGTCCCTGCTACTCAAAGTTGAGGTAAAGCCAGTAGACATTGAGATTCGGTATTCAATCAAACTGCTGCGATGTTTAAAGCACCCGTTTGAAAATTCATTATACTAATAACAATTTGAAGCTTCAGAAAGTATTTTAATGACAAAATAGGTATACAAAAATCCAGAGAACGAAAACCTACAAGGAAATTGGGAAGACGAGAAACATCTCGAGGTTGAGATTCAGAGCTTTCAAAGGGCGCGAGCTGATTGCCTAACACTGGAGGCACAAAGCCAAAATTATAGTTGGGCGATGTATGAACAACTGAATATTGTTGGCCCGCCTGCAGAGTCTCTGGCTTTGATTCACTGCACTCCGGAGCAGAGGATGAGATATCATCTCCTTTGGCAGAGAAACTCTCCTGTCCATGTGAAGGTGGAGGCTGATCAGAATAATCAGTGTCCTCTACAGCTGTTGATGCATGATTACTGCATACGCTCATACAAAAGAAAAATGTCAGGTGTGAAAAGCTAGAAATGGAGGTGCAATTATAATCATCATCAGCATTCAGTTTTGATTTGGAAAGAAAAGATTCCACCAAGTCCAGAATTAAAAAACTAAGAGGCAAACATGCTCATTCACACCAAAAAACTGAAAAAACGGGGGAACTTTCATAGCTACAACAAGACCCGCTCCCCCCCCCCCAAAACCCCCCACCCGAAAAAAATATTTCACACAAACTATTAGATCTCTATGTCCACAACGATCTTTTCTAGGAGAATAGAGCCAGAAAAGAAGAAAACAACTTAAGTGCAAAAAAATAATTAACTAAGCAGGTGGATTATAAGGTTGAAGATTGAGCACTTGAACTAAAAGACTAAAGCTCATGTCACTTAACACTTTAGGGCACTGAATTTTAGGTAATCAAGTTAAGTCTAAATTACTCCCTTTATCCAATTAAAGTGTCCTAGTTTGACTATACACTGTTCTAAGTTGAAGCTTGAAACTTTTGCATTTAAATACAAGTAGGCTGAAAAAAGAAAAAAAGAAAAATATATATAATATATAAGTAGGCTGTGGTCGGAGCTTTGGCCCAATGGTAAGAGTGCAGGCACGTCACGGGTACAAAACCCGCCAACAGAGAAAAGCCTTGTACTTACGAGGAGGGTAGAGGGGTGAGCCCATATCCACCAACTTTCGAACTTGCGCTACGGCCTTTGGGATATGTGTGTGTGTGTGTGCGTGCGCGCGCGCGTGTGTGTGTATAAAAAGGTCCAAAATGGAGAAAAGAATAAACTTATGAAGAAACTTACTAACTTTCTTTAGGGAAAAAAAGGGTCCAGCAATACCTTAATTCTTTTTAAGTGGACCCAAAGTAGGGACAACCTGGCACAAGTCAGAGTAGGAAATAGTTAAACTATCACACTGGAGTGGGACAAGGGGAGTAGAGGAGGAATCTGAATCATCTATCGATAGCACGTTTTAAGTTAATCCTTTAAGATTACTGTTGAAACCGGAATTGTGAAACCAACAGCCTTCCTACAGATTCAATAATAGTTACTTTTTCTTGGTTGATAAGTACAGATATACTAGTAACTACTGCACAAGAACTTGTCCCATGAGGTCATCATATACAATTCTAGCTTATGATTTATGGCGTCCCTTCCATTTATAAATGCACCAACCAAACAAAGAACACATTTCCCTTATTCACTCCATAAATGAACAATATAAAGAGAACACTACATATATCCGCCAAGGGGATGTACATTTCCCTATCTGTCAGCCAGTGAGACCATATGTCAAGAACAAAGGAAAGGGATATGATGAGAAGCCAGCAAGCAGGAGATCCCTAACTCTAATCATCTGCATTATATTTCCCGCTTAAAGATGATTAAGCTAATGATAACTAAAAGCTTCCTAAGTAATAGGACAAGAGAGGGGAGCAGAGAGAGAGAGACAGAAACCTTGGAGGTTGTTCACTTGCAGCTTCTTCAACGCACTCAGAATCTTCAGGAATTGGTGGACTTCCTACATGCTCGGGAGCATTGTTTGTGCTTGTAACCAAACTAAAGCTAGTGTCGAAACTTCCAAAACAGAATCCAAGTTTTTCAACCTCAGGTACGTGAAGGTGGTTAGGGATAATTACATGCTCAACATCTGAAATGTGTGATTCCACTAACTTTTTCTGCAGATCTGCAGTATCTTCTTTTGTTTCAGGAACAACAGCAGGAGGCTGCAATAGTGTATTGACTTCAACAGAGACCGTAGAAACAGCAGACGGAGCAGCTGCAAGAGCAGACCCCTGAGCTAGATTATTGCTTACAGGCTTTGGCTTCCATTCCTTACAAGGACCTGCTGTAGAAAAACATAGAGAATGACAACACTAAGGTTCAAAATTGGAACAAACACACAAAAGAAACAAAAACTATACTGATCCAAGCAAAAGGACAATTATCTACACAGAGATCAATACCTTTACCAGTGTTATTAAATGCGAAAAGCACAAAAAAAGCTCTAAGTACCATTGGAGCTTTAAGCGCAAAGCGGAAATAAAGCGTGGGCTTTAATGAAGAAAGCCGCAAATGGAAAAAAAATACAAATATGTATGTGTAGTCCAAGACAAATAATTATAAGCATGAATAACAAATATATGGGCAAAGAAATTGAAAGAAAAATAACGATAATGTGACAGTGAAGTGCCTGCTAAGCGAAGCGAAGCACTCAACATGTTTAGCGCCTCACTTCAGGGCTTATGTGTGCTTTAAGTGCACCACTGACCTTTACAAGGCAATATCCAGTAAAATTTACTTATGCCAGGGACCAGATAACTAGCAACGAGCCAACATTCTATTTCGAAAACGTGAACATTTCTGTGCACTTAAAGATTTTTGGTGAATCAAAACATTTTGATTTTTGGAAAGTCAAGCTTGAGGCCTTGAGCTAAGTTCCAGCTCAAACTATCTTTTTTATTTGTGAACTGTTCTAAAAATAGTTAATGTACATTTTAGGGGGGGAAATTAAGAATGTACATTATGATATAGACTCGGCAACTAGAGCTGCCCCCCTCCCTCCAATGTGCAATGGAGGTCACCAACCTAGGACGGGCCTTATTGACCACCCACTGAGCCCATCTATATACGTATATGTATATTAAGAATATAAATCGAGTAATATAGAAATATAAAGTTAAAACGACAACTGGAAAAAATAGTGCTTTCATTATGAAGTCACAATGTATTTGAAAGTATCCAGAAAGATGCATATTGTTGGATGTCTTATATCAACACACTATATTTTATGATACACATAATAATATGAAGTATACATAAGGAGAAAACCTTCATGAAAACATTACATTTTATGATACACATAATAATATATTTTTAACAAACATAAGCAAACAAAACTCAATTTTCCACTAGCAACTTGTTTACTCTATGTTGATCTCAATTTCGGCTCATATGACCAAATCAATGAGAATTTATTTGGTTAATCTATGTAAAAGCTTCTTTTCATTCTCGTTGTTGCATGAAAAGCATATTTTTTATGTTTCTTATGACAAGAAAATTGAAGACATAATAATATATTTTTAACAAACATAAGCAAACAAAACTCAATTTTCCACTAGCAACTTGTTTACTCTATGTTGATCTCAATTTCGGCTCATATGACCAAATCAATGAGAATTTATTTGGTTAATCTATGTAAAAGCTTCTTTTCATTCTCGTTGTTGCATGAAAAGCATATTTTTTATGTTTCTTATGACAAGAAAATTGAAGATATATCTTCATTAATATTCCAGAAGCATGTACTCTCTATTCCCTGTTGTGGCATGTAAAAGCTTCTTTTCATTTCACAAAAGCGTCCAAGCCAAAATGCCACACTCATTCTTCTTTTTTTCTTTGGATAATCATGATGTCTGGGCCAGCTTGCGCGCAGCTCGACTAATTTCACAGAGTACCTGCTACCTCTCACCAGCACAGATACCGGGTGACTTTATCTACTAAGGCTTGGATAGTTGGGAAGACATTACCTAATATTTTTTTTGCCTCTATTGGGATTTAAACCTGAGAACTCATTGTTCTCAACCCACTTTATTGACCAATAGGTCACACCCTTGGATGCTGCTCCACTCATTTTTCTTCAAAGTTCTTCGTAATATATGTTGTTTTAACAATGTACGATCTTACCCACAAGCAAATGTTCTTGTGGGAAATGGTTGTTATGTTTCTTGATAAATTGCATTACGGTATTAATAAATAAGGCAGCCTGGTGCACAAAGCATCTCAGTTTAGGCAGGGTCCATGGAAGGACCGCACCCCAAGGGGTGTGATGTATGCAACCTATCCTAACACAAGCATTAGTGGCTGCTTCCATGACTCGAACCCGTACTTATAGGTCACACGGAGACAACTTTACCATTGCTCCAAGTTCCCCTTCCCCCCCCCCCCCCTTTTAAATTGCATTGCGGTATCAAATAAAATGTTCCTGTGGGAGATGGCAGGAACTGGATAACATCTTTATATTCATTCTCTCATCTATTGATGAAAAAATATTAATTCTCGCCACCATACTAGGACTTTGCAGATTAATTCATTTGTTTTTGCAACAGCAAGGTAGTACTAGTACTCCCCTGAACATTTAAATGTCTATTTCACTTAATTGATTTAAAAGAAAATTACATAATATACTCTAACCCAAACATTTAAATTTTGAAACTTCGTAGTTATGACACCGATAACTAACCAACAACAACAACAACAACATACCCAGTATTATCCCACACCGTGGGCTATAACTAACCGACAAATTTTTATTTATATTTTGGGTTGGGCAGTCTGCTTTACGGCTTTTACCAATACCAGGAGATATGGTGCATGTGAATAGATATAGGTCTTGAAGATTTCTAGTTTTTTGTTATATGAAAGAAGATTTCTAGTATTTTTTTTTTAAGAAAGAAGATTTTTAGCATTCTCCTCTATTCTAATACACCATACCATTTGATCGCTGCAAATTTCACATAATTTAAAGTTATTCCTAAAGCTGAAACCTAGGTGTAATAGCAGAATTTGTTCTGGGTAGATGGATCAACAAAAGAACCGGTTCCTCTTCGTTTTCTTGATTAGGCTCTTCGTCTGAAAGTTACTTGAATTATAATTCAACCTTCCCTTACCCAAGTACAAAGGTAGAAGAACATTATGCAGGTAATTATGAGGTAAAAACCAAGAACTTCAATTATCAAATTAAGCAGCAATAGTAACATAACACTAACAAAATCAATTTGGTAAATCTTTTGAGAAGCTGGAGCATTAAAAGCAATATTCTAACATAGATCACACTAAATTACTATACCTTTTTGTGGACCAATTGTTTGTGATCGATTGTTGTAATTAGATGAAGGCCTACTAACGGAAGAACCACCATGGATTGAAGAAGCAGTTTGCGAGAACTCTTGAAGTTGATTTTTTCCAGGCCCCTGAAATTTGCTTGGCATCTTCACTTGTACATCTGCGCTTCCAGTATCAGACTTTGCTACTCAGATGTGAGGGGAAAGAAATATATAAGCGTCAACGCATATAACAAGTCCGTCAATATAAAAAAAATAAAAGAAAAAATAAAATATAATTATACTAATCATAACAACTATTCTATCAAATAATAACAGGTTTCATATTATAATTTTTCTGAGAAGGGACAGTTTCACATTATTAAGTCTTCAAAGCATTTACCAGTAGTCTTTTTACTCCCATTGGAGTTTGAAGAAGCATGTTCAACTGGAGAATGCTGGCTCCCAACTTCCCTTCTAACTGTGCCTACTACACCAGCGGGTCGTGAATCTTGAGATGGCAAGAGCACAGGATCTGAAGCTGAGAGATGAGCTCCTGATGGAGGTGGTGAAGATAGAGTTCTTGAAGAATTGACAGAGTTTGGCCTCCTCTGCCCATGAACATCCCTGTTTCCCGTAGCCACTTTTGGGATTTTGCTTGCATCCGCAGGAGTTGTCTGCACACCAGAGCCAGCACCTGCATTTGCTTCAAATTGTTTAATTCCTCTTCTTGCAGCATGAGCATTTTGTACAATGATGTCGCTCCCGGAAGCTAGACCACTAGGCCCATTAGTAGCTGCGCTTGATGAGCTGAAAAAACGTAAAGAGAATTAGGGCTTCAAAATTATGGGTGTTTGGATAAGCTTATAAGCTGGTCAAACCAGCTCATAAGCACTTGTTAACAAAATAAGACCACATAATCTAGGCAACCAAAACCTAAGAGGGCATCTTTTGTAACATGTGAAAGGTTTTACCTTGGCAGTCCAAGATTCCAAGGTAACATGCATATGAAACAATGCCTATGCAGGGAAAAATCCATAAAGATCAATACTACCTTGAAATATATTTTGCCTCAACATTAGGCACAGAAGATAAGCCGACATTCTTGTCAAGAATTTGACTGGTCACATTTTCTTTCCCATTCTTTCCAGCACCTACATCTGACAAAACATACACACGTAAGTATGAGTCTTTCCCATTCTTTCCAGCACGTACATCAGACAAAACATACACACGTATGTATGAGTCGGTAAGGAAAAAGAGGAACATAATATCAATCAAAAAGAAATACAAAGGTTCTTTCGATGAGCTAAATGGAAAGGCATCAAGACTCAAGAGTGAAATCAATTCTTTCAAAGCCTGATAGCAGTCGGAAAGCCTGAATAAGAGCTTAAAATCAGTTAAAATGTATCTGAAATAACAGGTTAAATGTGTAAACAGAGTGACAGATTGTAGATTAGACATTTCAAATCTTAGAAACCAGAGTCTTTTGTCATTCAGCAAGAAGGGACATCAGAATAGATTAAAAGGAAGTAGGTTGAGTATATTAGAAAAGATGGGCTAGTAAATTAAGATTCAGAAGAGCACAGATGTGGAACCAGGGGTCCAGGGCTCTGCAGCATTCTGAGAGACTACAACAAATGCAGGAATATTAACAAAAATTGATGTTTACCATGTGAAACATGACGAGAAGTCAAATTTCCACGACTCCCTTTGTTCCCCCTGCCCTGCGTGCCGGCTTTCCACTTTGATTCAGCAGATTCCTTGATTGAATTCTGAAGCTATTAATGCAGAAAGAGCAGGTGAAAAGGTCTATGGCAAACCAAAACACTTCCGCAGTAATGAAGTGTTAATGAGAAAACAAAGCAATTTAAGCAAGGTGCTTATACCAAATTGGATTAATCCATAAGTCCTCTGAAAAAATAAACCCATTTGACATTCATTAGGTCTTAAGAACCAACGGGTGAATGAATTCTGCTAAGATGCTAAAGCATAATGGTTTTAAATCAGGATTTTTTTATAAACAATGGCTTTAATCAGGACTACTATGTGATTTTCTTCAGCAGAACAACAAGGTAAGCTGCAACGATGATTACAGCAGCTGAACAGAAGATGGCATTTGCAAATGCTGAACAGCTACATGATTGCAACAGGTTTATGGATATGGTAATTCACTATTATTTCAATGTTATAGAGAGCGATCACAGGATATGCAACTCAGTTTCTAGTTATACCTCCTTTTTTCGATCACGCTTCCTTTTAACTTCATGGAATGTATCTGCAAACAAACCGTAAAAGAGGTTAGTAAAGAAACTTAGTTATGTCACCAACGCAAGGATACCCAGAAAGAGAGCACAAGAGGCCCTTCATGCTCCTATAATGTGAATGCCACATTTCCCTTAACAAAAAACCTGTGAATTACACATTTCTCTTAAAAGCATTAGACCAACCAACAGCCTATTCTACAATAAATCATAGCTACAAGATGTAATTTTTAACCCCAAGTCAAATGTAATCTGCTGCAAAATCTGATCTTTGCCTGCTCTACCCCCCCCCCCGTCTTACGGGGAGGGGGGAGGGTGATTGCATCTATCAGAAGTCTTCTTTTTTCAAATACCATAACAAATTAAAGGCAGCCCTTTTACACATCTGCCCAAAACTGCTTTTAAGTGCATCCTTCAGGAATACCAAACAAATTGAAAACACCAGAAAAGGAAAGTAAAAACCAAAAACGAGTAAGAAGAAAAGAAGATGAAAAACAAAGGCCAAAGGGACATGAGAAAAATAAAAAAAGAACCGACTCAATTGAGTAGGCGGCACACACATGCAAAAGACCAAAAGGAGGAAAAGTAAAATTCAAAAGAAAAAGTCACTCATAAGAACTCATTCTATCAAGTAATCAGAAGCTAGAAACAGATCACAAAACAAAGCAAACATTCACACACAGAACGCTTATAACTACATACACAAAACAACACATAGAGCTACACACATACACACACAGAAACACACATATACACATTGACATACGTATATAAAGAGGGGGGGGGGAGAGAATGGACCTTGAAAAAGGAGTTTTTGAGCAGTTTCGTTGGGATCCATAGAGCATTCTTTGAGCATTGCATATATCTCATCCTCACTATGATTTCCAGTGATCTCTTTTATATTCTGGATCGTTTTCCTCACACTGCTCGGGATTGAAACCCTAGCTCCTACTCCAACAACACCACTGTTACCACTCTTGCTGTTGCTGCTCATCTTCACCACCCCCCTTAGAACCCCACAAATATTCTTCCTCTAGTACTATATGTATATTAAATATAGATTCCTGTATATACCTAGCTATATCTCTCTCTCTATATATATGTCTCTCACTGATGTTGGGGAAGAGAGAGAGAGAGAGAGAGAGGGGAAGAGAGGGAGAAAAGAGAGTGATTGATTTTATTTTGGTGAAATATATAAAGACTTGGGGGCTGGAAGGGTTCTTGAATATTTTTTATGTTTTCTATTTTCTATTTACTACTATTTTATATTGTAAGGCTTCCTAAGAGATACTAATTAATTTTGAAATTAAATTTGAGATGAGTTTATACGTTTGATTGAGATAAAATTATAGTATAATTAATTTTGAAATTAGTTATTCCATAATTATAGTGTTATTTTTATCCCTAATTAATCTTGAGATAAATTTTTTTTTGGTTGGGGGTTG
>NC_031995.1:7413075-7501880 GCF_001879085.1 Nicotiana attenuata | reverse complement strand
GGGGTTGGGGGGGGGGGGGGTCTTAGGGCATTATTGGTATTTGAATAAAAAAAAATTATTTTTCCTATTTTGCATTCTTTTTACATTTGATTTTTATCAATTTTTGAGTAGCGAATCCAAAACTCAGATTTAGGTTATTATACCGTTTGTTTTTTTTCCTAACTTAAACATTTTTTAATTTTTGGGTTGTGAATCCAGAACTCGAATTTAGGTCACTATGTCGTTTGCCTTTTTTCTAAACTTAAATATTTTTTTACATACAAACTATATGTCATAATTTTTTTGCATGTGTTTATAGTTTTATTAGTTTCTAAAGCACGTGATTTGCACGTGTATCTTGTCTAATTATTCAGTACGAGATTTTGAATATTCATGCAAGATTATTACAATACGTTTTTATTAATCTTCTTCTTTTTTTTCTTTCGCTACTTCATTTTAATATTTTTTTCTATCTTGTATTTCATAAATTTTAGTCAATTTTTGAGTAGCGAATCCAAAACTTAGATTTAGGTTATTATAGCGTTTGGCTTTTTCTGAACTTAAATAATTTTTTTTTGTTCAACTTATGAGATGCAAATCCACAACTAAATTTAGATCATTAGACCGTATAACTTTTTTGAACTTAAATATTTTTTTGTATACGAATGATTTGTTATAATATGTTTATTAGTTTTGCTAATTTCTAAAGCACGTGATTTGCACGTGTATTTTGTCCAATCATTTAGCACAAGATTTTAAGTATTCACATAAGATTATTACGATATATTTTATTAACGTTTTATTTTTTCTTTCACTGAGTTATTTTAATTTTTTTCTATTGTATTTTTTTACATTAAATTTTGGTTAATTTCTGATGTGCAAATCTAAAAATTAGATTTAGGTCATTACAGCGTTTGACATTTTCTGAAATAAAATATATCTTTTATTCAACTTCTGAGTAGCAAATCCATAACTCAGATTTAGATCATTATACCGTTTGATTTTTTCTGAACTTAAATATATTTTAATGATCTGTTATAATTTTTTTAATATTGTTTTATAGTTTTTCAGCTTCTAAAACACGTGATTTGCACGTGTATCTTGCTCAATCATTTAGGATAAGATTTTATGTAATCACATATGTTTATTACTACGTTTTTATTAAATATTTATTTTTTCTTTTAATGATTTGTTTTAATATTTCCTATTTTATTATTTAAATTTAATTTCGGTCAATTTTTGAGTTCTGAGCGAATCCAGAGCTCATATTTAGGTTGTTATATTATTTGGCTTTTTTGGAACTTGAATATTTGTTCTATGTACAAATAATCTATTATAATTTTTTTAAATGTGTAGTTTTATTAGTTCCTAAAGAACGTGATTTGCACGTGCGTATAGTAATTTAGTACCAGATTTTATTTATCATACAAGATTATTAAAATACGTTTTTTATTAATGTTGTATTTTTCATTTCACTCATTTATTTTAATGTTTTTCCTATTTTACATTTAATTTCGATCAATTTTTTAGTAGCGAATCCAAATTTTTAATATATATATGTTATTTTGAAAGTATTTTGTATATGAAAAAAATACGTATGAAAAAATTGGGTATCAACACTACCCATACCAAAATCATCAAAATCCGACATCAAATGGCCATCCAAATCCCCAAAATCATCTCTCTAGTTCTCTTCCATCCCCCCCCCCCCCCTCCAATTTTACACCCAAATTTTCAATTTAGATGGTGTAAATCAAGATAAAATCATGAAATCTAACCAAAATCAAGTGAAGCACACTTACCCCAATCACCCCTCTGAATTTTCCTTCAAAAATTGTCCAATCTCGTGGTCTCTAGCTCAAAATATCAAAAATGGGTTCAAACATTCGATTATGAATATAACACTGCCTCCCAGATTTTACTGTTCGCGAACGCTGTAGTGACGTCGCGTTCACAAAGCGCAAACTGCCTCTGACCTGGAAATCACCCTTCGCGAACGCGAAGCTTAAGCTGGCTGACCTTATGCGAACGCGGAACAACCCTCGCGAACGCGTAGGCTTATCTTCTTGAAGCTCCCAAAGACCATTGATTCTACGCGAACGCGATGACCTGGTCACGAACGCGTAGCCTTAAAGTCCTACACCTTCCCGAACGCAGGAACTACTTCGTGAAAGCGAAGAAGAACTTAGCTGCCCATCTCAAAATCCCTTCGCGAACGCGAGAGCCCTCTCGCGAACGCGATGAACGAATTCTCTGCAACAAAATACCAGAAAATCTACCAACTTCCAAAATCAAGAATTGATCCGTTAACCACCCGAAACTCACCCGAGGCCCTCGGGACCTCAACCAAACATACCAACACATACCATAACATCATTCAAACTTAGTCGTACCTGCGAATCACTCAAAACAACATCAAAACACCAATTTACCCTCGGATTCAAGCCTAAGAACATCTAAATTTCCAAATTTCACAAATGAGGCCAAAACCTATCAAATCACGTCACACGTCACAAATGACACTACGAACCTACTCCAACTTTCGGAATTCCATTCCGACCCCGATATCAAAATTTTTACTGCCGACCAAAATCACCAAATTCCCAACTTTCGCCAATTCATGCCTAATTCTACCACAGACCTTCAAATCACATTTCGGACGCGCTTCCAAGTCCAAAATCACCTAACGGAGCTAACGAAACCATCAAAATTCTAATCCGAGGTCGTTTACACACAACTCAACATCCAGTCAACTTTCCCAACTTAAGCCTTCACAAAAGAGACTAAGTGTCTCAATTCACTCCAAAACCACTCCGAACTCGAACCAACTAACGCGATACGATCAAATATAGTTGAAGAACACAAACGGAAGCAAAAATGGGGGAAACGGGGCTATAACTCGCGAAACGACCGGCCGGGTTCGTTACAAATACATATTTTAATAATATTTTATTTTTGTTTTTATTGTATTTTTCATATTAAATTTTTTGTCAACTTTTGATTTGTGAGCCAAATAAGGACGGTTCGTGTTATATTTACTGCTTAGCTTTTTCCATACAAGTATAAGTATTTTTTTTTATAACTTAATAGCTGTAAATCTTTACATAACTTCAACTTCGAAACATGTCGTTGGTCTTGTTAAGCAAACTAAAGTGCTAATCTGAGCAAAACGCTCCTTTTTTTTTTTTTTTTTTTGGCAAAACACGACATTGTTTTCCTATTATTATCAAATTTACACATTAAAATTTTGTTGTTCTTATTTGATTCATTTTCTTAACCTTAAAAGCATTAGCTATGGTACACAACGATAATCAACATTGGATGATTATGTATTTAAAGATTTTACTTGAAATAAAATATTTTTGAAATGTAATGTTAATACAGTTATATATGTTATGTAGTTTCTAATGATGTGAACTTTGTTGAGTTCATCCAAACAACTAGTCCTTAAGTACTTCGTAATTATTTAAACTTATATGCAAGTATTCATAAACTTATAAATTTCTAAGCCACGTGTATTTGACCAATAATATAGTACATGATTTTGAACAACTATGTAAGATTTTATTTTCTTTTTGTATTTTATGTCAAGGAGATAGAACTTTTTTTTTTGTTATAGTTAAGGGAAATTTTAGTATTTGCTTTGGGTTCTTTTTACATTTAATTTTAGAAAAAATTTCGAGTTGTGCATTCATATTAGTTTAAATCATGTTTAACGTTTGGGCTTTTACTAAACATAAATATTTCTTATTTTTACAAACGAATAGCCATAATTTTTTTGCATTTGCTCGACTTGGAACCTTTGTCTGGGAGGTTGATCCTTAGTTTGCACGAGAAATTTTGTTTCACCTTTAATATCATATTTTTATATGTTATATATTTGTAATGATATGAAAGCTAACACTTTATCGAAATTGACTAGTCCTTAGACACTTATTTGTAATCATTTAGACTATAAAGTTGTATTTATATTTTTATTAGTTTTCGTGCTTTGCACGTGTTCTCGACTCAATCGTTCAGTACAAGATTTTGAATAATTACATAACATAACTAAAATATCTTCTTTTTATTTCTTTATTCTATTAATTTTTTATATTTAATTTGGTTAATTTTTAATTTATAATCTCAGGTAAAATCAGTTCATGTCATGTTTACCTTTCAGGCTTTTCTATATAAGTGTTTTTTTTTTTTGCATGTACAAATGAGTAATTATAAATTTTTGCTTGATTTCTACTTGAAAGCATTTGGAAAATGCGGCACTTATGCCATGAAATTTTTTGTCTCAAGTCTCACCACTTTGACTATAATTGTAAAATGTCAATTAATAATGAAGGAAAAAAAAACTTTGAATAAGCAAATTAAATTGCTAATCTGAAGTAAAATTCAAGTAATCATTATGTATGATTACAATAAAATTAAGGATAGGTATCCAGGAATGATCGGTAGAAATCAAAAAGGTTTTTGACATTTTCTATGATGTGCAAAAGTCAAATATGTAAAGAAGAAACAAAATAGAATAAAATCTATAATTAGCTTTAGTCATAGTTAGATTTGTGAAAATTTAGATAGTCAAAATGTGATTTGTAGTATTTGATTTTATCACACCAATAAATAAGTAACTGAAATACTGTCTTAAATCTTCGTTCCCCTTTTTCAATAAAGATTTTTGAAACGCAACGCATTACAATTGGTATACTACGTAATTCGTACTCATTTGAACTCATAACGTTAATTATACTAGTATTTAAGTCACGTGAGTTGCACGCATGCTTTCACGTCATGTACTACAAGATTTAAATAGGCACATAATATTATTAAAACAAATTTTTAATTTTTTTATATTTTATTTTAAATATTAAAATTTGGCCAATTTTTTATATTCAATGGAGGTATGATTAGTTTATATTTACTAATTGACTTTTCCTACATTAGTGTTTTCTGTGTGTACAAATCTAACACAAGTCATATTTACTATCTGGCCTTTTCTATATGTATTTTTTTCTGTGTACAGATGAATAATTATAAATTCTTTTCATGTGTCCGATATATACAATGTTATATATCGTATAATCATTTTGACTTATAAAAAAGTTTTATAATTATATTAGTTACATTATTTTGAGTAGCAAGACGAAAATTAAAAGTCTAAAAATATAAGTTTCTCGCATGATGAATGTGATCCCTTGTTAGTGACATGGAAGTTGAGTTTAGAGTATCTCTCAATTTTAGTTAGTTATATAATTTGTAAATACAAATTTTTATTTTATGATGCATAAACATATATAGGGTGCGTTTGGTACGAAGAAAAATAATTTTTTAGAAAAATTATTGTTTGGAATATTACACATACATTTAATGTATTTGCAACTAAAAGTTATCATGAGATAAATATAATTACCCAATTAATAAGGCTGAAAGATTTATGATAGGGAGTTGTTTTCATTTTCATGGGCCTTACAAGAATCCAATTAGTTGGACTCCAATGCGATTACTGCGCGGAAATGACACTAGGTAGCCACTTTTAAGCGTGCTACTTAAAATATATCCACACTTTACAATATATTTAAAGATTAACCAATTTCGCTCAAATTTCAGGTTACAGTGTCCTAGAGTTTAAACATCAAAATTCAAACTTCAGGACATCGTGTCCTAAAGTTCAAAAATTATGTCCATAAATTCGAATCTTATGTCCTGAGTTTTAAATTAGTAGTTCAGAAATCCAGGACACTTAGTCCTGAATTTCAAATCAGCAGCTCAAAATCAGGACACGAAGTCATGAATTTCCAAATTCAGAATACTTAGTTTTAAAATTCAGGTATATTGGCTAATCTTTAAATATATATAAATAGTGAATATATTTTAAAAACGGGCTTAAAAGTGAGTAGTGCTGCACTTCGCACATGTACTGAGTGGGCCAAAAAAAAAAGAAAGAAGGAAAAACTAAGCAATATAGTCACTCCAAAAAGCCAACAAAAAAGTATTTTTGTATATTAATAAATAATATACATATAGACATATTTTTTTATATAATTAGCTAGCAGATGTAATTATTTTTTGTCAATCGGCTAGATTGTATGCCCCAAAATGAAATAAATAACCTTTAACTTATATAATTATACTTTATATATTGCATCATAGAAACCCAATCTCTCCATATTGTGCCAACGTCATACACAACCACAAACCCTAGCCTTGTGTAGCACCTTCTCAGATCTGACTATTCCGCAAACCCCTCAATCTTACCGATGGGTTCCAGAAAGACCGATTTCGGCGACGGCGCTAGTCCTGGGTTCGTCTCTCTTTTATTTTGTTAGATAAATTGAAAATTTTCTATGAAAATATGTAGGTGTATTGCCCAATTAATTGGTTTGTTTTTCGTATAAAGATTGATGTGTATTGATTAGGTTTTTTTGTTGCTATTTGTTAACGTATTGAACAGAAAAATCTTTATTGGAGGTCTAGCGAAAGAGACAACGTTAGGTTAGTGTTTTTAACTGTTTCATACTTGTTTTTATGTGTTACTAATTGTTTCTTGCTAGTAGATTTTTGATTTACTGACTAGGGCGGCATTAAAATTGGATTTTGATTTTGGTAGAACAATTTGTGAAGTACTTTGAGAAGTATGGGGAGATAATAGACTCGGTGATTATGAAGGATAGGTATACTGGTAGACCCAGAGGTTTTGGGTTCATCACTTACGAAGATCCATCCGTTGTAGACACTGTTATAGCCGAAAACCATATTATCAATGACAAACAAGTGAGTAGTTTAGCCTCAGTTTTGCTACTGCAATTAGTCTTAGTCTTGTTAGTACGTTGATTTTGAAGCTATTGCTTTTCCAAGAGTGTTTTGACCTTATGATACATTTATATGCCATTAAAAATATAGTGAATTTTTATAATTCTTCATTTCTTAATTTAAAACTCGGCGTGATGACATGAGTTGAGCTTTAAATCGAGAAACATGGTCATCTGACGATTTATATAGCCAACCCCAACTTGTTTGGGACTTGGGCTTAGTAATTGTTGTACTGATTTTCAATTGTAGTCGAATTGAGTTGAAAAATTAGAAAGCTATGGTGAACTTTGTTGACTGGCTCCAATATGCACAAACAATTTAGTTAGTCATATGCTTGTGAGGTCATGAGCTGGATTTATGGGTTTCATTTATTTATTAGAGTTCTGAATATTACTGGTTTTTGAAGCTTCAGCTGAAAATCATCTTTTTAAGTACTTGAAAGATTCTGGCTTCTGAATTGTGGTATTGGTTTTTGCCAGGTTGAGATTAAAAGAACCATTCCGAAAGGATCTGCTGAGTCAAAGGATTTTAAAACAAAGAAGATTTTCGTTGGTGGCATTCCAACTACCATGACTGAAGGTAAATGTGGTTTTTGTTACATCACTAATTTTATTGTCTGGCAGTTGCATTAGTATTCTTTAAGCTTTGAAGTACTTTAACTGATGTCTCTTGTACATTGGTTGTCAGATGAATTCAAGAACTTTTTCTCCAAGTTTGGGAAAGTAACAGAGTACGAGATCATACGAGATCATGTGTCCAAGCGTTCTAGAGGTTTTGGATTTATTGTGTTTGACAATGAACAAGTAGTTGATAATTTACTGGCTGAGGGAAATAGGATTGACATGATGGGTACTCAGGTAAGTTTTGTAGGATATTTTTCTATGATGTCGAATGTTCTAGGACATGGCTGTCGTGCGTGCAAAGTGGATCTACAAGTTGCGCTTTCGTACCATCTCCCAGCCCAAATTTTCTTCTTTTAACCTATACCTCTCTGTCTTAAGGAGTGCATGTGTGACAGTTTAATTTAAGGAATATAAGTTTGTAGGTTTTCCAATGTGGTATGCATCTTATAGTGCTCAGCTGTCAGACTATTATGCAGGTGGAACTTCTAGGTTAACTTGCTTCTTTATTGTAGGTTGAGATCAAGAAGGCAGAACCAAAGAAACCCTCAAACCCAGCATCTGCTCCTGCATATGGTAGTGACTCTAGGGGGCGTGGATATGGTGATAGTTATGGAGGATTTGGCAATTCATATAGCGGTTTTGGCAGTGGCGGTTTTGGCCCTGCTTCTTATAGGTCGTTTGGAGCTAGGTTTGGTGAATATGGATACGGTGGCGGTGAATTTGGTGGTAGATATGGAGACTTTGGTGGTAGTGATTTTGGTGGTTACCGTGGGGACCCGTCACTTGGTTATTCTAGTCGTTTTGGCTCTTACGCTGGTGGGTTTGGTGGGGGATATGGTGGCAGTGGACTAGGTTCATATGGCCGTGGAGGTGGTTATGGAGGTTATGGTGGAGTTGGCCCTGATGCTAGTTATGAATCTGGCGGTGCTGGTTACGGTGGACCAGGAGGTTTATATGGAAGTAGGGCAGGCTATAGTGGCAGTGGCCGTTACCATCCTTACTCCAGGTAGATTTTCCTAAGCGATGTAGGAGTTGCATTCAGGTCTCTTGGTTATTGCATCCTCAGCCCAGGGTTGAGTAGATATTTGGAGCACTAGCAAGCAGACACCACCTAGAAGATTTGAAGAGCCCTAGTTTGCCACATTTTATTACTACT
Source organism: Nicotiana attenuata (assembly GCF_001879085.1). Lineage (NCBI taxonomy): Eukaryota > Viridiplantae > Streptophyta > Magnoliopsida > Solanales > Solanaceae > Nicotiana > Nicotiana attenuata. The sequence continues at coordinate 7,493,324 of NC_031995.1, read as the reverse complement.
GTGCGACCAGAGAATCATATCTAGATAAATATAATATAATTTGTGCTTTGTCTTAGGTTAGACATTTTCTCCTTCTATGAAATATGGATTAGCTAGAACCTACTTTTGGAGTTATTCATGTGTCTTGTAAGTTTGGTTTCATAGATACATGTGATGCAGGCAGGCTCTTATTGCTCTCTATTTAGTAAGTACTCTCCTCATCAGGAATCACTCTATGATAGATTCATGTGTCTTGTGAGTTTGGTTTCATAGCTACATGTGTTGCTTCTCTATTTAATAAGTATGCACCTAAAGTGAAAATGATATTTAAGTGCAAGTATGCACCATTCTATGATAGATTAATGATATTTTTATGTTTAGAGATCTATGGTTCTTGGTGTCTAGTTGTCGGCTTGATTGGTGTAGTTGGCTTAGCTTGGTCACACTCAATCATAGTTGGTGGATATTTTAAGTTGTTTTCCTTCGTGCCACTTGAGTTTTTTAGAAATGTGTGTTGAGCCACGTACCTGAGAATTTGATGAAGCCATTTACATTTTAAGGCTTAAATTGGAGAAATGTTAGTCTGCTCCATTTAGTTGTGACAGGATCTTTGTGTCTTGTTTCTACCATTCATAGTTAAAGTGCTCACAGTGCTTACATGTTTTGTGCTGGAGTGCTGTCCCATAATACTTTCTTTTGTTTTCTCCCACTTCATCTTTTTCTCCTTCGCTTAAATTGTTTTCTGTCTTTATTCAAGATTTAATTTGTTTATAATCTCAGGTTAGTGTCTTTAGTTAGCGCTTTCCTGTTGTAAATGCCTTAAATCCAGATCTAATTTTGTCTCAAGAATGATGTACTGGTCACAGTTTTGTAAATTCATCTTCTATTCGAGTTTATATAACCTTTTGAAACGCAGGCATATTGTTGTTAATATTTTGTTGATTACTGGTTCTCTCTGAACCCTGTGATTGGATCTTTTGAGGGAGACCTGACCTCTGGAAGGCCAAGGTAACCCTTTTCCCTGTTTTGTAGCCGAAAGGAATATTAAGAAAGAGACATTAGATGACTTGAATTCTGGTGAGAAGTCAAAAATTTAAGTGAAAATACATATTATTCAAACATATTTAATTGAGAAGTGTGTGTATGCAAGACACATGTCTTGCATTTATTGGTTTGGTGTAAATATTGGATGTATGTAAGTTTTTATCCTCGCAGCATACTTTGATTTTTTGGTATTATTGGACAAAGATTAACCAATTCCAAAAAATCGAAGCCTGCTAAATGGTGAAAACTTAATCATGCCTAACGTTTACACCAAATCAATGAATGCAAGATATGTGTTTTGTATAAACACACTTGGTGGTTGTTTGGTTGGTGGGATGGTATAGACATGGATATTCCATGGGGTGAGATATAGTTAATCCCACCATTTTAGTACAAAATGGTTTTCGGGACTAATTAATATCCATAATGAAATGCGGGATAAAATAATCCTGCATTTTATCTCGGAATTGTTATTCTTTTTCCCACCAACCAAACGACTCCATATGGCTTAACTATGTTTGAGTTGTATCTATATTCGCTTAAATGTCAGTTGCCAAGGTTATACTGTTCGTCTTACTTCCGAGTGTAAGTACCTGCGTTGGTGATCACACTAATCCAATGGAAATATGGCATGCCTTTCCATACTCTTATTAATAAGCCATAGTAAATTAGTGAACACCGACCTGCGTCGATGTTCACAGTAAACTAATGGAAATATGGCAGGTCTTCCCATACACTTGTTAATAAGCCAGAGTAAATTAATGAAGTTTGCGACTTCTACTTTTTCAACTCAAATTCTCCTCTCTTACATAACTCTTACATTTCGTTCAGCAAATTCTGTGTCTAACGCTCAATGTCAATTCTTTGTGACGGCCTCATGTATGGTAGGTAGTTTTATGTTTAAGTCATGCCATTGCAATCTCAGACAAAAAAGACCTTGTTACTTTCAGATGACAGAGCAAATGAGAGGATCTTAATCAATGAAAGGACTAATTTGGTTATAGGAACTACTAATAGAAATGATTTGTTGAGTACTTTGAATTGCAGCAGCCAACATTCGGTAGCCTTCATTTTTATAAAAGAATAAATCATAGTTAATGGGAACTGTTCTTCTCTCGACTCCAATAAACGTAATTCATAGTATTCGCTTAACTCAATCCCTAAATTATGGGATTGCTTTGTCCATTTCAATCTCTTGTAAGTTCCTTGATTTAGAATGAAAAAAGAACAATTGATCACACTACGACACAAAGATAACTCATTATCAGTTTTCTTTGCAAAAAGCACTTGATTAGAAACTTGGTGAATAATAAGCGGATTCTTCTATTCTTTTTCACTTAAATATTAGACCTTTTGATCTGCGATATGGTTTAAATTAGTGATAGGCGCCTTATCAACGTCTCGCACTGCACCCTCACCGTTTGTCACTCACCATTTTTTCTTTCACTTGTCTTCAAAAGTAGAGAGGCACGGAAAAATTGAAGTGAAAGAGCTAGCTTCACTTCTTGATTGAATTCACCTGTCACGGGACAAGGAAACGATCAAACGCAACAATGGGGAAAATCAGATCTAAAGCCAGACAAACAACAAATTGCATAGGAAATAAAAACGCTCTGCACATAAACGGTACTACCAGCACAAGACCTTTCCAAAAAGGTTAAGAAAGGTCAATGTACTAAAGTGCCAAAATGAGCATACATAAAGGAACATGGAAACTAAGGCGTGATTTACAGTGTAAAAGGATCTATCTGCCATCACAAAAGAACTGAGTCCACATAAGACACAGCCAAAATGTCAGTTGCACTTGAAACCAGCTTCTGCAGCGCGGCGAGGCTTGTTTTTCCGCCTATGACGGAAGCCATTATTTGACCTAGTAGATTCATCGTTGCCTGATCTTGTTCCATTATCATTTTCTTCTTTAACTGAATCACGCTTTTCTTTAATCAGAGTATTCCGATTCCTCTTCTTCCCATTTCCCGTAGCAGAATTTTTAATCTCCAAGTTTGCGATTCCATTTTTTTCATTCTCAGAATTTTCCTCGTCGATCATCTCAGTTGCTTCTTCTTCAATGTCATCTTTGAATGATTTTTGTGGCCTTCCTCTCCTCTTCTGAGTAGGGATATTCTCTTCCTCATCACTTCCTGGATCATTGGGGTCAATTAGACTCAACTTCTTACCCTTTCCTCTTCCTCGACCCATTGCCTTGATAACCCCAAGGCTTAACAAACTAGCAGCAAATACGCCTGCTAAATAAAATAAAACAGGAGACATGAATCAACTATATTTTCCAATGGAAGATTCAAAAAGAAAAACTTTACAGAAGGATATCCAAGTTATCAATAGAAAAGTGCACACAACACTTAATAATCATGGATACGCAACAATCAAGTATATACACTCTCTCTTTTTGCCTTATGTTATTTTCCAGGGATTACATGCATGGGAGGAGAACTGGCTGTCAAAACAAGAGGCAAAGCTACCACTACAAAAAGATAATCCGGAGAACTTAAATTATGCGACAATGACAGGAAGTCAAGACCTCCATTCCCAGTTAACTCTGATTGTTGTGAGGCAAAGTTTGAAGAAATTGATACATGATCGATAAATACCCCAAGTTGGAATTATCTTCCCGTTCCTACACTTTTCATTATGGAAACACAGTGTCCACTCTTTTCTGTACTACTCCACATAAACCAGAAACCAACTTTGGAACAAAGAAAAACAGATTTTGATATGTGGACAACCTAATTCAGAATTAAATGCATACAGATATGTACTCCCAACTATGTCTAGCTTCAGTCAGTATACTTCAGCTATCCTGCTGCCTCCGCCAGTATCAGTCTGAAAGAATAGCTAAGTGCCCTATGTGAAATGATCAACTATAGTTACTCTCAAGAGGTGACATAAATACTGCAGAAGGCTTTAGAAGTAGGCAAGTACAAATGTGCAGGGCTCTTAATTGTTGCATAAGTTTAAGCAACTATATAAGCAATACTAAAGGTAATAACATTGTGTAGAAATAGACTCAGTTCTACTGTACATTCCAAGTTAAAGATGTAAAGTCTATGCACAAACAGCTTCACATTACGACTAAAGCAAAGCTTGATTGGGGTGAAAGGAGGAAGTGGTGCACGAGCAGAAGTAAAAGGGGGAATGTACAAATCATTACCCCCGCTTTATAAGGAAGTGAAAGAGGAACAGAAAAAGTCCTTCAGATTTTTCATTGATGGAGAGGAGGAAGGATAACAGTTTTACTTCCATTTGAATTGTAGTAAACAACTGGATGCAGGTATCAATACATCATAAGGTAATCCAATTATATTCTCTTCAGACTCTTATCCTTTCTAGGAAATAACATAGTTTAAGCGAAACAATATTGAGTATCACGACCCTTGTGTCCATCCCAGCATAGCATTATATTTATTAAAAAAAGATAGATGAAAGTTGTTTCACATCATACTTCTTAAAATAAATCTCTTGGTCACAAGACTTGCTGATCAAGAATGAGAAACGTATGAAATGATTCAGATCCCAAAACAGATACTAGGACAAGATTGAGAGAAAACAACGAAACGTTAGACTGTTGGAGTTTGCACAGAAGTATTTAGAGCCCTGATTAATTTTGTTAAGAGCGCTAATCAGTTTGGCTCTAACCAAAATTAGTAATGCTCCATCTATGCCACAGCTTCTAGAATACACTGAAAAACACGGTACAGCTAGTTCTGAGAATATGATTGCAACATAGCATCCAAGAAAAGAAAGAAAAAGAACACAAATAACACTACCGATCAGTACTATACTAGATTACTGAATAGTGGACTTCACAGAGTTAACCAATCAACTAAACCTCAAACCTGAAAGATGGACCTCATAGAGTAAAATCACAAAATAACTTGACCAAATTAAAAGGCTACTTCAAGGTGAAAGAGTATAAAGAACTTTTTCCAGCCAGTATGAGCAAAGGAGCACCAAATTAGGAAGAAATTCAAGTAAGACTGCATGAATCCCACTTGTTTTTTAAAATGATAGTTCTTTGTTTTATTTGAGCATGAATAAAATATTCGCAGATATGTACTCTTTCAATGCAGCCTACGCTACTTAACAGATAAGCAAAATTTCCAACTTCTGAAAGTGTAAAGCCACATAACAGAGAGCTTAGAGCAATTAGCTGAGTGCAAAAGTATATTATATCATGGAAACCATGTTCCTCATTCCCTATACACAGGTTCTTCAGAAAAGGATGTGAGACCTTGAATAATCATTTTCAACTTTAAGCGACATTAAAGGCAACAAATCAGACACTACTGCAAACAGCAAAGCATGTATATAGCATGTATATCTTATATGTTCTTACCGTTATCTAATGGTTTAAAATCAAATTTTGCTTCACATTCCTAGATCTAGTTCCGCATATCATCTTATTCTCTACAACCGACTGGAACCAGGCATCTTATTTAATCCCTTGTCCTTCATCATGCTCCTCACATTCTCAACATTCTCCCACTCTCCTTCAGCAGCATAAATATTTGAGAGAGCTACAAGACCTTCAGGCTTCTTCAGATCCATGTGCAATATATCCTTAGCCATCTTTTCAGCAAGATCTCTCCTTGTGTAGACCTTACAACCACTGAAGAAAGCCCCAATAATTGAATCTGTAACTTTTGTTGGCATATCTTTGATTATATTGTAAGCCTCTTCTAGCCTCCCAAAACGACACAAAAGATCAATAACACAAGCATAATGCTCTTTCCTTGCTCTAACGCCATAAGACTCCTCTATGGACCAAAAGATCTTCAAACCTCTCTCAACTAAACCAGCATGACTACATGCAGAAAGAAGAGAAGTTAATGTTACTTCATTTGGCAGCACTCCTTCATACTGCATCTTCTCAAAAAGTTTGATTGCATGTTCTACTCTGCCATGCTTTCCATAACATCCTATCATAGCATTCCATGATGCAATATTCTTGAAAGGAACGGAACTGAAAACATCCCAAGCCTCTTCCACGCTACCACATCGACTGTACATGTCAATGAGAGCACTAGCAACAAAGACATTAGCAAAAAACTCTAATCTATATACTAAGCCATGAATTTCTTTCCCCCTAGAAACAGAGTCAATCAACCCACACACAGGAAGAAGCCCAGTGAGAGTGACTTCATTGGGCTTAACTCCTGCATCCAACATGTCCTGAACTAATGCTAATGCTTCAGTCGATCTGTGGCTTTGAACGAACCCCGAAATCATGGCATTCCAAGTAACCAAGTCTGGAGTCAACCCCTCTTTATTCATTTTAGACAATAACGTGAAAGCTGTGTCACAATCTCCTTTCCTAGCATATCCAGCGATCATTATGTTCCATGTAAAATCATTAGGCCTTATGCCTTCTAACCTCATCTTTTCAAACAAAATAAAGGATTCTTCTATTTTCCCCGTGTTAGCATATGAATGTATCATTGATGTCCAGGATACAATATCTCTCTCAACCATTACATTAAAAACTAAACGAGCATATTCTGTATTGCCACATTTAGCATACATATCAATCAAGGCATTGGCAACCGATAACTCTGACTCAAATCCCATTCTATATATCATACTGTGCACTTGCTTTCCTTTGTTCAGATCCATTAGACCAACACATGCTTTCAACACAATAGTAAATGTGTACTTGTTCGGAATAATTCTTGATTGTTGAAGAAGAGAGAAGTAACCAATGGATTTCTCAGGGTAGCCATGAAATGCGAAAGATGAAATCATCCAATTAAATGCAAAAATATTCAGGTTTCTGGTTCTTTCAAACACAAGATCAGCTGCACCAAGATACCCACAACTTGCATAGGCACCAATGAGCTTTGAATTCAGTGACAAAGCATTCATGTCGATGTGCGATGTTAACATTAGTGCATGAATTTGCTTGCACTGTTCCAGCAACTTAGCTTTCAAACATTTTTGCAATAATAAGCCACAACTGCTTACAGACAAGTTGATTGGGGATAAGAGGCACAGATTCATGTCCAAAAGGAAATCCGAAATGGTTACATTCAGATGTTGTGTCGATTCAATATTCTACTGACCAAATACTGACTGGAATCTGCAATTGTAAGACCGTAAGATAACATACGAAGTCAAATATGATAATACCCAACTCAAAGCCCAAAAGCACAACCTTTAACATCAGTCTTGCCATATTCAACCATGAACGTGAGAGAATCAAATTCCCATTCCTAAGCACTAAAAGATGTGAAAGCAAATTTCAAAAGAAGGGCATTTCACCCTGGAAAAGTGGAAAGATCTGTAGAGCAAGGGAACCAAGGTCTTTAGTCCAATAATTCAAGATTCCTGAAACCAAATCTAAATTGCTGATGACAAAACCACAGAAGCCTCAGTCCCTCCCCAGTCCCCACATCTAGTACATATATTCTGCATCTGTAAACTGAAGACTCACTGAAAGACATAAACTGCTAATTAAAGAGTAATAATATCCTATAGCCAAGGGTCGATGTAGTTAAAGACTAATAGGTTCATCTGAACCTAGTAGCTTCGGCTCGCAGGGGCGGAAGCAACATTTGAGTATCGGGTTTATTTGAACTAAGTACTTTCGAAGGAGCATAAATCTATGTGTAAAAATTCACCAAAAGTGTAACACATAATAGATATAAACCCTAACTATAAAAATATAACGGGTTCAATGCCAAAAAATAATAAAAGCTAAACCCATATATTTTAAATCCCGGATCCGCCTCTATTGGCTCGGACCTTGTTTACGGGTTAAAAAATTCAATAAACAAGTACAAAATAGTACATTTTGAACTCAGTAAATTGAATGAGTTGTAGTAGAATTCTAAACTCGAACCCAAAATGTTCAAATCCTGGATGCGCCTTTGCGGATAAAAACCTCATTGACATGCAAATACTAACTAACAAAAGATACATTAGATGCAGAAGATTAGAGCAGAATTCAAATCACAAGCAGCTATCAAATTCAACATAAACCAATACTAACTTACATAAAATCTCAAAAAGGCAGTGGAGAAACTGATATATGGGAACTCACCAAATGAGTCATTGGAGTAAAATTGAGCAGTCAAAACATGAGATGAAACTCCAAGAACACTGTGACCTAGAATTCTTTTCCTCGTTTAAAAAACTTTAAACAGCTAAAATTAGCAAAAAAATATATGGGTCAAAAACAGATCAAGAGTAGTTATAAACCCGAAATATAGACTTGGAAAAACTAAGCTGGCCGTCAACTGAGATGACACTAAAGGGTAACTCGATCTCTAGTCAGCTTACGAGGAAAATGGGAAAAAGATACACCTTTTATCCCAATTAATACGGTGATATTTGATTCGGCTTAAAATTTAAGATTTTAAAATAAATTATAATTTTTTTATGTGATTATAAATCCTATTACTTCAATAAATTAAAGTTAAATTATTTTTAAATAAAATATAATTTTTTTGAGACAAATTTAAAAGAAAAGTATTCTTTTTAGACAGACTAAAAAGGAAAACATGAGATATAAATTGGGATAGAGAGGCAAAATGGTACTACCCGGGCTTATAATAAGTGACTTTTTTACATTTTTAGTTTGGTTCAAAATAAGTCTTTTTACATAATCAAGAAAGAGTTAATTTTATTTTTTTAAAATTTTTCCCGTATTTACATATCTCAATGTATCAAGGTAACAATAGGTAAATTTTAATTAAAGGTAATTTAGTGAATACATATTTTTTTTCCTAGGAGTTCGTATTTTTTTAAAGGGTGTGCCAAAGATAAAAATAAATCACTTACTATGAACCAGAGGTAGTAGGTTTTTATTGGGGTTCTCACTTATTGTCGGATATACACATAAACAGCCAGGTGCACTAAGCTCCGCAAAGAAAAGTATTTTTTTGAGAGTCCCACTCTGGAGGTAAGTGCTCCATACGAAAAGCAACTCCATATGCAAAGCAATACATTAGGGTGGTTTGGTCGAGTGTATTGGCATAAAACATAAACTTTAGCGTAAAATAATAGTATATTATTTATTGGCCATATAAGAAAAAAATATTGCAATATTTGAGTTGATTGCATAAGAAAAAATAATTGTGGCATTTTCCTCATTAAATAATACTACCATCATTAAAATTGGTTGAAGTCATGTTATTCTGCCATTTTCATTGCTGAAATTAGGTGAAGTCATTTCTGATATTACAATTACTCAATGAGTCAATCCTATAGCCAACATTACAAACCATGCACATAAGATTATAATATTTATGTATGCCTCTTCCCCACAGCTAAAAATTGGTTAAAGAAGATGACATCCAATATTTTTATTAGTGCACCAGTTGCTCAAGAACAAACGAAACGAATATTCTCAGGCAACAAAGAGTACTTTGAATAATATTTATGTTATTCAAAGGAAAATGTTCAGTATATTGACTAAAGTTCGCCATTTCCAATAATGTAAAAAAAGAAACTATAACAAGAATGGAGTACAGTACTATGGAGAAAAAAATCTTTGAGGCTCAAAAATTCTGCACAGCACACTTTCAGCTAGCATAAGTTTAGTCGTTGCTGTCCGGTAAGAAAGGCAGCATTACTTCACTTCTGCTAATAGAAGGATGGCATGTTGAGATGGGCATATGAGGTTGAAGAGACCTCCTGGTTCATAAGAAGCAGCTCTGGTTGAAATAGGATACTGATGTTATCAACTTAAAAGCTAGTTAGATCCTCATTTAGCACATTCTTCAGCTCGTGTTAGTGCATCGGTTATAACATCTATTGTCCAATCCTTGACATCTTCCTGCATAAAAGTGATCAAACAAAACAGCATAGTCATTCAAAATTTTGTCATGCCACTGAACCAGTAAGAATTTTGGGGGAAATAATAAGAAGTATCAGAAGAAGAGAAGAATAAATGATAAGTTACCACTTATAAGGTAACATAATACGTTTAAGACATCTGGAAGATTGGAAAATGAGTAACAAACACTGCATAATCATGTTAAATTCACCATTGCCTAATCATTTAAACATATGTTTTGCGTGATCTTACGACAAAGTTTCCAAATAAGATATAGAATTGCACTGATGCTGACTTAACAAAAACCTGACACCAAACAAAAGTAGAGAAGTTCAATTGAAAAATGAAGGTCTCATTAGTTTTTTCATATATATATTTCCAGACTTCCATTATTTGGATAGACTTTTTCCCCAAACTACACCTGTAATGTTTTACCAGGAACTGAAACTTCAAACTTAAAATATATAGTTGAGAGTTCACCATTAGCCCACATAACTTGATGGCCTTATTAGCTGGTTGCCTTTAGTTGTGCACTACTTCCAACATTTCTGGCCTAAATCAAAGAAGAGCTGGACTTTTAACATTCCAACCAAATTGTATGTGAGGATTGCAGATATTAAGAATGTCAATACTAGGAAATTGTGATTACGACACATTAGAAGGAAGATCTGAACAGTGAGGACTGAGGATAAAGCAGTTAGAAAAGAAAGAAACAATTCATAGAGGAGAAAAAACTCAAGGCCAGGTCAGCAACAGAAATATTTGGAAAAGGGTGATGGGAAAGAAAATTGAAGCCAATAGAAAGTGAGAAGAGAAGATGAAGCTAGGAACTTGGTCGACCTTGATACACTGGCAGTTGGAAGGTCACTGGAAAGCGACCCATGTGCCGGTGCGTGAAACTCTGGTGAAGGTGATGGATGGCAAGTGAGATACATGTGTGTGGCTTCCAGCGCTGGGCTTTTAAGGTTGGGGTCACTAGCGACAGGGTAACCTTTCTAGGAGGGAGTTGAGACTCAATACGCGTATGAAAGAGATTTCCTTTCTTTCTCTTTTCTTTTTTCCTGTTTGGAAACAGAAGGAAGAAGAATTTTTCCAGAGTGAACTCAAACCCTTGGCTCCGATACCATGTAAAGAATAGCAGAATGAATTGCTTGATTATCTCCCTCAAGCATGTTGAGATTTAATTGTAGCATTTACAAGCAATATAGAAAAGGGGAAAAAAGCAATTCATATTCCTAATTACACAATTAAAGGCAGTCCAAGCTTTTCCCATATTTACGAGGTAGCAATTCTTGTCATATTTACAATTTTTTAATATCGACTTTCTTAACTGGAGAAAGAAAAAGAGAAGAAATATTAGCATCCAAATGAACAAGGCAAATCCAATATTGGTCCATGAAAATGAAAACACAAAAATCCACAACGAATGCAGTTTCTCTTATTCCATTTTCTAAGGAAATGGGGATGTCGAACACCTAGAACTCCCCTTTATTTTCATTTCCAAGCTTATCCAAACCTCTACTGACGACTACATTCTTTGTCCATCAAAAGATGAAAAGTGAACTTAATCAGGCACAAGGTTGATATGCATAGTTTTAGGCCAACAGGCAACTGATGTGACAATAATGATAGTTCTCTAAATACTACGACACCATTATAGTCATTATCGTGAATATGATATTCTGCTAGAAATTGCATTCACTTGTCGACTGGAAGTCTCACAACTATAGGAAGCTTTCTGACCCACTTAGATTGTTCTCTAAAACGTTAGCAGGAATAGTACCCACCATCAGATGAATAAAAGCTTAAAGCAATAATGCATTTACCATCTTCAAAGGTTCCCCTGTCCTTAGCCTTGCATTTGGACGAGCAAGTTTAGATTCAAATGGAGTTCTTGGTCTCACGTCTTGAATTGATTCCCATTCCTCACGGGTAAGCATCCTAACTGACCCTTGACCATCAGGCGCATTCTTTATCTTTCTCTCAATCATTTCTTGAGACTTCGAGTCATCATACTGCATGCAAACACAACTGTAGCTTATAAACTACACAGCTGATTTAGATTGTAAAAGCATACAAGCAAGTTTCTTATGCCAAAGAATTGAAAGTAACTTAGTGCTTAGTGCAAGCCAATGATGGCAACTTTGAACTTTGAAGTTTGCGGATTCAGTCAGCTAAATTACATCAACATCCTCAATCATTATTAACAAGATTCCGCTTAAGCTTGTTTACATGGCAACATATGTAATAAAAATAAGCAGCATCTATTCAAACCAAGAAAACCAAAGGTATTTTACAGTATTAGAGTAGTTGTACTATTAACATTCGGTTTCTTTGGTAAGTTACAGTACTAAAGTAGTTCTCCAGTTAAGATTATGAACATCAACGAAACAATCAAGTTATTTTCACATCACTCCAACAATGAAACAACACTAAACTTTTTCAGCTATCACTATCCCCAAGCTTACCTTCTATGCATTTTTACAATCCACCAGAATCACATCAACAAATGAACATACTAGCGCTTTGTCCATTTCAAGGTCATTCGAATTTCAGCCAAATACTAAAAGGATTTAAGTTATATACAATTGTTGGTGTAAATAATTTTTACACTATCGTTATAGTGCGCCCTCCATCTCAAAAAATAATTTTTACACTATCAGTTCAATTTAAATGGCTATAACAAGGTTCTTATTCTATTTTTGAAGTTACTATATCAGACTTGTTATGAAGAGTTACCCATTATTGTAGGTCAGTTAACATGATAATGTATTAAACTATTGTTAATGGAGGTGAGCAGAAGAGGAAAAGGAGATGAGAGAGTAGGGGAAGTAAAATACATTCTCACTGGTTTCAATATTGAGCTACCAGACTGAAATGAAAATAAAGTTCCCTATTTATACACAAGACTAACTAACTAACTAACTTGTTTTAACTTAATCCTACACTAATGCCAACTCATTAACAGCTGGCTAGCTGTGTAACGGCTTCTTAACTAACAGCCTCAACACCCCCCCTCAGCTTGCCTACCAGATGATTTGCTTGCAAGTCAACTAACCCATCCTTGGTTCCAATATGCTGAGTTAGTATCTGCCCTTCTTGAATCTTTTTTCTTACAGAATGACAATCAATATCAAAGTGTTTTGTCCTCTCATGGAAAATGGGGTGAGCTGCAATCTGAATTGCAGCTTTGCTGTCACAAAACAGCTGCACAGGCAAGTTAACCTTCACTCCAAGCTCTTTAAACAGCCCAATTAACCAAGTGATCTCAGCCACAGTTGAAATACTTTGTTTCTTTGATTTCCAGGACACCAAGGCTTGTCCAAACTTCACCATGTAGCCTGTTACTGACTTCCTGGTTTCTACACATGCTCCCCAATCTGAGTCTCAGAATGCTGTCAATTCTGTGCTTCCACCTGCTGGCATAAACAACCCAAGACCTGTTGTGCCCTTAATGTATCTACTACTCTTATGGCTGCATCCATATGAGACTGCTTAGGAGCATGCATGTATTGACTAAGTACCTGAACTACAAAGGCAATATCAGGCCTAATCATAGTCAGGTATAATAGTCTGCCAATCAGCCTTTGGTAGCTGCTTCGATCTTCTAGCTCTTTGTCAACTGAGTCATCATTAGTGTGTAAAAACTTGTCTAGTTCTACAGAGGAGAGCTTGTGATTGAACTTAAGAGGAGTAGCAGCAGTCTACTGCCTACTAATCCCATTTCAGACACTAGCTCAAGTACATACTTCCTTTGATTCATCAAAATCCCTTCCTTGGATCTAGAGAACTCAATACTAAGGAAATACTTCAGTTCCCCCAGATCCTTCATCTTAAACCTAGCTTGTAAATCTTTTCCCACTTGTTGAATGAGTGCTAAGCTAGTCCCGGTCACCAATAGGTCATCCACATATACCAATACTACTATAAGGTCACAGCCTACCTTATGTGTGAACAAAGAATAGTCATAGTGAGATTGAACAAAGTCCATGGCAAGTGCACTAGTAAGCTTCAAGTTCTACTGTCTGGGAGCTTGTTTATGCCCATACAGTGACTTATGAAGCCTGCAAACATTCTGCTGCTGCTGTAACTCCCCCTGGCTGGCAAAGCCATTTGGGATGTGCACGTACACTTCATCAAGGAGATCACCTTGAAGAAAAGCATTGTGTACATTCATCTGGAAAATATACCATCCAGATGTTGCAGCCAAAGCCATCACAGATCTAACCGTCACCATCTTAGCTACAGGAGAGAAGGTCTTCTTATTATCCAAACCTTTTAGTTGACTATATCCTTTGGCAACTAGACTTATACCTCTCCACCTCACCATTAGACTTGTACTTCACTTTAAACACCCATTTATACCCTATAGAGTCTTACCTGGAGGAAGATCAACAATGGTCCAAGTCTGATTAGCTTATAAGGCTGAAATCTCAGCTTTCATGGCCTCAATCCACTTGGGATCTGCCTTGGCCTCATCATAAGACCTTGGCTCAATAATAGATGAATAAGCTGCAAGTGATTCCCTGTAGGCAGGTGAGAGATGATCATAGGTTACACACTGTGATATAGGATGAGCAACAGGATGAAGGCTTGGTCAACACTAGATAGTCTTCTATCCAGATAGGAGGCTTAGTCACCCTAGAAGATCTTCTTAAACCAGGATTAGCAGGAGAAGGAAGATGAGGTGAAGAAGAATGATCAGTAGAAGGGAGAGAACGTGAAGATGAAAGGAATGGACTAGGTTGATCATTCAAGGAAGGTATAGAAGGACGGGGAGTAACAGATGGACCGAGGGAGTCAAGATCTAAGTTGCTCGGACACGGGTGCGGGAGTCCGACACGGGTGTGGATCTAGAGGTCGGATCATTTCAGATGTAAATTCTAAGATTCGAGGATACGGATCCTAGTAAGGATACGAGTGCGGGGATCCGGCTATAAATAATTCAAAAATATAAAAATATAAATATATCTCTAAATTATGAGAAATTTTGTGGAATACTTACATATAGTTTGTCAAATGTGGATTTCTTTTTTATTCTCAAGTTGTAAATAGGTAAAGGATTGATTTCCTAAATAAAATGTGCTATTTTCTTCAAATTTACCCTAGTTTTGGTTCTGATTTCGGGAATCAAATTGTATCTCATCTCGATTTTTTCCGTCCATCGTGGTCAAAGTACCCAAAATTGTTTGACCAAATCCGGTATAGATCCCATACCCACCCCCATACTAGTGTCGTGTTGACACGGGTGCAGCACCTAAATTGCCGTGTCGGAGCAACTTAGGTCAAGATCATGCAAAGCAGGACACTCAGCATCTCTGAATTCTAGAACTGGAAACAAAGGAGAGGGAATTGTGTGTAGATGTTTGAATGGAAAAATATCTTCTCTGAACACAGTGTCTCTGCTAACAAAGAAGAGTTGAGAATAGAGGTCATACAGAACATAACCCTTCTGAACTGCTGAATAGCCTAGATGAACAGCAGGAACAGCTCTAGGACAGAACTTGTTTGTCTTCTTCAAGTTAGTTGCATAACAGACTACCAAAAACTCTTAGATGTTGTAAAGATGGAGACTTGTGAAACAACTTTTTCAAAAGGAGATGCACCCTTCAATACAATATTAGGCAGCCTATTCAGAATGTAAAGAGCAGTAGTAACACATTCTACCCAAAATTTTAGTGGGACACATAGCCATATCAAGAATGGACCTATCTCTTCTTTCAACTCTGCCATTTTGTTGAGGAGTACACAAGAGCTTTGATGAACTATGCCATGTTCACTTGTTTGTTAAAGAATTCAGTGCCATTGTCTGACCTTAGACCCTTGACACTACTGTGCAACTGATTTTTGACTAATAACAGAAAATTTCTCAAATTCAAAATAGATTTTACCTTATCATTCATTAAGAAAAGCCAGATAAACCTTGAGTAGTCATGCACCAAAGTCATAAAATACCTCCTACCATTATGAGTAGGCACTCTATATGGCCCCAAACATCAGCATGTATGAGATCAAATGCATTAATAGAACAGGCATTACTGGAAGAAAAAGGAATTCTGGTCTGCTTAGCAACAGGACACACTGTACAAAAATGCTCCTTCAATTGAACATTCAGCAAACTTCCTATCTTCTTCAGAACTCTTAAAGGTGCATGACCTAACCTCTTAAGCCACAAGACAATATCATCTAAGAAGAATTCTTATTTGCTGCACTAGCATTATTTGCTTTGGACTCACTAACAATGCTATTTACAGGAGGAGTGGAATGAATTGGCCTAGGATCTAACAGTTGCTTGGCATCATCTTGTTCCTCGTGCTTCAAAATGTAGAGACCATGCTCCTCTTTGCCAATCCTCATCACCTTCCCAGCGAAGAGCTCCTAAAATATGCATCACGAAAGAAAGCTACTAGACATCTTAGCTCTTTTATGATCTTGACACTGACATCAAATTGAACTTGAAATCTGGAATATAGAGCACATGATGTACTGATTTATCCTTAAACAATGATAGATCACCAGTGTGACTAATAGTAACCTTTTCATCATTAGGAAGTTGAACTGAATTTTTGTCACTGTCTGATAGTTTCCTAATATTGCTCAGTAGATTCAAGTTGTGAGCCATATGATTAGTAGCACCTGCATCTATAATCCAATTATTGCTCACCACATGAGACATGAGAGTTGTTATTGTACCCGTAGTATTCATTGTTGCAGAATTAGCCATAGTTTCAACCTGTTTTCCTTTGTTCAGCATCTG
Organism: Nicotiana attenuata; assembly: GCF_001879085.1. NCBI lineage: Eukaryota > Viridiplantae > Streptophyta > Magnoliopsida > Solanales > Solanaceae > Nicotiana > Nicotiana attenuata. The sequence goes on along the minus strand of NC_031995.1, from coordinate 7,476,750 downwards.
CAGGATCTGATTATATTGATCCTGAGTGAAGAAAGGTGCTGAGGGGGCACTGCTGAAGAACTACCAACTGCTGAAGCATATGATGGAACCACATTAGCAGTGCCTCCTTGTTGGTTAGGTGAATCAGATGCTATGATGGCATTGTGTGCATATGCACCCTTGGAATCAGGAGTACCTCCCTCTCCTTTCTTGCCTCTAAAATCAGTGGGGTAACATGAAGCTTATAACAATTGTCTCTGGTGTGGCCTTTAAGATGACAAAAGTCACATTGAAGAGATGACTTTCCAAAGTTGTTTCTGGGCTTATAACCACGATTGTAACTACCAGTTGGAGCTTTGTTACTCAGTAGATCTGTAGGATCACCGACACCAACAGTAGCATTGTTTCTTATTTGACTTTCCACATTAATGATCATTGCATACGTCTGATTTATATTAGGTATTGGTCTAGTCATGAGAATCTGATCCTTAGCATTATCAAAAGTGTCATTTAGCCCAGTAAGAAATTGATACAACTTTTGAAGCTGATAATGTTATGCATTTCGTTTAGATTCTGGACAGCCACATGAAGGAGGAGGAACTAAAGCCTCATATTCATCTCATAATTCTCTGAGAAATATTCAAACACAGATAACAGACCTTGTGTTAGCTTCGCAATTTCTTTGTGTAGGTAGAAAGATCTAGATGTATTGACCTTATCAAACCTCTCACAAAGGTCTTCCTAAACCTTGTGAGCACCAGAAACATATATCACAGAACTAAGTAAATTTGTGGCCACAATGTTCATTATCCAAGCTAGCATAATAGCATTACACCTATTTCATAGCTCATGTAAGCTAGGATCAAACATATGTTTTCTATAGGTTCCTAACACAAAACCTAGTTTGTTTTTTCCATGCAATATAATTTTCATAGATCTACTCCACAATGAATAATTCTCAGAACCTCGAAGTTGAATTGAAATGAGAACTGCACCTTGTGTATCAGACGGTTGGATATAGAGAGAGTGATTGTGATGAACTAGGTCTACATTTTGATCATGTAGTGTTCGAGTGGCTGGGGCAGAGGATGTACTTTCTTCGATAGTCATTGCAGTAATCAACAGCAGATCTTCAAAATCAACAATTGAGATTGAAGTTTTCGGCGAATCGAGATTCAATCACAGAGGAACAATCGCCGTAGGTCAAAGATTCGAATACGAGCTCAATTTGTGAGAATTTTCCACTTACTTCTCTTCGCAGCTAGCTTCTCCTAATTGCTGAACCAGGTAACGTCACCGGAGCTCTGATACCGTGTTAATGGAGGTCAGCTATAGAGGTGAGCAGAAGAGGAAAAAGAGATGATAGAGCAGGGGAAGTGAAATACATTCTCACTGGTTTCAATATTGAGCTACCAGACTGAAATGAAAATAAAGTTCCCTATTTATACACAAGACTAACTAACTAACTTGTTTTAACTTAATCCTACACTTATGCCAACTCATTAACAGCTGGCTTCTAGCTGTGTACCTGCTTCTTAACTAACAGCATCAACAACTATACACTATCAGTGCGAAACTTTTATTTATAATTGTGGTGTCCATACCATGTATCAAATAACTCTGCCAATCAAGGCTTGGGAGTGGGAATAAATCACCTAGTGTTATTTGCCTCCCCTAAGTTACTATATCAGGCTTTCTATGAAGTGTTACCTATCATCGTGGGTCAAATTAACCTGAACGTGTAAAAATTTATACACCGTCAGTGCGCAAAACTGAAACTCATACTAAAATAGGATCTAAACTGCAATAGAACCATCCCATTTTCGAATTGAGACAGTACAGTAACAAAGTGCCACACACACTAAATATAATACATACCATCATGAGGAGCTTAGCAAAAAGTGCGGTACCAACGACAGTGAGTATCATTGGCATAGTAGCTGTGTCAAGCCATGCTCTTGATTCTGGAACTTGAACGAATAATTGGTTCTTACGAGGATCTTTTCGTTTCTTCTTCTCCTTCAATTTAGCAAGATTCATCTTTAAGGTTTCACTAGGGCGATCACGAGACAACGTGTGAACTTGTCTACTAAATTGGCATAATTTTCTACGAACACCCAGCATAATCGGACGAAATGAGGGGTTTAGGGTTTTTGATGAGTAGAGTGTCGATCAAAGCTGTTAATTCAACTTACCAAATGAATTTTGGTAAACTTTCTTCTATAGTAATGCAATCGGAAAAGCTGATTGTATTCTTTAGCTGAAGCTCTGATTTTTTTTGTACTTTCTCATTCTCTCACTTCTGTTAACCAAAACGCCGAGGGGAAAGTGTGGTTGTATTAGCTATAATTTATAAGTCGCACTTGCCAATTTATAATTCTCATTGAATGAATGCGTTTATAAATTATAAGTTACGTTTAACTGCATACAAGTCGCAGTCATTTAGTATAATTTATTCCTTTCTAAATAATTTAAGGGTTAGTTATACCAGACGCCCTTATTTGACTCAGTTTCGAATAGACTCACTATGTTTTAAAATTAAACTTGTACACATCCTATATTATGGAAATTTTACACTTACACCCCCTATGAGTAATATCTCATTATCTCTAAGTAACTATACTAAAAATATGATTATTAAAAGACAAATTAATTAAAAATAAAAACTCTTTTTGTAGTTTCTATTTTGTAGATCCTGATAAATCCACAACATAATCTTTTTTTTTTTGTAATAAATTTGATCCAAATAATGGCTTTAATGGCTTTGTTATGAAATTGGTATTGCTCTGTGTAGCTGGTGACCTATAGCAAATCATATTCAGATTAGACTGTGAGCCTGTTTGGATTAGGGGTAGGCATCGGTCGATTTGGTTCGATTATGAATATTATCGGTTTAGCATATCGGTTATCGGTTTACAAATTTGATAAACCGATAACCGAACCAATAAGATATCGGTTATCGGTTATCGATTAATCGGTTGTCGATCATTATCGGTTCGGTTATCGGTTTACCCGATAAGAAAACTCAATCTAGTATTAAGCGAAAAAGAGAAGACAATTCACCAGAGTTAAGCAAAAAAGAGAAGAATTCACATATAGTATACTACCCATTTATGCGTTCTGTCCGGTGGCCACAACTGGAAGAGTACTAATTCTTCAACAACGGTTGTCCAAATACATTAATAATAATACAAAGTAGTAACAATTTCACCTTAAAATTAACAAGTCCAAACATATAGTACTAACAATCCAAGATAAACTAAGATAATTGTTTAGTTCAAATAGTCTAACCCTAAAAAAGAAAACCGTAACGAACAAAAACCTTAACGTAATCTCGTAGCACTAGGGCCGTAATACTANTTGTCAAAGCTCAGCGTACTGTATAAGACTAAAGACTTACGCTAGGAGTAACTAGTAAGGTATATGAAGAATGAAGATGAAGCAATGGAAGAGTGCGGCTGAGAAAGAATAGGAGAAAATGAACTGAAGCCCTAGCATATGTATATACTTAAGGGTAAAGTCATAATTTTATTAATTCTTATTGGGTTATCGGTTAACCCATTAACAAAATTAAAAAACCGAGGCCCGAACCGATAACCCAATAGTGAAAAATTCTAAACCGTTACGATAACCCAATAAACAATTAACGGTTCGGGTTATCGGTTTTACCCGATATATGCCCAGCCCTAGTTTGGATGCGCTTGTTTTAAGTGATTTTTAAACCAAAAATAGTTTTTAAACCATAAGTTAGAAATTTTAATTTTTGATTTTTGGCTTGTTATTATTATTTTAGCTTAAAAATAAGTGCTTAAACAAACTTTTTTACTTTTATCTAAACACTACAAAATAACTTAAAAACTATTTTGGCTTAAAAACACTTAACGCTTACCCATTCAAACGGGCTATGATTCTAAGAGGGTGTTTGGTTAAGCTTATAAGCTGGTCAAACTAGCTTTTAAGTACTTTTCGGCTTATCTACGTATTTGGTAAAGTTAAAAGTGCTTATAAGCCAAGTGCTTAAAAGTTAAAAATAAGCCAAAAGCCATAAGCTGGTCACCCCCAGCTTATGAATTTTTAGCTTATTAACACTTTAAGTTTGACCAAGATTTTACTATTTTATCCTTAAAATATTCCTTTTTAGAACAAAACTCCTACATAGATACTCACGGCCTCGAATATTCAACCTAAACCCCCCTCCCCCACCTCTTCAAGTCTGCAATTCTCATTGACTATTTAAGATAAGCAAATTCTCTATTCCTTTGTATACTTATATCTATGTGATTGTGTATTAATCTTTGAACTGTATGTAATAAATGAGGACATATCAAATTTTTGGTGTATTGCTTTCTAAGTGTTGTGGTGATAAGACAATGCTTGTTTCTCTTCAAATAATTTGTCCTATTTAGGTTTATTTTTTACTGAGAAACTTTTGTCAATTTATTAATTATTATAACTTATGATTAATCTAAGCACGGTTGTATTTAAAATAAAATGACAAATAGAATATTTTATATTTGAATAGATCTGGAATCTAAACTTTTGAAGAAATTACGCCCTTATAAGTGTAAATAGTTCTAAGGTTATTTAAGTCATTTTAACAGAAAAAGAGTTTATCAGCACTTTTTTATCAAATATTGCAGCAACTTATTATCAATTTCAGCACTTGTACCCAAACACGTAACTGCTTATTTATTAAACTAGTTTCAGCACATAAAAGTGTTTTTCAGCACCTAATGCTTATCAGCTACTTCAAATCAGCTAATTCGAACGGGCTCTAAATTTGTAGGGCCAAGGTGTAGAACATACTCCCAACTTTTCTATTTTACATTTTCTTCTGGCTTGTCTCTTCCCCATATAGTTACTCTTTTTGTTGTTTTCACGTTCCCGAAATATTTACTAAATTTTGCAATACTAAAATCATCTAAAATCCTAAAAGCCTTAATTGTTTGGCCAATCAATTTGTTGATTAGATCGGAATGAATTTGATTAATTAGACTAGTAAATTTGAATTGGAAAGTTAACTTGATCCAAATTCCAATCCCACATGAATCCAAAAGTTATCCAACATACCCTTTAAAGTGGGCAATATATTGAAATACATAGCAAATCTAACACTTGCTTGTATTACAGAATAGAGTTTACTTGTTTAATTTGTTTAAGTGAGTATATTTATCCTATATTTTTTTTTAAGGGAAAAGGGCCTAAAATACCCAAATCGTATGCTAAGTAGTCTATAAAAAACTCTCGTCCATCTATCTGCCTGAAAATATATATGACGTCAATTCTATTGTCAAAATTGCCCCGTGACTAACGCACTTCATGTGGGCCTCTCATTAAATGATGTGGCATTCTTTCATTTGGCCATGTGGCTCAGCGGGGCTGAAATTATATTTGGGTAAATTTTGACCAATTTAACCGATCCGACCCACTCTTTTTTATGTAGGCCAGTTATTTTACCTTATACCCAACGACAAAACACTCATTTTTTTTACCGTTTCTCTCATTTCCTCTATCTAAACCATCAAATGGCGATTTCATGATTTCTTTAGGGTTCGTGGTTTGCTCCGATTTGGTAGGAACAACACATAAACAACTTTGATTTCCAGCACTATCTTGCAATATCATTCGATTAAAGTAAGTATTTACAACTTTAAGTTATTAAATTGTAGGGTTGGGGAATATTTGGGAACTGACAAGTTTATGTCTTTTGCATGTGCTGATTTTATGTTACCTGAGCTATTTTTGTACCTTTCTAGATTTATTTATGTTACTTTTATTTTTGGTGGTCCTTATCGTGTTGGTCCTACATATTAAAGCTAGGGTTTTTGTCGATTTGTATAATAAATTGATGGTGGGGTTTCATATCTTTATATTTATTGTTTAAGCCTTGACTACTGCTGATGTGGTCCCATTTTGCACATATCTTGGGGTGATCCCACGTCACCCTATTCCATATAGGCTCGACAACAGAACATAACTGAATATCTTTACTTCAACCTTAGCCCGTAAACCACAGAATCCAATTTCTAACGTCCGAAAGTTCTTACAAGACCCGAACTTCGCATCTACACACTGTATAAGTCTGAACAAGTTGTATCAAGCCATAACCACAATCCAAGATGCATTCAAATGACATACCACACGACTCACGTACTCGTAGCAAAATTTCCGATCACAGTAGATGCTCAAAACAACCCAATACCGGTAATAAATCTCATATCAAACAAAACCTCGTTCTAAAACTTTTATACACCGCAGATGATGTAGGAAACATGCAGAAACTCATAACTATTCATCATATCAACAAGCCATGGAGCTCTCTCTCGTTTGATAAGAACCAAAGCCAAATCCTAAGCCAACTTCCGATATTATTCTTCCGTAATCAAATCCGATAGTATCCATTCTAGGTCCAATGACCTAATCTCATCAAACACAACCACTCTAGTGACTTGGCACATCAATACAACCTAAAGCCACAACCTCTGCAATCCGTGCACCAATAAGCAAAAATCCAAATGTACTCAATCATGGAAACAAAACCATCCTGCAAGTTCAACAAGTACCACCACAATCGCAATGCTACGAACCCATCATACATAGTAGAACCAAGACACACGAATCTAACACAAAGGATCATATCTCAACATAACTCTATTTCAATGCGTGACCCCATCCAAACACTGATCTATATAAAATACCTTAAGGCACCATTCCCGAAATCAAAGACCACGCGCAATTCGACATCAAGTACCCAAGATGCATGGCCATAACCACATAGAAACAAATAACACAATACCACAATTCGGAAAGAACATAACCAATGCACAATCACTCATTCAACACCCTAATACCCACATCACTCTAATTTCGCTATAGGACCAAATAGAACTGCACCGTGTGTGCATATAGCCAACGAATCACCACCCCTCGTGGAATAGAAGGGTAACTCATAGAATATATCAGAACACGAATAAGCTCAACTCTAATCGAATGGTACATCCCTCAATAATAGCAGTACGGAGTCAACCAATTTGACCTGGTGTGGAATACATATCCTTATTGTGCCCACCAATGGACCCCAAATCAACTCTGGTCACCCACAAATAGATAAATAACCCCCTGAAAGTCCACAATGACTTAATCATAACACATACTATCATGGGGCTAGCTTTGGCCACAACTTCACAGTCTACAACCACGAAACAATCTACTTCTGAGAACTCCCAGTCTCCAAATTCATAGAACACACGAATCACCCTATCTACTCCCAACCTACTACCAAACTGTCCTATTTCTCCGACTTCCTTCCAAATCACCCTCAAAGTGGCACTTCTCCTTGCCAGAACACCACGATCCTTAACCAAAACTCACCCTACGAGACCCTAGCTTAGAACCACACCACTCTAAGGCCCATAAGCCGCTGAATTCTCTCTTAAGTACCCCAAAAGTATCACAACCGAGATATCCATTCTGAAGAGACCTTCTGTGAGTCTAAATTTTCTTCATTTTTTTTATACCGAAATGTAAAATCCATAATGACATAGAAATATCGCGAGCCTCGACACCATCCAATGTAAATCTCAGATCCTAGCCATATACCAATGCGGAAAAACTCACAATTGCTATATATAAATCTTGAATCCATTAGAACTTTCTCGAGAGTCAACCATTCTGTCTAAATCTCAATAGAGCCGCCCAAACAGGCCAAACGACTTGTGCCTCATTAGCACAACAACACCCAAAGAAGTAACCCATATCTCTAAACAACCGAGTGAACCCCTACTCCATGCACACTATATCTGTCACGAATAGCAAAGTCAAATCATTCCACGATTTCCATATACCCATAAACTGTAATACATCACGCATCCCGAAATTCCTTACTTAAGCCATCCTCAAAACCGACCTCTACAAGTCATATCTGATTCATAAGTATGCCTCGAATCAAAACCAGTACAACACATAACAATGAAATCCAATTATTGATAATAGTCTCCCCCACTTGGCTCAAAGCCATAGCTAAAGACAGTCGATAACTTACAATATCCATACTCTATTCGTGCCATAATACTGCAGTGAGATTCAACTAAGTCCTTCATAAGCTCGTGCAACACCAACCATCTGATACTTCAAATTATTTACAAATCTTGCATCCATCCTTGTCACAGTTAAGCCAACTTCCTCAAGCGATCCAAACTCAAACTGTAACACATATAATCCACTGGTAAGAGAGAACTCTCCCCAAAAACAACATAAAGAATCACACAACTTCTGGACACCCCGTAAGAGATAACCCACCTGCTCAGCCCCAAACTGGCAGCCCTTATGTCCCACCACGACCATAACTACTAAGCATTCACTACATCTTCCCGAGTCTAAGCTCGTCAACAGAACATAAGAATATGCTTCACCCCACGAATGAACAACATGAAAAATCTTTCAACACACTTATAACTCGAGACTATACGTCACATCAAGACAGCAATCAAACACCCAATAGTCCTTTTTACATCTCAAGCAACCTATTCTCGTCGAAATCAAACCATCTGAACACATCTCACAGTCACATCATACTCATCATAGAGCCATCCAGCCACTCATCGAGTCACAAATTCCACTCATAGGGACGCTACCAGAAATATAAGTCCAAAAGCACGTGCTCGCACAATAGAAATCCCCGTGCTCAAGCTATAGTCAAAACCCGGCCTCAAGTCTTCCAGACTGGCCCATCATCAGCACATAGAAATCACATCTCGCATCCCATCCATGGAATCACTAGCCGCCGATACACAGTTGATATCGAGCGCTCACATGCGCACATGAATGCGTGGAAGGGATTTCAAAGAGTTATACTTCAAGATGAATCAATTTCGCACGATAAAGAAGGAATGATAGGAAATTTATCCTAAATGCCCTGTAGCCTCTCGACGATAGTATGGACATCATCATACCGATCCTCAAGACTCCACTAGGCACTTGCTCATGACTCGTAGAACCTATGAACCTAGGGCACTGATACCAACTTGTCATGACCCAATATCCAACTAGTCATGATGGCACCTAACCCAACCCGCTAGGTAAGAAATAACCAACTATCCAATTTAATGAGATTTATTAAGAGAAGAAAAGGTAATACAACCGCTTTTATACAAAGAATTTCCCAAGGACTAGTAATACAAATCATGAGCTTCTAAAATTTTTGAATTTACAAAGCTGGTATGAAATAAAGTACATCATCTATTTGAAATATACATGAACAGATAAAAATTCTAAAGCTACCAAGATCAAGAGGCAGCTACGACCGGAACGCAGGTACGTTTTCAAATCCAGCTCCCTCTGTGCGCAGCAACATCGACATCCAACATCTTCATGCAAGGTGCAGGAGTGTAGTATGAGTACAATCAAATCCATGTACTCAATAAGTAACAAACTTAACCTTAGGTTGAAAGTTGTGACGAGCTGGGACAAGGGTCAGAGTCCAACTCCAATAACCAGCCTAAATTCATAACAATATAATAAAAGTGTTACAAGAAATAACTCATAGATAAGATGCTCAACTCGCTCACAGTTACGGAAAAATAGGCATGTTTTTCAAGTATAACAGTCAATTCCAAATCTTTCACCGATAACACAAAAAAAGTATGAGTAAGTTTGAAAAGTGTGATTTTTTCCAAAGACCCTACAACAATAAACAAGATGTTTCATTTTTGGGTAGCAAGAGGAATATACATCTCTATGCCTACGTGTCAATATACAAGTGAAATCATGAATGTCACCAAAATCAGGTAGCAGAAGAAAATGCATCTCTATGCATGTATCTCAAGTACGCATGTCAAATGCATTGTATCTCAGTGATGAACTTATGTACTCACACTCTCAGAGTACTCAATTTCACTATCTCACACTTTTCACTCATCACGCTCAATCACTCGACACACTCAATTACTCAGTATTGTACAAGGCAAATCCAGCCCAAACATAATAACTGCTAGCAACTCACTCACTAGGGTGTACAGACTTCGGAGGGGCTCCTTCAGCTCAAGCGCTATAAACCGCACGGACAACTCACGTGATATAGTGTCAATATCTGGATCCCCACGGATAACTCATGTGTTGCACGGACAACTCACGTGATGTACGGACAACTCACGTGCTGCACGGACAACTCACGCGCTATAGTATCGATATCCTCACAATCAGGCCCTCAGCCTCACTCAGTCATCAATCTCTCCAGTCTCTCGAGCTCACCATACTCATGCTAAGCAGCCCAAATCGATGATATGAGATGTGACAATATACAAGAACAAATGCTGAGATATGATATATAATGATGAATGCGACTGAGTACATAACTGCAGTTATGCAAATAACTCAACAGCAAAATGTTACATCCCGTACTTTAACATTAGGATGAGTTATAGTAATCCATATGTGCTTGAAGGGATTAAGACCATTCATGAGATTATAAAGAATTTGTGACTATGTTATTGTAAGACCCCGTAAGTTTAACAATCTTGATACCGTTATATACATTTGATATGGTATTTTGAGTGGAATATTTTTGTAAAAAAGTTTGAAAAATATGGTTTTATATAGTTATTAATATTACTACTTTCGAATATGCTTTAAATTATACACATAATATGAGAAAGTTTATGAGATTTTCTTTATTGTAAAGATAGAAATTATTTTCTCACAAGAAAAGAAGGTTATCTTTTTACCATTTTAAGAATTAAGCGTACGAAAATTTGTACTCTTTATATGAGATGAAAAAAATTAGAAGTTGAGAAAATATATGTATTTTTACATGGATATTTTAATGAAATAATAGTATATTTATTGATTTTATATGGTACCATAATTTATTAATATTTTAATATTTTAATAGTAGTACTTTAGGATGAGGACACGACTATTTTCGAGGTTATAAGTATTACACTATTTCAAACAAGTGATAAGTATATTCGTTAATGTGAGAGGGTAAGCGAATCGAAGAAAATGAGTTTCGTCGAAGTTTGACAATTTGGGATAAAATACGGTCCAAGCTATAATACCCGGTATTTATGGACTAGTGCCATACAAGGTACCACATGACCATGATAGTAAGGTGTATAAAGTAGGTTAAAAGTGAGTAGTATCTTATGATTTGAGATAATTCTTAATTATGTGAATAATTAATTAATTGTGGGGATAATTATGGTATTAAATAGGATTAAGTGGATAAAGATTTTGTTATGGGCTGCCATATGGCATTAAGCTAGGCTAAGGTGGCACCAATGTGCATGATGAGTCATAACACATAAGATACCTTGTTTACACGTGAAAGTCTTTGGATAATTACCTTTGTTTTGGTTTCTTTATTAGTGATATAAGTTGAAGAATTTTGGAAGACATGACAAGAAGAAGGCCGAAAGAATTGTTTGATGATGTGCAGTATGGAGTGAATATTAGTCGGACAAGAAATAACGTGCTATGATATCAAGAATATCATATGGATTTTTCCCTACTTCGACCCGGCGTTACGTGTTTTTCGCAAAGACGTGTGTTAGAGGAATTGTTAAGAGAATCGGCTCAGGTATGTTAAGACTACCCCTTCTTCCTTTTGGCATGATCCAAGTAATGATACGTAGACGTAATGCTATTCTATAAGTAGTTCTACTCTTAGCAGTTAAGAATGTCTATGTTATTCATTCCTATAAAGTGATATTCAAGTATGTCTAAGTATATTCCTAAGTCTCTATTGAGGTATTTGATAAAGATGTTAATGTTCATAATGGTATTATATGCATCAACATTTACCACCGCGCTACGGCCGGTTGGGAAGTTACACATTTACCACCGGGCTATGGTCGGTCGGGCAATCATGAATTTACCATCACACTACGGCCGATTAGGCAGTTACACATTTACAACCGAGCTACAACCGGTCGGGCAGTCATGTATTTACTACCGCGCTACGGTCGGTCGGGAAGTTACCACCAATCTGTTATGCAGTCATGCATCATAAGATATGGATAATAGTCTCAAAGGGAAGTATTATATGTACATAAGTATAATAAGTATGCATATGCGGTAGCACTTCAGAGATTCAGGTTGATTTTTATATGTCTTTAGTTACTATTAACTTATTGTTATATTTCAGTTCCGCCTTACATACTCGGTACATTATTCGTACTGACGTCTGTTTGTTGGGGACGCTGCATTCATGCCTGCAGGTATAGATAATCAGTTTGACGAGCCCCCATAGTAGACGAGGGTAGCATTAAGCGAATGATCGGTAAGACTCCACCTCATTTGGAGTGCAGCCGAGTCTATGAGTCATCATGTCAGAGTTTTGCTACAGACTTATGGGTAGGGCGGTACCCTGTCCTATTTGATGTCAAATAATCTTAGAGGCTTTGTAGACAGAGGTTCATTTTGTATAGTATGTCAGAGGCCTTGACGGCTCATATGTATTCATGTTTTAAGAATGATAGTTCATTGATATAGCGCTTGCCCACTTATTGTTATACATTACAAGTTGTGGCCATGTTGGCCCAAGATAGTAAGAAGAAAAAAAATGAGTTCAAGACTGGTTCGCTCGGGTAGTACGAAACCGGGTGCCAGCCACGCCTCTTCGGGTTTGGGGGCGTGACAAAGTGGTCTCACTTTATGGGTGTGTTGCGCGCCACGTCTATAATTGAGAGGCTATGGGGCATTTAGGAAATGTTACCCTTCTTTTGTTTCCAGATCGTGCCATAGAGCTAAGTCGTAAGAAGTCAGTATAAAGCTTCCACCGATTTTTGTATGCACCAGAGGTGCTATCACAATGGAGCTTTAAGGCGTAGATGTAATTTCTACCTATGTGGAAGGGAGGTTATGAAAGCGACAGAAGATACGATGCGATATTGAAAGGTAAGTAAGGTAAAGGTGAAGAAGATATGATATACTCAAGTACAAAAGACTGTGAATAGTCAAGCAGATAAAGGTTGGGTTTAGTTTAGTTTACAAAGGAGACCCTAGAAAAAATTTTGTAAATCTCTAAGAGTTAACATTCAAGGACGAATGTTTCTAAAGGGGGGAATGATGTTATATCCCGTACTTTAATATTAGGATAAGTCGTAGTAATCCATATGAGTTTGAGGGGATTAAGACCATTCATGAGGTTATAAAGGATTTGTGGCTATATTATTGTAAGACCACGTAAGTTTAACAACCTTGATACCGTTATATACATTTAATATGGTATTTTGAGTGGAACATTTTTGTAAAAAAGTTTGAAAAATATGATTTTATATAGTTATTAATATTACTACTTTCAAATATGCTTTAAATTATATACATAATATGATAAAGTTTACGAGATTTTCTTAATTGTAAAGATAGAAATTATTTTCTCACAAGAAAAGAAAGTTATCTTTTTACCATTTTAAGAATTAAGCGTATGAAATTTTTTACTCTTTATATGAGATGAGGAAAACTAGAAGTTGAGAAAATATATGTATTTTTACGTGGATGTTTTAATGAAATAATAGTGTATGTATTGATTTTACCATAATTTATTAATATTTTAATAGTAGTACTTTAGGACGAGGACAAGACTATTTTCGAGGTTATAAGTATTACGCTATTTCAAACAAGTGATAAGTAAATTCAAGAAGGTGAGAGGGTAAGCGAATCGAAGAAAATGAGTTCCGTCGAAGTTTGAAAATTTGGGATAAAATACGGTCCAAGCTATAATACCCGGTATTTATGAACTACTATCATACAAGGTACCACATGACCATGATAGTAAGGTGTATAAAGTAGGTTAAAAGTGAGTAGTATTTTAAGTAATTTGAGATAATTCTTAACTATGTGAATAATTAATTAATTGTGGGGTTAATTATGGTATTAAATAGGATTAAGTGGATAAAGATTTTGTTATGGGCTGCCATATGAAATTAACTAGGCCAAGGTGGCACCAATGTGCATGATGAGTCATAACACATCAGATACCTTGTTTACACGTGAAAGTCTTTGGATAATTTCCTTTGTTTTGGTTTCTTTATTAGTGATATAAGTTGGACAATTTTGGAAGACATGACAAGAAGAAGGCCGAAAGAATTGTTTGATGATGTAGAGTATGGATTGAATATTAGTCGAATAAGAAATAACGTGCTATGATATCAAGAATATCAAGTAGGGATTTTTCCCTACTTCGACCAGACGCTACGTGTTTTTCGCAAAGACGTGTGTTAGAGTGACTGTTTAGAGAATTGGCTCAGGTATGTTAAGGCTATCTCTTCTTCCTTTTGGCATGATTCAAGTAACGATACGTAAACGTAATGCTATTCCATAAGTAGTTCTACTCTTAGCAGTTAAGGATGTCTATGTTATTCATTCTTGTAAAGTGATATTCAAGCATGCCTAAGTATATTCCCAAGTCTCTATTGAGGTATTTGATAAAGATGTTAATGTTCATAATGGTATTATATGCGTCAGCAATTACCACCGCGGTATGGCCGGTTGGGCAGTTACACATTCACCACCGAACTATGGCCGGTCGGGCAGTCATGCATTTACCACCGTGCTACGGCTGGTTGGAAAGTTACACATTTACCATCGAGCTACGGGCGGTCGGGCAGTCATGCATTTATCACCGTACTACGGCCGATCGGGCAGTTACCATTGATATGTTGGGCAGTCATGCATCATAAAATATATTTGTAAAAGTCTCAATGAGAGGTATTATATATACATAAGTATACATATACGGTGGCACTTCAGAGATTCAGGTTGATTCTTATATGTCTTTAGTTAATGTTGACTTATTGTTATGTTTCAGTTCCGCCTTACATACTCGATACGTTATTCGTACTGACGTCCGTTTGTTGGGGACACTGTATTCATGCCTGCAGGTATAGATAATCCGTTTGACGAGCCCTCATAGTAGACGAGGGTAGAATTAAGCAAAGGATCGGTAAGACTCCACCTCATTTGGAGTGCAGTCGAGTCTATGAGTCATCGTATCAGAGTTTTGCTACAGACTTATGGGTAGGCTGGTACCCTATCCCATTTGATGTCAAATAATCTTAGAGGCTTTGTAGATAGAGGTTTATTTTTTACAGTATGTCAGAGGCCTTGACGGCCCATATGTATTCATGTTTTAAGAACGATGGTTCATTGATATAACGCTTGCCCACTTATAGTTATACATTACAAGTTGTGGCCATGTTGGCCCATGATAGTTAGAAGGAAAAAAACGAGTTAAAGAGTGGTTCGCTCGGGTAGTACGTCACCGGGTACCAGCCACGCCTATGCAGGTTTGGGGGCGTGACATAAAGAACGACCACTACGGGTCCCAATAATACCAACAAATAACATAAACATAATTTCTAACATCAATTACAACAGGTGCTCACATAGAGTACAGTAGAAATGTTGAGATAAGATAGCTACACAGTTCCATGGAATTGACCAAATCACCATTTCTACGGTGCACACCCACACACCCGTCACCTAGCATACGCGTAAGCTCAACATCAATCACATACCACGTAATTCGGGGTTCCATACCCTCAACACCAAGTTTAGAAGTGTTACTTACCTTGAACAAGCCAATCCAATGCCGAGCAAGCTAAGTGATACTCTAAAAATGCCATCTTGCGCGTACCAACCTTCGAACTTCTAGAAACTAGCCAAAAGTAACTCAAATACATCAAATAAAGCCCAAGGAAACAATTCCAAATGATAAAGGTCGAACCCTTAATCAAAAGCCCAAAATCATCCCAAAACTCAAACCCAGGCCCGTACCTCGGAACCCGACAAACTCACAAATCCGATAACACATTCAATACGAGTCCGGCCATACTAGTTTCACTCAAATCCGACTCCGAATCGATGTTCAAAACTCAAAAACTCACTATATGAAACTTTAAGCTAAAACCCCAAATTTCTCTTTAAAATTCATAATCCAATTACCAAAAACGAATATAGAATCACGAAATATAATCGAACTAAGTATAAAACAATTGCCCCATCCTTGTGATGAAATTACTCTCCAAAGTCGCCCAAAATCTAGCTCTCTGTCTCAAAAATGAGAATAAAACGACCAACTCTCGAAAATATAGCTTCTGCCCAGTGATTTTCGCTTTTGCGAACAAAGGGTTGCTTTTGCAACAAAATTCCTGCTTCTGTGGAAAACACTGGAGGTCTGCTCTTCTGCACCTGCACAACAGGCACCGCTTCTACACAAGCGCAGGTGCGAGACAAAACACGTTTCTACGAACATACCCGCTTCTGCCATCACAGCTTCCGCTTCTGCGCACACGTAGGTGCGCCTCTTCCTCCACTTCTGCGATGATCCCCAGCCAAGCCTTCCTCTGCTTCTGCGACCAAGTGTACGCATATGCTTCCATTCTTCCGCAAATGCGGAAACACCAGAACCAGTAGCCTTAGCCAAATGCAACATGCGACGAAAAGGTTTGAACCTCATCCGAAACTCACCCAAGCCCCTCGGGACCCTGTCCGAATATACCAATAAGTTCCATGACATAACACGAACCTACTCGAGGCCTCAAATCATGCATAACAACATCAAGACGACGAATCCCACCTCAAATCAATAGTAATAAACTTAGAACTTTCAACTTCTAAAACTCGTGCAGAAACATATCTAATCAACTTGGAATGAACTCAAATTTTGCACACAAGTCCCAAATGACATAACGAAGTAATTCCAATTTTCGGAACCACAATCTGAATATCCACAAAGTCTACTCTCTATTAAACTATAAACTTTCAAATCCTTCAAATTTCCAATTTTCACCAATTTGTGCCGAAGCCTTCTAGAAATATCCAAATATAAATTCGAGCATACGCCCGAGTCTAAAATCACCATCTGGACCTAACGGAACCATCAAAACTTTGTTCCGGGTTCGAATTCACAAAAGTAAAATTTAATCACCTCTTCCAACTTAAAGCTTCAATCATGAAATTCATTCTTCCAAATCGATTTCGAATATACCTGGAAACCAAAATCGACGATTCACACAAGTCATAATACATCATACGATGCTGTTCAAGGCTTCAAATAACTGAACGAAATGCAAATATTCAAAATGACCGGTCGGGTCATTACGTAGATGCCGTAAGGAATGTATGTCCACAATCATATCACAGATATTGTGCAAGGCATATATTAAGCAAACTGGAGAAAAGATTAGAAGACTTATGAGATGAAAAAATTAATGTGGTGGTGTTCTTGGAGCACATATGAGGAAGAATTTAAGGATATATTGAAATAATTAGGTTAAGTGTTTGAGGATGTTGTCAGGGACTTGCTGAAATATCCTCCAGTAAGCTGGTGTAAAGCTTACTTTGATGCCCAATGTAAGAAACCAATGGTGGACAACAACTTTACTGAGTCTTTCAACTCTTGGATTCTTGAAGCTAGCCAATTGTGAAGATGCTTGAGGATATAAGAATGAAGGTGAAGT
Source organism: Nicotiana attenuata (assembly GCF_001879085.1). Lineage (NCBI taxonomy): Eukaryota > Viridiplantae > Streptophyta > Magnoliopsida > Solanales > Solanaceae > Nicotiana > Nicotiana attenuata. The sequence goes on along the minus strand of NC_031995.1, from coordinate 7,459,312 downwards.
GTACTGTTAATTTGTTCGTTTGTCTATTGTTGACTAATTGGCTATCTGCTTGCTAGTTTATCTAACTGATGTAAGAGTGAAGAATTAACAACTGCTTGTTAAATAGTCTATTATTGACTAACTGCTTGTTTACTGGTTGATAATTGAAGGTGATGAATCAACTAAAGGATAGAGCAGATGGAGTTAGTAGTTGGAGAGGTGAATACAACCCATATGTAATGGAGCTATACAATGATTATAGAGAGATGGTTTCAAAGTGCAAGGAAAATTTCAATGGAGATAGGGTTTTGAAATAATTGAAGCTATACTTGTGGTTTTTGTGGCAAGCCAAACAATAATAAAAGAAGTTGTCCATTAGCCAATAACTTATACTTACAATCTACTGTTTATACTTACAATTGGCTACATGATGCTTGTTCATGTACTAGGTTTTTAGACAAGTAAATATTGTGACAGTGGTACAGGTTTTTGGATCACACATTTACTTGTCTAATAGCAATATTTTGTTGGGCTTAAATCTTAAAACAATGTATGTTTGCTACTCGATTATTGGAAATGTTCTTGTTGTCTATCTATAAGAGATGATTCTCTTTGACTTAGTAATTTTCCGAATGTTGCATGAGAGTAAAAAGAATGGTAAAAAGCTTCATTTCATACCAACAAAGAACCATTACATTTGCAGCATTACAACATCTGCAGAGTTACAACATCTGAACCAAATTGATAAACATATGCAAATTAAAACATCGACAGAATTACAAAATAACCTAACTACACTACATCTTCTTGAAAACTAGCACCAACACAAAGACAACCCAAGAAAACACAATAAACCATTTTATCGTTTGTAGTTTATCCTCCATCCTAGCGACATCATCTAAGTTTGCTGAATTAATTCCCTTCATCTCTTTCATTATTTTCTCCATTTTCAGTCTTTCAGCAAAAACAACATCTTCTAAGTTAGCCACCATCTTCTTCAAATAATTTCTTTCAACTTCCACTGACTTCAGTGAAGTATACAAGTTATTGATTGACATCGTCACATGTAGTGGCATCTCTACATCCCGCCATTCCCACAAACCACGTGAAGCTTCCTCGTCAAAACGAGGGCATTTATAGAATCGACGACCACCGTTCAAATGAGTCTTAGCCATAAAATGATTTGCAATTAAACCACAACGACGCAACGAACCAGAAGAGACACAATTTTCAAACATTCGAATTTTTTGTATTTCAATGAAGGCGCAACTTTTACAGCCAACCACAGGATTCGAAGAAAAAAGACAAGAATTAATTAGTTGAAAAAGCGAAATTTGGGGAAGAAGATTATATGAGCAACTTGATGCTCTGGGTTCTAAATTGGGGAAGAAGACGAGTAAAATATGTGGGTATAGGGTTAAAAGAGTGGCTATACGGAAAAAGAGTTGGTTGGATCGGTTAAATGGGTCAAAATTTACCCAAATATAATTTTAGCCCACTGAGCCACGTGGCCAAATGAAAGAATGCCACATCATTTAATGAGAGGCCCACATGAAGCGTCGTTAGTCGCGGGGGCAATTTTAACAATAGAATTAACGTTCTATATATTTTCAGACGGATAGGTGGACGGTTTTTTTTATAAACCATTTAGCATACAATAGGGGCACTTTAAGCCCTTTTTCGTTTTTTAGTGTAAAGAAGGCTAAAATAGTGATTACTTAGTGTACTAAATTAAAGAACATTTTTAAAATAGTGAATATTCGCTTATACTAATTTGCTTTAGAGAAAAGATGTAAAATTAAAACTGAGTAAATTTTCTAAAACTGTTTGTTCAATTTGAACGAGCTTTTAGAACCACATTTGAGGAATTTTGAATTATAAAATTAATTCTTCTATCTCATTCTACACAAATTATGTCATGTTCTTACATTTCGGAAGAATATTTGGGGTGGATATTGTATTTCTTCCCAAATTGTGAGTGTCGTGCTGATTACCTCATAATCCAATAGTCGGACTCTCTATGGTGTAGGAAAGTCCAATTTGAGTTACATTATGTTCACACTACATCTAGAATAATGTGTTTACTTCTTCTTCTTTTTCGTTTCAAATAATAAAGCAAATGTCTAACTCTCTAGGGAAATTTTGATTTCAAATTAAATAATTTATTCCTTATCCTAAGAATATATTCTCTGGTATCATGAGCAGAGGTTTGAGTCTATTGGTAGAATCATTGAGTATGCACCTACAGGATCACCATAACTGACGCCGTTGAGTTCACCGCCGTAGAACTTAACAGTTACACCTACTTGTTCAACACTATACTTCGGTTCTGCCCTTCTAAAAGGAACATCGGCTCTAACAATTCCATCGCCATCTACCAAAACGACCGGAAATGTTTCAAAAAAAGTAGGCATACGACGTACAAAAAGTTCACGCCCTTCTTTATCTCTAAAGATAGGGTGCCCTAACCATCCAACCGCTATTCCATCCCCGTTATCCATTGAGCCCGCTCTGAATAATCCCCCTTTTGCCGGATTATTGCCGATGTAATCATAAAAAGCTAATTTTTCAGGAATTTTAGACCAGGCTTCTGATAAACTTTGATTTTCTGCTAGCCCAGCACTAACTCTTCGATATATTTCTTGCTGGAAGTACCCCTGATCCCATTGGTATTGCTCCCCCGACGTCGTTCAATGAGAATGGATAAGAGGCTCGTGGGATTGACGTGAGGGGGCAGGGATGGCTATATTTTTGGGAGCGAACTCCGGGAGAATATGAAGCGCATGGATACAAGTTATGCCTTGGAATGAAAGACAATTCCGAATCCGCTTTGTCTACAAACAAGGAAGCTATAAGTAATGCAACTATGAATCTCATGGAGAGTTCTATTTTCTATTCCAATCAACGGCCTCTTACCAGGTGATACTGAGGAGGGCCGGACCCTTTTTTTTATTTGTTTCTCTCTTTACTGTTCAAAGAAGAGGTGGTTTTATTAAGTGTATACGCACTTTGTATGAGAAAGAAAGGATATAAACATAGTGGTTGTCTAACGAGATACTATGTAGAATAAAATCTTCAGGTGAGTCACATATTGCGCATTTACCGCTTTTGATGGATTCCAATTATTCGATTTTTTCTTTCATCGAATATGATCTACTACTCTTATTTCTTACTCGACCATTAACTTCTTCTTTAAAAAAAGGATTCCAACAACAAAACTGCTTCCACAACTACGAAAAGCAAATTTCTATATCTCGCATCTACTTAAATTGTGTGAATATGAGAATCTCTTTCGTTGAATTGAAAGAATTTTCTATTGAATGGAAGATGATTTTACATCAACAAGTAAAGGAAAAAAAATTATTTAGTACTTACTTTTGATACTACTTCAAATTGCTCTCCATTTCTAAGTTCATAGCCTTCGCGGTAGCTTCATCGATATTACCCACCAAATAAAAGGCCTGTTCAGGAAGACCATCTAATTCTCCGGAAAGGATCAATTGAAATCCTCGAATTGTTTCTGCTAGACCAACATATTTCCCTGGAGAACCGGTAAATACTTCTGCTACGAAAAGGGGTTGTGATAAGAAACGCTCAATTTTTTTGCGCTCTTGCTACGAGTAAACGATCCTCTTCGGATAATTCGTCCAATCCAAGGATAGCTATAATGTCCTGAAGTTCTTTGTAACGTTGTAAAGTTTGCTTAACTCTTTGGGCAGTTTCGTAATGTTCCTCACCAACGATCCGAGGTTGAAGCATGGTTGACGTTGAATCTAAAGGATCTACTGCTGGATAAATACCTTTGGCAGCCAATCCTCTTGATAGTACAGTAGTAGCATCTAAATGTGCAAATATCGTAGCAAGAGCAGGGTCGGTCAAATCGTCTGCAGGTACATAAACTGCTTGAATAGAGGTTATGGACCCTTCTTTGGTAGAAGTAATTCTTTCTTGTAAAGAACCCATTTCGGTACTCAGGGTGGGTTGATAACCCACAGCGGAAGGCATTCTACCCAATAAGGCCGATACTTCGGATCCTGCTTGGACGAAACGGAAGATATTGTCAATAAATAGAAGTATGTCTTGTTCATTAACATCTCGGAAATATTCCGCCATAGTTAGGGCAGTCAAACCAACTCTCATACGAGCTCCCGGCGGTTCATTCATCTGACCGTAAACTAGGGCCACTTTTGATTCTGCAATATTTTCTTCATTAATCACTCAAGATTCTTTCATTTCCATGTAAAGATCATTTCCTTCCCGAGTACGTTCACCCACTCCGCCAAATACGGATACGCCCCCGTGAGCTTTAGCAATATTGTTAATCAATTCCATAATAAGTACTGTTTTACCCACTCCAGCTCCCCCGAATAGTCCGATTTTTCCTCCACGGCGATAAGGGGCTAAAAGATCTACTACTTTAATTCCTGTTTCAAAAATAGATAATTTTGTATCCAACTGTATAAAGGCGGGCGCAGATCTATGAATAGGAGACGTTGTACTAGTATCTACAGGCCCTAAATTATCAACAGGCTCTCCGAGCACGTTAAAAATTCGTCCCAGAGTCGCTCCCCCGACCGGAACACTTATAGGAGCTCCTGTGTCAACCACTTCCATTCCTCTCGTTAGACCGTCTGTAGCACTCATAGCTACAGCCCTAACTCGATTATTTCCTAATAATTGCTGTACCTCACAAGCCACATTAATTGGTTGACCAACACTATCTCGACCTTGAACTACCAGAGCGTTATAAATATTCGGCATCTTGCCCGGGGGAAAGGCTACATCTAGTACCGGACCGATGATTTGGACGACACGCCCCGGGTTTTTTTTTTCAAGCGTGGAAACCCCAGAACCAGAAGTAGTAGGATTGATTCTCATAATAATAAAATAAATAAATATGTCGAAATGTTTTTGCAAAAATTATCGAATTCAAAATAAATGTCCGCTAGCACGTCGATCGGTTAATTCAATAAAATGGGAATTAGCACTCGATTTCGTTGGCACCATGCAATTGAACCAATTCAATTGTTTACTTATTCACTGAGACTGAGTGAATTTGCAAGCCCACCCAACCTATTTTTATTTTAAAATCTCAAGTGGATGAATCAGAATCTTGAGAAAGTCTTTCATTTGTCTATCATTATAGACAATCCCATCCACATTATCTATTCTATGGAATTTGAACCTGAACTTTATTTTCTATTTCTATTACGATTCATTATTTGTATCTAATTGACTCCTCTTCTTATTTATTTTTTATTTCAATTTCAGCATATCAATTTATGCCTAGCCTATTCATTTCTTTGTGTTTTTCTTTCTTTTTTATACCTTCCATAGATTCATAGAGGAATTCTGTATATTTTCACATCTAGGATTTACATATACAACATATACCATTGTCAAGGGGGAAGTTCTTATTATTTAGGTTAGTTAGGTATTTCCATTTCAAAAAAAAAAGTAAAAAATAAAAATTGGGTTGCGCTATATATATGAAAGAGTATACAATAATGATGTATTTGGTAAATCAAATACCATGGTCTAATAATCAAACATTCTGATTAGTTGATAATATTAGTATTAGTTGGAAATTTTGTTAAAGATTCATGGGAAAAGTTTCATTAACGCGGAATTCGTGCTGAGTAGGCCTTGTTGTTGTGAGAATTCTTAATTCATGAGTTGTAGGGAGGGATTTATGTCACCACAAACAGAGACTAAAGCAAGTGTTGGATTCAAAGCTGGTGTTAAAGAGTACAAATTGACTTATTATACTCCTGAGTACCAAACCAAGGATACTGATATATTGGCAGCATTCCGAGTAACTCCTCAACCTGGAGTTCCACCTGAAGAAGCATGGGCCGCGGTAGCTGCCGTATCTTCTACTGGTACATGGACAATTGTATGGACCGATGGACTTACCAGCCTTGATCGTTACAAAGGGCGATGCTACCGCATCGAGCGTGTTGTTGGAGAAAAAGATCAATATATTGCTTTTGTAGCTTACCCTTTAGACCTTTTTGAAGAAGGTTCTGTTACCAACATGTTTACTTCCATTGTAGGTAACGTATTTGGGTTCAAAGCCCTGCGCGCTCTACGTCTGGAAGATCTGTGAATCCCTCCTGCTTATGTTAAAACTTTCCAAGGTACGCCTCATGGGATCCAAGTTGAAAGAGATAAATTGAACAAGTATGGTCGTCCCCTGTTGGGATGTACTATTAAACTTAAATTGGGGTTATCTGCTAAAAACTACGGTAGAGCTGTTTATGAATGTCTTCGCGGTGGACTTGATTTTACCAAAGATGATGAGAACGTGAACTCACAACCATTTATGCGTTGGAGAGATCGTTTCTTATTTTGTGCCGAAGCAATTTATAAAGCACAGGCTGAAATAGGTGAAATAAAAGGGCATTACTTGAATGCTATTGCAGGTACATGCGAAGAAATGATCAAAAGAGTTGTATCGACTAGAGAATTGGGCGTTCCCATCGTAATGCATGACTACTTAACGGGGGATTCACCGCAAATACTAGCTTGGCTCATTATTGCCGAGATAATGGTCTACTTCTTCACATCCACCGTGCAATGCATGCGGTTATTGATAGACAGAAGAATCATGGTATCCACTTCCGGGTATTAGCAAAAGCGTTACGTATGTCTGGTGGAGATCATATTCACTCTGGTACCGTAGTAGGTAAACTTGAAGGTGAAAGAGACATAACTTTGGGCTTTGTTGATTTACTGCGTGATGATTTTGTTGAACAAGATCGAAGTCGCGGTATTTATTTCACTCAAGATTGGGTCTCTTTACCAGGTGTTCTACCCGTGGCTTCAGGAGGTATTCACGTTTGGCATATGCCTGCTCTGACCGAGATCTTTGGGGATGATTCCGTACTACAGTTCGGTGGAGGAACTTTAGGACATCCTTGGGGTAATGCGCCAGGTGCCGTAGCTAATCGAGTAGCTCTAGAAGCATGTGTACAAGCTCGTAATGAAGGACGTGATCTTGCTCAGGAAGGTAATGAAATTATTCGCGAGCCTTGCAAATGGAGCTCGGAACTAGCTGCTGCTTGTGAAGTATGGAAAGAGATTGTATTTAATTTTGCAGCAGTGGACGTTTTGGATAAGTAAAAACAGTAGACATTAGCAGATAAATTAGCAGGAAATAAAGAAGGATAAGGAGAAAGAACTCAAGTAATTATCCTTCGTTCTCTTAATTGAATTGCAATTAAACTCGGCCCAATCTTTTACTAAAAGGATTGAGCCGAATACAACAAAGATTCTATTTCATATATTCTGACTAAGTATATACTTACCTAGATATACAAGATTTGAAATACAAAATCTAGAAAACTAAATCAAAATCTAAGACTCAAATCTTTCTATTTTTGTCTTGGATCCACATTTAATCCCACGGATCCTTAGGATTGGTATATTCTTTTCTATCCTGTAGTTTGTAGTTTCCCTGAATCAAGCCAAGTATCACACCTCTTTCTACCCATCCTGTATATTGTCCCCTTTGTTCCGTGTTGAAATAGAACCTTAATTTATTACTTATTTTTTTAATTAGATTTTTAGATTGTTAGTGATTAGATATTAGTATTAGACGAGATTTTACGAAACAATTATTTTTTTGATTTTCTTTATAGAAGAGGACAAATCTCTTTTTTTTCGATTCTGACACGACATAGGAGAAGCNGTTATCCTAGAATATGGGGACCCGCCTAAAACTTTTCACACATATCTCTTCAATTGCATTTGTAACCTATTACATGAATTATAATTTTGTTTATGTAGTCTTCCTTAATTTTTCCATGGGTTTGACACACAATACATGTAAGTTTAATTGTAAAAAGTCTATAAAACACAAAAATTTCAATAAAGTAAGTACTATACTATAGCTAACACATACATTGAAGAGAGTATAATAAACCAAAAATGTAAAAAAAAAAAGATATATTAAAACTAACCAGCTTTACATATAATAATTTATTACAAATAAAAACGAGTTTCCAATAATTGACAACTGCATTAATAAACTATGTATTCTTTGCATGTCTAATTAAAGGTCTTAACTAAACATTCTGCGTCAATTTACCATTAAAATATTTCCTTGTGTGAGAGCACATGCTCTTATAAGCGCGTCTAGCCTTCTACCACTTATGAATGTGGCTTGAGTTCTAAACTTGTGGTATGACCTACAATTGGCTTAAACTGAATTAGATGTGAATATTAAAAAAAAAAATCAATTTGAAAATTATTTGAATTTTCAGTTTCTGGCTTCTGACCTAGGTAAATTATTGGGTTTACTGAAGATCCTGATGATGCATCTTAATTTTGTTAGTGGTGCAAAAATTATAGATCCTTAAATCATAAGTGGCACTGATAGAATCCTAATTAAGATGAAATGATTGGTAAGTCCTTTTCAAATTTATTTTCCACAGTGAGGCCTCCTAGCATGAAGAAAGAGGAGCCCTTAATTTTCTTAAAAAAAATATAGAGAGGGGAAAGAAGAGCGTGATATTAGAATAAAGTACATCTGAAAGATGATTTGCACTGCTACCATAAAAATTGTCTAATTCAAAGCCAATCGAGAAGAAAAGAGATTTGGCATAAGCAACATTGAACATTACGATACATTGGGTACACTATAGTTGTATCACAATTGGACAAACTTGTGGAAAAAGACACTCTAAAAGAAGATATTCCTATTATCAAAACTAATACAAACTTCTTAGCTTGTAACAAATTAGAGCGATAAAGCCATATGGGGAAAAACAAAGTTGCCAAAATACCGTACTATTGAGAATTAATGTATAAGAATATACCTTTTATAATTTTTAAGTCTTACAAATTTTAATATCAAACAAATAACAAATTGAAACTACAAAAGTTATTTATAATGTTTAAACTAGATTGACAATTTAAAATAAAGACAGATAAAAACAAACACAAGCAAAAAATTTCACAATGTTAACATATCATCGGGTTGTTTAAAAAAAAACCATTATCGGAGCTCATGTTAAAAGTCCACATTATGTAACCCAATACTTGGGCCCGGGCGCAGCACGGTCCATCTTTTACTAGTAGTAAGGCCTCATTTGTTTGCACTTAATGGATGTCTAAGTCTTAATCATTCAGATATCAGACATTAAGTGCGTTTGTTTTTAAAGTCTGAATCTTAATTATTCAGATCTTGATCATTAAGTGTGTTTGTTTTTTTTACTTCACAACCACTTAATGGGTCTGAATAGGTCTGTATGATTAAGATCTATAACAGAGACTTAATTTCATTAAGATGCTATCATATATTCATAATTAACTGTCGCCACCGCCTACCATTATCAACTACCACGCCATGCTACCACCACCACCATACTCAACCATCACCAGCACCCCCACCACCACCACCACCACCACCTCCGCCACCACCACATCACCATCATCCTTAATCATAGCCTCCATTATCGACCATCACCACCTACTATCCCCACCACTCCAACCACCATCATTCTCACCCACAATCAACACTCATACGCCTCAACTACCACAACTGACCACCCCATCACCATCAACAACCACAGCCGGCACCGCCTATCAATATAACCTACCACCACCTACCCACCACCTACCTCAATCACAACTACTACCACCACCCGATATTATTAACTATCACCACCCACCACCACCATCCTCAATCATAATCGCCACCACTACCAATCACTATAGCTACTAGCATGAACCATCATCATCAACCAAAACTACCACCGCCTCTAGTCGGCATTCACCCGTTAGCCATCACCACCAACAACTATCATATTTTTAAAAACTATATATTTTATTGATAGAATATTAGATTAGTTAGCATTTCACTTGAATTTTATGTTTATTAATTTTTAAATAAAGATAAATTTTTATACATTTAGATGTTAAAAATCAAACAGTCTTAATTATTTCTATTCTGATCTTAATACATATCTTAATATATCCATATGTGTATTCAGATTCAGATGTTTTAATCTTAATACACATCTTGATATTCAGATGTGTATTCAGATTCAGACGTCTTAATCTTAAAAAAAACAAATGAGGCCTAAATAGAAGCCAACATTTATAAGTGTTTAACCAAAAAATAGATTTTTAGTTAAATCTAGAAATTAGAAGAATCGGGTTATTGATAATCAAAAAAGTAAATAAAGAAAGAAATTTTAGAATAGCCGAGTATGAAAGCTGGTAAATCAGAGTATATTTTCAATAGTCACTTGTCCTTCTAGTGATTACATATTCTTCCTTTTATAGGTCCCTTTGGGAATCTTTGGAGATGCACGTGATGCCTAAGCCATAATGAGGCTATTATGAGTGATTAATGACATTAAATGCTACATTACATAATTATTACATTGAATGTATATATTCCTTAACGGCTCCAGCATTTAGTACCCTTTAAATGCCGTATTTGTATCTTTTTCTTTAGCCGGGTTCATTCTTCTCATTGCTCGTATGTAAATAAGCTTAAAAAGGAACGGGGCGCTGAGCCTCTCGTCTCGTGCCTCTTTCTACCCGTACCTGTTTGTAACTCTTGAACCGTGGCAAATCATAACTCATTATCCATTCCACGTGTCAGGACACGTTATCATATATATATGAATACAAATTTTCCCCAATACAGATAGTCCCCCCACTTTCCATTTATTCATCAGTTCGAATATTTGGGAAGTGGAATTCATTAAAGGATAATTTTTGTCACCATTAATGCTCTGACAGAGTTGACGCTTCAATTGTCACTTCCTTTTAATGCACTAGACACGTGTCATTCTCTTATTGGTCGTACTATTTTGCAGCACTTTTTTAGGCTTTCTTTTCGGCTTCACTCTTCACGAAGTATCAGTTATCATCATTATGGTTTTTCCATCATCGTACTTCTTCCCTTTGCCAGTTATCCATTAGTATAAATACAACTTCTCTTCTTGTCTTATTTCACATAAAGCGTATCAAACACTCTAATCTTTCGAAATCTCCTTATTATTTTCTGCTCCACTTCAAAACCTCTCTGCTATGGCTTCATCAAATCCTAACCCTAAGAGAACTCCCATTCTGGATAGCTTCCCCAATGCTCTGATTAGACACAGAAGAGGGGGTAGACTCCGTAGCCTTGGACCTGTTCGTGGTAGTACGTCAACTCCTTCTTCTAGCTCTGGTCCCTCTTCTGGGACTAGGGGTTCACATTCTCAGAGGAGTTCTTCTCGTAATAAAGAATATTCTGAGCCACTTCGTGAGCCTTTGCTTGAGGAAATATTTCCCTCTGAAATTTCCTTTCATCATGATAGAGAGTCTCTTAGAACTCAAGTTGCTTCTTTAGATCATGTTGATCCCTTTCCTACTCAAATCATAGAAGTTTTAGCTCCCATAGTTCGTAAGGACTGTCATTGGAGTGACGATTTCCCAATTATCATAACTAACTCAATTTCATCGCCTCTTACTGCTGGTCAAGTTGAAACTTCATCTATTGATACTCCAATGGTTGAAAATCAAACTGCTTCTATTGGCGATGCTGTTCCAATTGAGCCCGTTGATGATCCTTCTTCAGTCCTTTCCTCTTAGTGACAAATGAATTTACATCTGTTTTTTTTAAATTCCCTTTTTGCAGGTATCTATTTGGAAAAGTGTGTTTAAAGTTCTTGGACTCATTTGAAAGTTTTTGTAATCAAACCCTTGGCTGTCACTTGGGGGTTGATTTTTTTATTTAAAAAATACAAGTCCCCAAGTCTTGTTATGGGGCATTTTGTATAAACAATTCGACGACTAAGTTTATACTTAGTCTTTAGTTTTAAATATTAGGAAGCTTTTATTATCATTGAACTTCCATCTGTTCTATCCTTGCCTTTTTATTTTCAAGGACTTAAAGGATAGTCTGCATTTTTGTTCTTTGAAAAATGCTTCTGTTGATCCCATGACTAAATAATATGAGTTTTATAAAAGAGGGCCCTTTTATATTGTGACACTTAATGAAGAAGACGTCTCAACTTCATAATGGTATTATCATACGATAAAAGAAATAGGAACACACATGTTTTTTGCAATAACTTTGACAAGTTTTTATTTCTGAACTTTGACAAGTTTTGAGTAATACTTTACATGTATTTGAATTACATCTATAACTTTTTCACAACTGTTTTCTTTGTAAAATATTTATACAAAAGAAGAACAATAGATACGGGATTTTTCCTTATAACCCGTTTTAGTACATAGTCCTTTTAGCTCCAGAACATTAGGAAGAGTTTGAGAGGTGACTCCATTGTTCTTATGGGAAAGAATACTATGATGAATGCTATTGTTTTCATGGGAAAGAATACTATGATGAATGCCATGACTTCGTAACTTTCACTCCGTACTTGATTCTTCTAGGCTTGATTTTCTAAATCTTCTTTGCCTTTTCGATACACGTGACTGTATATACTATGTAGTCCCCCAAGTGTTTGAGTGTTGAAGTATGAAGCCTCGAGCACTTGGTAGTCTCCTTCACCTGGTCCTTTTCCTGAAAAGGAAATACATACGGGACTCGGGGGTGCGATTATAGATGAAGACTGCTTAACCCGTGTATACTTCTATCAGAATAATTGTAACCCTGGGCTAGGAATTTTAGTTTATTCCATTTTGCCTTACAGGTCGTGACTCATCATTTAGTACGAGTTAGCGTTTTGCCTATCATCTAAAATCGTTAGTAAAATTTTAACAATTCAAAAATATAATTTAACATGATAATACCTGACCGTGGGTTTTTCCTTAGAAGTAGTATCNCAACCATGAGTGTTGTGGAATCTGTGCCCAACTTCCGTGGTTGGGTAGAAAAGTTACTGAAGATTGCCCCAATGGAGGGTAGATCATGGAAAACTCTTTCCAACCGTTATGGTTGGAAAGTAAAAACTCATGGTAAGGATTTCTATTTTTACCTTATCTATTTAAGTTTTTGTTGTTCTAACTTTCAACCTTCTTTATATCAGGTTTTGCCATTCGAGGAATTACTCCAGAGGCCATCTTGGTGTCCCGTGACTCCTTAAGTGCTCGCACCTCTTCAGATCAAGATATATTCTTGGGATCTTCAGTTCAAGATATATTCTTGGGATCTGTAAAGAGAAAATCTGCTGAAGAAGATGATTCTGAAGAAGAAGACGAGGGTTCTCTAGTGTCAAGATCAAGAGTCAGGGGACGTATCGTCTCTGAAAATGAGGTTGATGTCTCCCCTCACCTATCTCTTTCCGAACCTGTTATTACTCCGGTGATCATCCCTGATGATGATGTTTCTCCTCCTCCTGACACTCATGAATCTATAAATTAGCTCTTTATCAGTGGTTTCGATAGTGGGTCTTTAGGACCAGTTCTAAATGAACTCCCTTTGTCTTATTTTACTTCTTCCGTTCCTGTGATTGCTTCTTTACCTTCATCAACTACTACTTCTGTACCTTCCTCCATTATTTTTACTCCTTCCACTGCTCCTCCTTCAGTAATTACCCCCCCCCCCCCATTGTCCACCGTACAAAAGTGGGCTCTTCAAGTAGGGGTTCTGCTATGAGGAGCGTGATCATTGAAATTCCTGCCAACAACAGTCTTTTAAGAAAGTCTAGGCAAGCTGATACTTGGCTCGAGCCTCTGATTGGCCCCATTGAGAAGGCTAAACTTGAAAGCCATAGTAATATAACCCTCATGAATGATATAGTTCATGCGACTTTGAAGGTATTTTATGGTCTTTTATTTTATTAAGACTTTTGACTTCGGGAGTCCTAACCTTGCCTCTTTTTTTTTCTATTTGTGTAGGCCAATCTTATCGGTACTGAACTAATGACCCGAATCTCTCTTTTGGAAAAACTGGCTCGTTACTTGGAAAAGACTGCTCATGATGCAGAAGAAGCTGCCCGTGGTTCTCAATTGGAGGCAAACAATTGGAAGGGCCAGTTTGAAAGTGTACAAATCGATATGGAGAACTTGGAACAGAGGAAAAATACCTTGGAGAAACAAGTTCAAACACTAACCTCCGAGTTGGAGATGATAACTTCAAGCCAAACTAAGAAGGAAAAAAGACGCCGTGAATCTTCCTTTTCGGAACAGCTGTCCAAGGTCAACGAGAAAAATAGGGCTCTAAAGACTTTATCAGAAAGAAATGCATGCGGGGGAGCTAGCACAAAACCTTTCACGGGTACAAGAAGAACTGCGAGTTTTTGTAGATAAGGTTCATGCTCTAGAGAATTCTCATACCACCCTTCAATCATCTTATAGTTCTATCTAGCTAAAAACGAAGAACTTAAGAATGAAGTTGCTGCTTGGGAGAGAGATTATGAACTTCTTGAAGAGTCAACCAATGTTGAGGTGAGCTGGACCTTTTTAAAATCTCGTCATGATACCTTGGTAGAAATGGGCCAAGAAAATTTCAACCTGGAGTCTGAATTAGCCAAGGTGAACGAGGCTATTGAACGAGCACAACAACCATAAGATTTTTTATCTCTCGAGGCTGGAGCTCCTGTGACTGAAACTCCTTTGGCTGAGTCTCCCGCAGTTGAAGTCCCCGTGACTGTTGAAATTGCCACGAGTGTCACACCTTCCTCAAGTTCATCCGTGCCTCTTGCTGCTGGTCAAGTTGAAACTTCATCTATTGATACTCCAATGGTTGAAAATCAACCTGCTTCTGTCGGCGATGCTGTTCCAGTTGAGCCCGCTGATGATCCTTCTTCAGTCCTTTCCTCTTAGTGACAAATGAATTTACATCTGTTTTTCTTTTAAATTTCCTTTTTGCAGGTATCTATTTGGAAAAGTTTGTTTAAAGTTCTTGGACTCATTTGAAAGTTTTTGTAATCAAACCCTTGGCTATCACTTGAGGGTTGATTTTTTTAATACAAGTCCCCAAGTCTTGTCATGGAGCATTTTGTATAAACAATTCGATGACTAAGTTTATACTTAGTCTTTAGTTTTAAATATTAGGAAGCTTTTATTATCATTGAACTTCCGTCTGTTCTATCCTTGCCTTTTTATTTTCAAGGACTTAAAGGATAGTCTGCATTTTTGTTCTTTAAAAAATGCTTCTGTTAATCCCATGACTAAATAACATGAGTTTTATAAAAGAGGGCCCTTTTATATTGTGACACTTAATGAAGAAGATGTCTCAGCTTCATAATGGTGTTATCATACGATAAAAGAAATAGGAACACACATGTTTTTTGCAATAACTTTGACAAGTTTTTATTTTTGAACTTTGACAAGTTTTGAGTAATACATTACATGTATTTGAATTACATCTATAACTTTTTTGCAACTGTTTTCCTTGTAACAGATTTATACAAAAGAAGAACAATAGATATGGGGTTTTTCCTTATAACCCGTTTTAGTACATAGTCCTTTTAGCTTCAGAACATTAGGAAGAGCTTGAGAGATGACTCCATTGTTCTTATGGGAAAGAATACTATGATGAATGCTGGGAAGAATACTATGATGAATGCCATGACTTCATAACTTTCACTCCGTACTTGATTCTTCTAGGCTTGATTTTCCAAATCTTCTTTGCCTTTTTGATACACGTGACTGTATATATTATGTAGTCCCCCAAGTGTTTGAGTGTTGAAGTATGAAGCCTCGAGCACTTGGTAATTTCCTTCACCTGGTCCTTTTCCTGAAAAGGAAATACATACGGGACTCGGGGGTGCGATTATAGATGAAGACTGCTTAACCCGTGTATACTTCTAACAGAATAATTGTAACCTTGGGCTAGGAATTTTAGTTTATTCCATTTTGCCTTACAGGTCGTGACTCATCATTTAGTACGGGTTAGCGTCTTGCCTATCATCTAAAATCGTTAGTAAAATTCTAACAATTCAAAAAATATAATTTAACATGGTGATACCTCTTCAAATGAACTGCATTCCAATGTGAAGGAAGCACCTTCCCGTCCATTGTTTCCAACTCGTATGCTCCTTTTCCTGCAATATCTCGAACTCTGTAGGGTCCTTCCCAGGTTGGACTTAGTTTACCCGCATTGGCTGCCTTTGTAGATTGAAAAACCTTTTTAAGCACGAAGTCCCCAATTTTGAAGTACCTCAGCCGTGCTTTCCTGTTGTAATATCGTTCGATCACTTGTTTTTGTGCTACCATTCTTATTAATGCGGCTTCTCTCTTGCCTTCCAGTAAATCCAAATTGACCCGCATCTCTTCATCATTAGCCTCTTGTGTTGCTTGTCTCTCCTATTTCAACTGGGATTAATGCTTTAGCTCCATAATCAAATTGTTGATTATGACTTTGTTCGTTGATTCTGCTTGCCCGTTGCCTACTGGGTGATACGGTGTAGATGTGATCCTTTTAATTTGCCAACTCTCAAAAAACTCTGTGACTTGAGCTCCGATAAATTGAGGGCCATTGTCGCATACAATCTCCTTTGGTACACCAAATCGGCAGATGATATTACGCCAAATGAAGTCCTTCACCTCCTTTTCTCGTACCTGTTTAAATGCTCCTGCCTCTACCCATTTAGTGAAATAATCAGTAAGTACGAGCAAAAATTTCACATGTCCTTTTGCTTGTGGTAATGGACCCACGATATCCATGCCCCACTTCATGAATGGCCATGGTGCTATGACCGGATGTAACAATTCCGCAGGTCTATGCATGTTGTTACCGTATCTTTGACATTTATCACATTTAGCTACGAAACTTTTCGCTTCTTCTTCCATTTTAGGCCAGTAATACCCTGCTCTAATCAAGGTTCTCACTAGTGATCTTCCTCCTGCGTGATTCCCGCAATGCCCCTCATGTATTTCCCTCATTACATACTCCGTTTGAGAAGGTCCGAGGCATCTTGCTAAGGGACCACCGAACATCTTACGATAAAGATTCCCCTGTTTTAAACAGTAACGAGCAGCCTTTTTTCGAAGTGCATGCGCTTGTTTCTTGTCATCAGGGACGATACCATACTGTAAAAAAACAACAATTTCGTTTCTCCAATCCCAAGTTAAATTATTAAAATTTACCTTATTCTTATCAGGTTCGAGAACTGAATGAAATAAATGTATAACTGAAGCATTTGCATTATTTGCCACATCATCTGCGGATGCGAGATTAGCTAAGGCATCTGCTTCAACATTTTCATCCCTTGATATTTGTATGACCTTCCAAGTTTGGAATTGCTTTATCAGTTCCCGTACCTTTTCCAAGTACTGTTGCATCCTTGCTTCCCTAGCTGTGTAAGTCCCCATCATTTGATTAACCACGAGTTGCGAGTCACTTTTGATCACTACTTGATTTATACCAAGTTCTCGTGCCAATTCTAGACCTGCAATCACAGCTTCATACTCCGCTTCATTGTTAGTTACGGAATGACATTTAATAGCTTGCCTAATAGTTTCACCCGTAGGTGGTACTAAAACAATTCCTAATCCTGCACCTTTTACGTTAGATGAGCCATCAGTAAATAAGGTCCATGTTCCTGGATTAGCCCCATTAAGTACTTGTACTTCTTTTTCTGCTTCTAGTTGCATCGCTTGGCTAAAGTCAGCCACGAAATCAGCTAATATCTGGGATTTTATTGCTGTTCTAGGTAGGTACGTGATTTCATATTCACTTAGCTCTATGGCCCATTTAGCTAACCTCCCTGATAATTCATGTTTATGCTATGTATTACGTAGGGGGTATGCAATCACTACAACAATGGGATGACATTGAAAATATGGTCTTAACTTCCTAGATGCCATGATTAGAGCAAGTGCTAGTTTTTCCAATTGTGGATACCGTGTCTCTGCATCTAACAACCATTTACTAACATAATATATAGGAGATTGTTTACCCTGCTCTTCTCGAACCAAAACCGCGCTTACCGCAACTTCTGAAACAGCAAAGTAGACGAAAAGTTTCTCCCCAGCCTTTGGTTTTTCTAGCAAAGGTGGATTTGACAAGTATGTTTTCAAATCCCTAAGCGCTTGTTGACACTCCTCATCCCATTCAAAATGATCCTGCTTCTTAAGAGCCGAGAAGAATTTGAAACATTTTTCCGATGATTTAGAAATGAACCTTCCCAAAGCTGCGATTCTCCCTGTTAGTCTTTGAACCTCTTTTATGTTTGAAAGTATATCAGGGATTTCTTCAATGGCTTTAATCTATGCAGGATTCACTTCAATACCACGGTTAGAAACAAGAAAACCTAAAAACTTACCTGATGCCACACCAAATGCACATTTTTCTGGATTCAACTTCATATTATATTTTCGTAAAATTTTAAACGTATCAGACAGGTGCGATATATGATCTTCTGAATGTTGAGTCTTAACTAGCATATCATCTATATATACCTCCATGGTTTTACCTAAATGTTCTTGAAACATTTGGGTGACTAACCTCTGATAGGTTGCACCTGCATTCTTAAGACTAAAGGGCATTACCTTATAACAATAAGTCCCCCTGTCTGTTATAAAAGAAGTTTTTTCTTCATCTCCTGGATCCATCTTCATTTGATTATAGCCTGAATATGCATCTAAAAAACTTAATAGCTCATGCCCTGCAGTAGCATCAATTAACTGATCTATGTGCGGTAAAGGAAAGGAATCTTTTGGACAGGCTTTATTAAGGTCTGTGTAATCTACACAGACTCGCCACTTACCGTTCTTCTTAGGAACCACAACAATATTAGCTAACCAGTTAGGATATTTTACCTCACGAATTGAACCAATTTTTAGCAATTTTTGAACTTCCTCTTGAATCACCTTATTCTTGAAAGTTCCTTGCTTTCTTTTCTTTTGCTTGACGGGAGGATATGATGGATCTTCATTCAATTTATGAGTCATGACTTCCAGTGGTATCCCTGTCATGTCAGAATGGGACCAAGCAAAACAATCTGCATTAGCTTTTAAAAATTCAATCAATTTACGTTTTACCTCCGGGCTAAGGTTAGCTCCTATGTATACTTTTCTCTCGGGCCAATGTATAAATAACACCACGGCCTCTAGCTCTTCTATCGTTGTTTTGATGTTCTCGTTCTCCTCCGGTTCTTGAATGGTATCAGGTCTTGAATCCACATCCGTTTGCTTTTGTTCAGGTGAAGTTGACGTCGTGTTTCCCTCACCTAAATTCTGTAATTGCTATTTGTCTTCGCCCTTAATAGTTGAATCTGCAACAGAATTGATGCTTCTAGATGTTTGTTGATCGCCTCTGATTTGGCGTATTCCCCATGGACATGGAAATTTAATAACTTGATGTAAGGTTGAAGGAACAACATCCATGTCATGAATCCATGGCCTCTCAAGAATCATATTGTAAGCCATTTCCATATCTACGACTTGAAATTTGGTATCTTTAACGACGCCTTCTGCGAATGTAGTAAGTATTGCTTCCCCCTTCGTTACAACACTAGAGTTGTCAAATCCCAACAAAGTATGTGCTTTTGGAATCAATTTATCCTCCGCTTGCATCTCGCGCAATACTCGTATTAAAATAATATTTACAGAACTACCTGGATCAACCAAAACTCGTTTCACGTTAGTGTCATGTACAAGTAAAGATATTACCAGTGCGTCGTTATGCGGAGTTAAGAGTCCCTCAGCGTCTGCGTTGTTGAATATAATATTCTCCTCTTCCAGTATATGTGAGGCCGCTTCCCATGGGTAATTGTTACTTTTGAAACCTTTTTATATGATACATCGTTGATCTCTTTACCCCCACTTATAACGTTGACAGTTCTCTTGGGTGAAGGTGGTTTTGGAGGCTCTTGCCTGCTCTTCATGTATGCTTGTTTACCTTTCTCACTGAATAACTCAGTGAGATACCCTTGTTTTAGCAAATGATCAACTTCACCTTGCAGAAACCTGCAATCTGCTGTTTTATGCCCGTGATCATTATGAAATTCACACCAATGATCAGGGTTTCGTCTATTCGGATTCGATCGCATTTCCTTTGGCCATCGTACCTTATCTCCTATGCTTCTTAAAACAGCCACGAGTTCAGAGGTACTTACGTTGAAGTTGTAACCACCGAACCTTGCCTTTAGACTTCCATCATCGTCTCGTGACCCGCGTGTGTTCCGATCATTCTCGAACCTCGATGAGGAGCCTGATTCCCTGTTTCTAGGTTTGTGATCGTACCTTTGATTATCTTGCCTTGATCGCGAGTCTTTTCCCGCAGGTCCCATGTATAGCTCGTACCTGTTTTTACCGGATCTCTTTTCATTTTCCACACGCCTTGAGCTTACCTTTTCTTCTGTTTTATGTCGTAAAATAATGTCTTCTTCAATCCTCATATTTGTACTGTATCTGTTGTAGACATCATTCCACGTTGTTGCTGGGAATTCTCGAAGGCTTTCTTTGAGTCGCCTCGTGGCTTCTGAACTCTTCTCATTTAAATTACTAGCGAAGGCTATGGCCGCCCAATTGTTAGGTACTCGTGGCAGCATCATTCTTTCCCGTTGAAATCTATCTACGAACTCTCTAAGCAACTCTGAATCTCCTTGCTTGATTTTGAAGATGTCTTCCATTCTTTTCTCAACTTTTTGAGCTCCCGAGTGTGCTTTGATAAATAAATTTGCAAGCTCAGCAAACGAATTTATAGAATTTTCAGGTAAAAGAGAATACCATGTTAAGGCCCATTTTGTGAGTGTTTCACCGAATTTCTTGACCAAGACCGATTCAATCTCTTGCTTAGTCAAATCTTTGCCCTTGACACCTGTTGTGAATGCAGCAACGTGATCTCGTGGATCTGATGTACCATCGTACTTTGGAATATCAGGCATCTTAAACTTCTTTGGAATTGGGAGGGGGGGCAACACTTGGCTTCCATAGTTGTTGAGATTATTTATCTATATCTACTCCCTTGATCACGGGCGGTACTCCGGGTATTTGTTCTATGCGTTCATTTTGCTCCTTAAGCTGTTTCTGCAAGGTTAGTACTAGATTTTGTAAATCAGAATTAACTGGATTACCTGGGTCTCCCTCTTGTGTTTCACTAGGGGTTCCACAGCTGCCTGAATTAACCAATCCAGAACGAGGATTCTCCAAAGTATTGTTGTTTGGAGTAGATGTGGGTGGAGCAACAGGTAATTGGCTAACAAAAGCCTGAAGAGCTTTATTGACTTGAGAGGCAATAAGTTTTTGCAAAGCCTCATTCATGGTTTCAGCATTTTCGAATTGAGCCTATCCATCTGTGTGAGATCCATCAGGAGTGCCTTCACGAGACCATCGCGGGGAACCTCGTGGAGAGCCTTGTGGAGAGCCTCGTGGAGAGTCTCCTGAAGTTGTTGGATTGTTTGAATTTCTGGGTTTCCTTGAGTGTTGTCATTGTTGTTTGACATGATTGATGCAATCAAGAAAATCAGGTTGAGGTATAATTGATTATCAGATTCCCGGTAACGGAACCAATTTGTTTAACCAAAAAATAGATTTTTAGTCAAAGTTAGAAATTAGAAGAATCGGGTTACTGATAATCGAAAAAGTAAATAAAGAAAGAAATTTTAGAATAGCCGAGTATGAAAGCTGGTAAATCAGAGTATATTTTCAATAGTCACTTGTCCTTCCAGTGATTACATATTCTTCCTTTTATAGGTCCATTTGGGAATCTTTGGGGATGCACGTTATGCCTAAGCCATAATGAGGTTATTATGAGTGATTAATGATATTAAATGCTACGTTACATAATCATTACAATGAATGTATATATTCCTTAACGGCTCCAGCATTTAGTACATTTTAAATGCCGTATTTGCATCTTTTTCTTTAGCCAGGTTCATTCTTCTCATTGCTCGTATGTAAATAAGCTTAAACAGGAATGGGGCGCTGAGCCTCTCGTCTCGTGCCTCTTTCTACCCGTACCTGTTTGTAACTCTTGAACCGTGGCAAATCATAACTCATTATCCATTCCACATGTCAGGACACGTCATCATATATATATGAATACAAATTTTCCCCAATACAATAAGCAACGAGTAAAAATTCCGCATTAAATTCAGGACATTGTAGTACTAATCTACCGTATACCGGAACCTTTGAGTGAAGCATTAATTGATTATATCAATACAGTCTCACCTTCTGTATAATATCCCTATACAATAACAATAACTACAACAATACATATTCAATATAGTTTTACAAATTGGGTCTAGAAAGAATATTGTGTATGCAACCTTACCCCTACCTTATACAGGCAAAGGCTATTTTTGACATGCAATAACATCCTCATATAATAATATTTTATTATAAAAGTTTGGAAAGTAACCTTTTAAGTTATATTTTACACCTCTATAATATCTTTTTACCTACAACAATTATAATTATCTTTTATAACAAGTATGCTTTTGTGTAAATTTATCCTTCTATAATAGTCTTGCATGTACAATCTTTGAGATTACCATTAATAAGTCTAGAGATTTGGCCAAATATTTTAAAATTTTAATGTACGATTTTAATGAAGAATATTATTGTTAGTACATACTTTCATAATTAAGAATTTCATTCAGTTCCATTAAAAATATGCTTGCATTTTTTTTATGCCATTGTACAAAAGTTTGTATTATGTATAATGTCTAATATTTGAATATCTGCACATATTTTTTGATGAAAGTTTGACACAAATCTTTATTAATTCAAGCATTATATCGTCATTAAAATATTAGAATCTACAAATAAGCTACAATTATAAAGCTCTTCTATCAATTTAGAAAGAATTTTAATTTTCAAGCAGCTTTGAAATGTGTGCCTCAAAGTTTAAATCTTTGTATATTTAGTTATGAATGTATAATAATGTATTAGCTTTATCTAATATTTAATTATTATAGTATACATATCTTTTGGTTTTAAATTCGAATAGTTTTCTTATCTTTTATATGTATCGTTAAAGAAAAAAAAAATTGGATAGTTAATGCCCATAACAATCAAAATATATATTTAAATGTCGAATATCAATAATCAATATAGGTGTATAACCGTTATTTACTATAACTACAAAAAGATATACCGAATAACATACGAGATTAATATAAAGATGTTTGATTGTAATCAAAATTAAACGACAAGACAGTTTGATTTGAACGAATCAAAACTTGACAACTTCAAGAAATTTAAATTTGAAATCCATTCCACGTTGCAAAATTAAATATGCAATTATTATTTTTTAATTCGTCATGACTTACGTTTTTGCAAGACAGGGTTAGTTGTTGAATTTCTGATAGGAGAACAGAGGGAACCTTCTCTTTCTAGGAGCCCGTTTGGGCATAAGAATTTTTTTTTTCAATTTTTTTATTTTTAAAATCAACATTTGTTCATAAAATTTTTAATTTTCATTTGAAGATGCATTTTGGAACTTTTTAAAAATTCGAAAAGCTCTAAAAAGCTAATTTTCAAAATTTTCACTCAAATCAATCACAAAACTTCAAAAACAACCCAAAATTATATTCATGTCCAAACATAACTCTAATTTTCAAATACCATTTTCATTGAATTTTTTTTTCCACTTTTTTTGAAATTTTACAATTCTTATGTCCAAACGCCCACCAGATCTGGCAGCCAAAACGGTGTCATAGGGGCAATTCCGATTACCAAACGGTTTTGTTCCATTAATTAATTCCAACAACAGATGTGTATGCCAAAATGAAAGAATGACGGCCACGTGGCCCAATTTATTGCCTGAAATAAATTCGGGTACGGGACTTCTAGCTGGTGTCAGTACCTTATTCCCCTGCTTTTAAGAATTGTCAAATTGGCATCAATTTCCAAGGATTTTGGATTTTTCGTATTTAATATTAATGATCCGACTAATTTGAATTCGCTTTACATAAGTTTATTTTTAAAAAAAATCACTCTCTATCATAATTTTTTTTCTAAAATACATGTTAAATCATAAGATCATGTACAGGGGCTGGTACTTGTCCAGTGTCGAAAGATCAAGAAAGTTGGTGACATGACAACAGGGGAATCGACGATCGAAGCCTCGGTGAATAGTGGCCATAATTATAACAGTCCTAAAATAGCGAAATATCATGTCGGATAAGTTCTTATTCTCACAAAAGGCGTAATAATTTGGGCACTATTCTGAAACATTTAGTCAAGGGCGAATAAATTATAGATATCCATTCCACTTCAGCCTAACTTTGGTAGTTATATTTGTTCTGATCAGGGGCGGACCTATGTTTACCAGAATCCGTTAGTTTCGGCAAAAAGACTATATATATGTGGGTGAAATTACAAGTAGTTACAGTTGAAAAATAAGATGAAGAAAAATAAATAAATATTCTTCAGGCTGAGGCGCAGATATCTCGCTCTCTTTAAGGAGATTCAAGCCCACTGCGGTAGCATCTTCACCGGTCCAGCAGTAATACTCTTGACTTGTCCCCTCCAAGATACAACAGCCCGACAACGTCGTATGACTCGAACAAACTCTGGAGAAGTTGTTGAGTCCAAAGCTCCACCAAAATAAACACTTTCCTTCAACAAAAAATAATATTCTTTTCTGTAAAGAATAAGTTGTAGACTTAGATTTTCTCCTTCTCATAACTCTCTTTTTCACTACACCAACTTCACTTTCCCATACATACTACCATATTTTTTTCATCTACAACACAAGGAAGAAACACCACTATTTATAGGTGGTAAATTTCTTTCATGAAATAAATAACAAAGTAGTGGCATAATAAAGTTATAGAACATGGTTGGTGGTTACAAAATTTATTCTTTAGTGGGTAATTAGTGGTAGATCATGTCAGTAGTGGTTTCATGAGTTACACCAAAGTAATGATCACTTTCTTGCCAATTTATAACCACTATCTCACATGAAATAATGCACTTTAATATTATAATTTTAATATTAAAATGCACTAACACCAACAATATACTCCATATACAATCAAGCCTCTCTATAACAACGTCGTTTGTTTCGAAATTTTTTGGCTTTTTTATCGAATGGATGTTATACACCTATAACAACATTTGATGTTTAAATATTTTTTGGCTGTTATAGATAATACTTATCCAAAAATTAATTATATTTTTAATATTACATATAAAAGATAAGAAAATTCTTCAAATTTAAAATCTCAGAAGATATGCATATTTCACTAGGTATATATTGAATAAAGTTAATGCATTATTAATAAATTCATTAATTAAACGTACAAAGATTTAAACTCTAAGGCACACATTTTAAACCTACTAGGAAAATAAATTCTTTCAAGATTGATAGAAGAACTTTGTAATTGTAGCTGTTTTTTAGATTTTATTCTCTTTCACGGATATAATGCTTGAGTTGACGAAAATTCGTGTCTAAATTTTCAGCAAAAATGTATCTAGTAAAAAATATATCATGCGCAAATCTTCAAATCTTGTGTCTTATGCAAGATAGAAACTTTGTTCAATGGAAAAGATTGTGTGCATATTGTTAGAATTGTTATTAGTAATCTTAGAGATTCTATATAGTTGTTATAGAGGGATAATTTTACAAAGAGCGTTCTGCTATAAATATGGTTGTTGTTGTTATAGAGGGGTAAAATATAAGTAGATAAAAAGCTTTTATAGAGAGGTAAAATATAATTTAAAAAATCGATAATAAAAAAAATTTAATTTTTATAGTGAATAATTGTTATACATAGATGCTGTTATAGATATGTCTGATTGTATATCTATATGTACTACGAGGACCCCTTAAATATTTTATGCGCCCCCTAAAATCACAAAATTTGGATAGAGGAGCTGATTTGTAGAAGAGGTTAAGTACCTACACTTGCTTGATGACCCAAGTCCGAATCTTATAACTTGTACATTTTTATTTTATTTTTCCCCGTGATATTCTCCGAACCTACTCCATTATATTCGAGGGCTCTTGGCTCCTGCTCCCTAACCTTCATTTGTCACTTTAATCAAAGCTTCTTTTCTATTTTTAAATAATTTCTAAGTGCGGAGTAAATTTATTTGTTTTCATTTAGAAAATTAAAGTACTCCATTTTCGTTGTTAAAGCATTAGCACTAGTAACGCGGTTGCAGATCAATTGCTTTACGAAAGCAAAAGTATTGCACTGACTGCCCTTTGACTACGTCCTTAAATGAACATAAGGCCACATACTTTTTATTTCTCTCACTTTCTTCCCCGAATTTTCCTCAACAGGCATTGCCACGGTCCTACTTTTGAAATTAAGCTGTAGGTAATTTACTTTATTCAATTACACGATGCAGTTAGTTCCAACCGTTTAGCACAATGGTTGACATTTTTAATCCTTAAGTATGAAGCTCTTGACCAATTGCAAGTTCGACTTTCAAGATAGACTTAATTTTCTTTTAATATTTGTCCAAGTGATACATTTTCTATCACAAATTTTTGTTGATACATTTTCTATCACATATTTGTTCTCTTAGATTAACCTTTATATAATAATTTATTAGAAGATAATACAATTTTTATTTTATTGTTTTTTTTTAAATTTTGTTTGTTATGCTATTATGCAAAAGCCAAAGCTACTATTGCATAATATTGTACCAGCACCAAGGGTTGTGGTAAGGTGATAAAATAAGCGGATTATATTATCTACGGGTTCGGAACCCATTAGCTTTTACTTTAATTTTATATTTGTATTAAGAAATTTATTAAATACAACAACAACAACAACAACAATATACCCAGTATTATCCCACTCTGTGGGGTCTAGGGAGGGTAGTGTGTACGCAGACCTTACCCCTACCTTGTGAGGTTAGAGAGGCTGTTTCCAATAGACCATCGGCTCAAGAAAGCATAAGCACCGCCTTAATGGAAATATAGACACGAAGGGACAGTACCAAAAAGCCATATAAAAGCATAATAAAAACAACAAGATAGTAAGGTGATCAACAATGAAAGAAAATAACGGTTAGTCATCAAAATCTACTACCAACAGAAAGCGAAACCGCGTGCCAATACTACTGTTATGAGCACTCTAGACTACCTACTCTACTACCCTAATCCTCGACCTCCATACCTTTCTATCAAGGGTCATATCCCCAGTGAGCTGAAGCTGCGCCATGTCTTGCCTAATCACCTCTTCCCACCTCTTCTTTGGCCTAATGTCAACCTCTCACACCTTCTCACCGGGGAATCTGTTCTCCTCCTCTTCACATGACCAAACCACCTAAGTCGCACTTCCCGCATCTTGTCCTCAATAGGGGCCACACACACCTTATCGCGAATAACCTCATTTATGATCCTATCTAACCTTGTGTGCCCGCACATCCATCTCAACATCTTCATCTCTGCTACCTTCATCTTCCGGACATGAGCGATCTTGACTGACCAACACTCTGCCCCATACTCTGCAGAACTTACCCTTAAGTTTCGGTGGCACATTCTTGTCACACAAAACACCGGAAGCGAGTCTCTATTCCATCCATCCCGCCCCAATACGATGTGTGACATCTTCATCAATCTCCCCATACCCCTGAATAATAGACCCAAGGTACTTAAAACTACCTCTCCTATGGATGACTTGCGAGTCCAGCCTCACCTCACATTCCCCTCCTCGAGTCACGCCATTGAACTTACACTCCAAGTGTTATATCTTGGTTCTGCTCAACTTGAAACCTTTAGATTCCAAGGTCTACCTCCATACCTATAATTGTGCGTTTACACTGTCTCGCGTCTCGTCAATAAATACAATATCATCTGCAAATAGCATGCACCACGGCACCTCCCCTTGGATGTGGCGCGTCAGTACGTCCATCGTCAGAGCAAACAAAAAAGGGTTGAGTGTCGACCCCTGATGCAACCCCATCATAACCGAAAAATGGTTCGAGTCCCCACCGACTGTCCTCACTCGGGTCTTTACTCCATCATACATGTCCTTAATCAACCTAACGTAGACAACAGGTACACCTCTAGCCTCCAAACATCTCCACAAGAATCTCCCTTGGAACTTTATCGTACGCCTTTTCTAAGTCAATGAACACCATATGTAAGTCCTTCTTTCTCTCCCTATACTGCTTCATCAATATCAAGATAGATGGCTTCTGTTGTCGAACGCCCCAGCATAAACCCAAACTGGTTCTCAAAAATAGACACACTCATCCTCACCCTTAGCTCTACCATTCTCTTCCAGACTTTCATAGTATGGCTAAGCAGCTTGATACCCCGATAGTTATTGCAATTTTTGATATCACAAATCCATTGATTAAATAGAATCTTATATTTTTAGCCGCTCTAAAAAGTAATACTCCAACTGATAAAATGTATATATTTTTTTATTTACGTGTATTATAACACATACTCGATCCGTTTACTTTTAGTTGTGCACTTTTGACTTTACACGCTCCTTATATATTTTACCATATAACCCCTAATAACGATAGCATTTCAAAAAGTCTCAAGAAATAATTTGGGGAATGAGTAGTAAATAATAAGGGTAAAACAGAAAAGGAATTGTGTTACTCTTAATTTGTTAAAATGCAAGTAAAAGTGAAAATGTATTTTTGGTGTAGTGGACAAATAAAATTGAACGGAGGGAGTAATATATCTTTTATGTACTTTTTGGTTAGCAAATACAATAATTTCGATCGATCGACCAATTTTTTATTTTGTCCTTAATTAAAACAAGTTATGAGTTCGATAACAAGTCCAAAACTCGTAACCTCACTCCGCCTTTGGATGGTAAGCACTTTCACCCTTATTCTAGAAGTCTCGAGTTGGAGCTACGAGAATAAAGTCACCTAGAGAACTTTCATTGATGTTCAGGGGTTTGAATTTCAAAGTATAAAAAATTACTGGCCCTATAGAGCAAATACAGGAATAGTTTGCTTGCAATCTACACTATATATAATTCAACGCCTGCGGATTGGCATACGTTGTTCTGGAAAGTTGACGCTCATTGCATGACTGAGCCTTTTTCTCACCAACATAAGTGAGTTTCACTCGAACTTCCCCAATCCATAACACGTTCCCTCTAGGTAACTCTCTGCTTAATTTTTCCAATTTCACTATTTAATAGTACAATAATTTGATAAGTTCGATCTAGATCGCATGATTTTGAGCTCTACAATTTGCTGATTGTTTTCATTTCAGTGAATTGATTTATCCACTTGTAACTTTTGAGCTGTTTATTTTCACAAGTAATGATTTGTTCCTTTTTTTTTTTCTTTTCTATATTTGTGATTGGATTTAAGCTATATATAGTGATTGTTCTTTTGTATATTCGTGATTGGATTTAGCTAATACAGTGGTTGTGTAAAGATGTTTTACACTGTCAGGTCATCTACTCGTTCTTATAATTCGATAATTTCATTTATTTGATTGTTAAATAATCTAGTTAAGGTCAGCCCTATTTGCGGGGTTCTGGAAAGGGCTTGACCACATTGGGTCTGATGTATGCAGCCTTACCTTGCATGATTTATTTTTTGTATGTGATTATTAAATAACCAATATTGTAAAAAAATCTTTATACTGTCTGCATATAAAATGTTACCACATTTGAGTGTTTTTTATTGTTGTTACCGGGTTAGAGTTGAGAAAATTTCAATATTCCCCCGTGATTTATTTTTTCGTCTGAGTACGTAGTATTTTTGGGATTCTCAATGGTGAAATATTCAGGGACAATGCAGACGGTTGAGGGATTATTTAGTGTTAATGGGTGGTCAATATGGGCAATGGTGTTTGGACTTTTCATTTTCAAACATGTCTTGTTTGCTTCTAGAAACTGAAAAGCATAGTTTGTACATGATTTTTCTCTAATAACATCCAGAGGGCTAAGATTAATGAGTTAGAGGCTGAGGATTCAGTGTTGTGATACTGTGTTTTGGGCCATTATTTTGGGGAGTTCTCTCCATTTGTAAGTTCCCTTTTTTGCATTTCCTAGTATTCGTGGTGATTATATTATAGATCTCGATTTGTGATATGAGAATCTTTTCTCGCATCTATGGGTTCAAGTCTTTGGCCATTCCTTTCGTGTATACTTTAGGGCAAAGGATGCCATATTCATTCCATTATTAGGTTTAGGTTCAGGGGCACTCCTTTCTTGGCCTTTCGTTGGCCGAATGCCTTGTTAATTTTATCCTATGTTGTGTTCAGATTAAAGTCAATATTACTGATCTATGTATCACGTCGTAGGTATCAGTTTGTTCTGTTAAGAAGTCACTTCAGAAACATAGAACTGTGTGGCATATAAGATGGAAGATTCTGAGGGAAGTAACCCATATATGAGTACACTGGAGAGATTGGCCAGCAATGATTATATCTCCAACTTCAAAAGTTACGGGCCGTCTGGGGTCGCTGGTGCAGTTATTATTGCCATTATTATACCAATATTACTGTCCATGGTACTAATGGGGAAGAAAAAGGGGAAACAGAGAGGAGTTCCGGTTCAAGTTGGTGGTGAGGCAGGTCTTGCAATGCGCAATGCTAAGTCAGCCGGATTAGTTGAAGTTCCTTGGGAAGGGGCTACAACTGTGGCAGCTCTATTTGAGCAGTCTTGTAAAAAATATTCTAGTGAACGCTGTCTTGGAACTAGAAAACTAGTTAGCAGGGACTTTGTATCTGCAAGTGATGGAAGGAAGTTTGAGAAACTTCACTTGGGGGAGTATCAGTGGGAGAGTTATGGACAAGTATTTGATCGTGCTT
Source organism: Nicotiana attenuata (assembly GCF_001879085.1). NCBI lineage: Eukaryota > Viridiplantae > Streptophyta > Magnoliopsida > Solanales > Solanaceae > Nicotiana > Nicotiana attenuata. The sequence goes on along the minus strand of NC_031995.1, from coordinate 7,428,768 downwards.
GCAACTTTGCCTCTGGTCTTGTTAAGTTGGGTCATGATGTGGAGACTCGTGCTGCTATCTTTGCAGAAAGTCGTGCGGAGTGGCTCATTGCCTTTCAGGTATTCAAGTAGTATGCTAAACCAGTCCCTTATCTCTGTGTTCTTAATTACCGCGAGATCCAACAGTTTTCATGATCAAATTATTTTATTCAGGGATGCTTCCGGCAGAACATTACTGTTGTTACCATTTATGCTTCTTTGGGCGATGATGCACTTATATATTCACTCAATGAGGTGGGGAAGCTTTATTTTTTAGTCTATGTATGCATTGTTTCTTCATCTATTCGAGGCGTCATATGACGTGATGATTTGAATTCATCTGTGGCCATTGACAGACTCAAGCATCTACGTTGATATGTGATGCCAAGCAACTGAAAAAGTTGGCTGCTGTTAGTTCTAGCCTGGAAACCATCAAGAATGTCATCTATTTTGAGGACGAGACAGTGACAGATTCCACAAATATTGGCAGCTGGAGGGTGTCATCTTTCTCAGAAATTGAAAATCTGGGTAAAAATGGTTCTATTCAGCCAAGACTGCCTGTCAAGAAAGATACTGCTGTGATCATGTATACCAGTGGCAGTACAGGCTTACCTAAGGTTTGACCCCACTTTCTATTAATTCATTTTTTCCGATGTGAATGCAAGGAAAAAAAATATAGCCGTTGAGTATGCTTTTAGATGGTTCTTGTGGGATGTTTCTTATAGCTTCCCTAGTGGCTGAAACATTCTTGTTATTTAAGTGTTAAGATAACTTAAGCTGATAATAAACTTATGGGATTGTGAATCCGTTTAGCTTGGTGATCAATGCACTGAAAATTTGTTAATTCAAAAAGTTATCCAGGATGAGATGTCATCAGATCCAAGACATAAAGAGAAAGAAAAACAGAGTACTTTGATTTTGGCTTTCTGTAACTTATCGACAATCATAGTCTAGATTGCACTGTACCTTCCTCGATGTCTATCCCTCCACTGATGCTTGTTGTCTATTTTACTTTTGGCTTAAACCAACTGGCTTATTGTATATTTTATCCTTTTCATTAAGAAAAGGAGTACTGCTCTTAACTTATCCAAAAAAAAGGGAGTACTGCTCTTAATTATTCTCTTATCTATGTCCTATAGGGTGTTATGATAACTCATGGCAACATTGTAGCCACTGCAGCTGGTGTTATGAGTGTGATTCCAAAAATTGGAAGCAGTGATGTCTATTTGGCTTACCTCCCTTTAGCTCACGTCTTTGAGTTGGCTGCTGAGGTAATTCCTTAGGAGTTTATCTTTAATTTGCTTCATTGTGTTTTACCTATAAAATGAAGATTAGTGCAGTTCTAAGTGATTCTTGTTCTGCAGACTGTAATGCTGACTGCAGGTGCTTCTATTGGTTATGGCTCAGCTCTCACATTGACAGATACTTCTAACAAAATCAAGAAGGGGACCCAGGGAGATGCTACAGCTTTAAAGCCTACTTTAATGGCAGCAGTTCCAGCCATTCTGGATCGTGTTAGGGATGGTGTTATGAAGAAGGTTATCACAGTACCTTCCATTCTTAAGATCTCAATGAGAAAAAGCATACTTAGTTTAGTTTAGAGCTTCAAAAGATTCAATGGGGACTAACCTTTTGTTTATATTTTTCGTGACTCTAGGTTGAGGAGAAGGGAGGTTCTGCTAAGAAACTTTTCAACATTGCCTTTAACCGTCGATTGGCTGCTATCGAAGGTAGCTGGTTTGGAGCTTGGGGTCTAGAGAAACAAATATGGGATATAGTTATATTTAAAAAGGTAAGGGCAGTGCTTGGAGGAGATATTCGTTTCATGCTTTGCGGTGGTGCTCCTCTGTCAGGAGATACTCAAAGATTTATCAACATCTGTATGGGGTAATTCTTCTCACTCCTAATGATGGTCTGTATATTTTCTGAATATGTTCTACATGCTTGCAAAGATAAGTTTGCTTTCTTTTTAGCTCAATAACTGCTCTTAGTATGGCCGTATGTTTTTCCAAATGTGGCAAGTCTTTTTAACTTTAGAAATTTGATAACACTTACTGCAGAGCTCCTATTGGTCAAGGGTATGGACTGACGGAGACATTTGCTGGAGCTGCTTTCTCTGAGTGGGATGATCCTTCTGTTGGGCGTGTTGGTCCACCTCTTCCTTGTAGCTACATAAAGGTACGGTTACTTTGTTGTCACTAATCGATTTGAGAGCACCAGCTGCATTCAGTCATTTATGAAAAATCTTTGTGAAACTATGTTAGGTAATTGTTTTGAATAGATACTACTTGGGAAGTCTTGCAGCAAAAAAAAAAACCTTAATATGTCATTTTAACTTCATCTGTTAGTTTCTACCTTTTCCTTCTGTTTATATTGCTTGACAATCCTAAAATCTTCCCAGGTTTTTAATGATGCCATACTTTTGGTGTGCTTTTACCATAAGAATTTGAAGATAATTTTATAAATCTTCGCCAAATTTGTGGCAAAATAACCTGTGCTTTGATCTACAACTTCATAGTCATCTGTGGAGAAGAGAAAAAAGAAACTGCTAATAAGCCATACAAAAAAAGTTAGTGATTTAGAAATGTATAAGACATATTTCTGTTTCTTAACCTCCTTATTTTTATTTTTCTCTTCTTCCTCAACTTATGATTTTTCTGAGAAACAACAAACCAGACAAGGAAAAGGCATAACAAGGGAGAAAAACCAGGAGAAACTAAAGAGGACATTGCTATTGCTGCCTTTCCATACACCAAACGGTACATGTTTCTGTAAAATACTCCACTTCGCTAGCACGCACCAGCGTAAATATCCCACTACAATTGTCACGACCCCAAACCACCCCGGTCGTGATGGCGCCTATCGTAGTACTAGGCCAGCCGATTCGACATTTATAACATAAAAGGTCTTTTTCTTGGTTCATTTACTAATCAGATGTTATCACAAATCTTTCGTTTAAACATTTCAAAACAAGCGGAAACAAATATGCAAAACATCAAACACTGCCCGATCGCGGTGTCACTAGTCATGAGCCACTAAAATACAATCTGATACTGTCTACTCAATACAAGATGAGTATGATAAAAACAAATACTAAAGATAGGAAGGAGAAAGGCAGGGCTGCGGACGCCATGCAGCTACCTTGCTAACTCCGGAAATGATCGGAAAGAAGAAACAACTCTCACTCGGATGCTCTGGCACCTGGATCTGCACACAAGGTGCAGGGAGTAACGTGAGTACGCCAACTCAGTAAGTAACAATTATAAATAAAGGCCGAGTGCAGTGACGAGCATTTAAAATCATATACATATCATAACATAAAAACCTTAGTGGAAAATAACAAGATCAAATAAGTAATTAAATTCTGAACATCTAGTAAAAACTCCAGTTTCAATGAAAGTCGTTAAAACATTTGTTCAACATTTTCAATAGAGGCTCAGTATAAAGAAGAGTGAAAACAGTATTTTTTATAAAACAAGCCCCTCGGGCAAAGTATCACTCATATATATAGCCCCTCGGGCAAGCCTCTCAGTCACTCGTGACTCAACTCTCATCAGTCAACACTCACACTCAGCATTCACGCTCAATAGATATCCTATAATAACCGCTGCGTCGTGCAGCCCGATCCATAAATATATAGTCGACCGCGCTCACTGGGGGTGTGCAGAATCCGGAGGGGCTCCTACAGCCCAAGCGCTATATCGCTGCGGCGGCCCGATCTAACATATCACTGCGGCGTGCAGCCCGATCCAACATATCCTCACAATCCGGCCCTCGGCCTCACTCACTCATCAACCTCACAAGCCACTCGGGCATTTCAGTACAAACTCAGGGAACTCAGCCCAAAACAACTCTCATATATTAAAAATAGAGTGATGAACAAGATTAAACAATAAACAGGTATAAACCATGACTGAGGATAATGCTTTCTATCAAAAACAATGTGACGATAACAGTAAAATACCCCTGAGGGTCCAAACAGTAGGGCACAAGGTCCCAAACATGGCATTCAGCCCAAGTTAACAGAAGCATTTCTAAAACACATAGATATCATATAGAGTTTATCAAAATATGCAACTCTACAGTTGCCACGGGACGGACCAAGTCACAATCCCTACAGGTGCACGCCCGTCACCTAGCATGTGCGTCACCTCATTTATCAAGATAGTACAAAATTCCGGGGTTTCATACCCTCAGGTCTAGATTTACAATCGTTACTTACCTCAAACCGGACGAAAATCTACTCCGCGATACCCTTGCCGCTCGACTCGGCCTCAAATCGCCCCGAATCTATCTAAAATCAGAATCATATCATCAATACATGCTAAGGGAACAAAGCCCACGCGAAAATTATCATAATAAATCAAAATTCCCGAAATTGGCCAAACCCAACCCCCAGGCCACGTCTCGGAATCCGATAAAAATCACAACACTGAACACTAGAATCCTTACCTCTCAGGAGTCTATACATACCAAAATCATCAAAATCGGACCTCAAATGGCCCCTCAAATCCCCAATTTAAACTCTCCAATTTCAAGCCCTAATCTCCCAATTTTTTCCCTAATTTTCCCACTAATATCATGATTAAACAATGAAATAATCGCCATAAACACAAGATACAAGGCCCAAGTAGCTTACCTCACTGAAAACACTTGATTCCCTCTTGAAATCACAGCCCCCAAGCTCCAACTCGTCCAAAAATGGTGAAGAAAATGGCAGAAATTCGTGAAGATGGTCTTTTATACTTTGTGCCCAGCGATTTCGCACCTGCGGCCAATAATTCGCTTCCGCGGACCGCTTCTGCGGTCAAATCAAGCGCATCTGCGTTTTTCACTTAAATTCCCAAGACCGCATCTGCGCCCAGGCACCGTACCTGCGGTCCCGCAGATGCGCCCAACGCACCGCACCTGCGGTTCTTCTCCTGATGACCAAATCCCGCATCTGCGGTCTACATGTCGCATCTGCGACCTCGCACCTGCAGTCCCCAATCCGCAGGTGCGGAAATGACAGAAGCAGCAAAAATCAGCAGCATCAACTTAATGCAAATCCTTCCGTCAAGGCGTCAACCACCCAAATCCATCCCGAGGCCCTCGGGACTTCAACCAAACATACCAACAAGTCACATATCATCATTCAAACTTATACCAACCTTCGGAACACTCAAAACAACATCGAAACACCAACTCACCCTCGGATTCAAGCCTAAGGATTTCCAAACTTCCGAATTCCGCAAACGATGCAAAAACCTATCAAACCTCATCCGAATGACCTGAAATTTTGCACACCCATCACAAATGACACAACGGACCTACTCCAATTTCCGGAATTCCATTCCGACCCCGATATCAAGATTTCCACTGCCGACCGGAAAACTCCAAATTTTCAATTTCGTCAATTCAAGCCTAATTCTACCAAGGACCTCCAAATTGCATTCCGAATACGCTCCTAAGTCCAAAATCACCTAACGAAGCTATCCGAACCATTAGAATTCACATCCGAGACCTTCTACACATAAGTCAACATCCGGTTGATTTTTTCAACTTAAGCTCCTAAATTAGAGACTAAGTGTCTCATTCCACTCCAAGACCACTTCGAACACAGAACAACCAACACGATATGATGAAATATAGCTTAACAACACAATAAGAAACAGAAATGGGGAAAGCGGGGGCTGTAACTCATGAAACGACCGGCCGGGTCGTTATAACAATCATCCCAACTGTCGACTTTGCAAAGAACATCCCTTGAACCACTGTGTCCTAAAGCTTTGCCCACTCCCTCCATCCGAAGTTTTGAAATACATCAACTTTTTGTTGCCTTCTGAGTTCGGATCATTTTCCTAGGCTACCTTTAGTGCCTTCAGCCTATTACTATCTTTCCTGAGACAGCAGTACTACTAACCCATGTGATACTGAAAAGGTTATCTATTTAGTACTCGTATGATGCTGAAAATGTTAGCTATTTAGTAGTCGCTCTGTCCTTATTTATATAACAATGTTTTTATATTAAAACAACCAATAATGTTGACACTAGTTCACTATTAATCTAAGTTGCTCCGACACGGCAATTTAGGTGCCGCACCCGTGTCGACACGACACTAGTATGGGTGTGGGTATGGGATCCGTACCTGATCTGGTCAAATAATTTTGGGTACTTTGACCACGACGGACGGAAAAATTAAAGACGAGATACAATTTGATTCCCGAAATCTGAACCAAAACTGGGGTAAATTTGAAGAAAATAACATACCTTATCTAGGAAATCAATCCTTTACTTATCTACAACTTGAGAATAAAAATTATCCATACTTTACCAGCTATACGTAAGTATTCCATAAAATTTCTCATAATTTAGAGATATTTTTATATTTTTTTGAATTATTTTTAGCAGGATCCTTGCACCCGTATATGTACTAGGATCCGTTTCCCCGAATCTTAGAATTAACATCTTGAAGGATCCGACCTCTAGATCCGCACCCATGTCGGACACCTGCACCCGTGTCCGAGCAACTTAGCTATTAATACTATTATTCATACAATTTTCACAAGCTTCAAGATTCAAGTTAACTTAACTGTTTAGATTTAAACTCCATCAACCTAACTTCTCAGCCATTACTTTAATTTTTAATCAGTATTTGGGAATACAAAAGTCAAAATAATATTCTACTCTTATAATCGATGAAGTGGCGGCTTATATATTGGAGGGATGGAGTATTTTAGTTCTTCTGCAGTACCTTCTTGGTTCTGATTGTTGATGCTTGATAGAACTACCTCAGCTTGTCAGAAACAAAACCAGGAAAAAAGTACTCCATGAGTTTAGCTCTTTTTTTCAGCGTAACTAAAAGCTAAACTGATTAGCGCCGTGTTTTCATGGTTGATAAGTTGAATCTGGAACCCAACTTAAACTGGTCGACCACTCTGAAATGGCTTAATTTAGGGTCCTTACAAGGTTATTAAATTACTTTCCACTAGGCCCCTGGGAGAGGGTCATTGCGTGTTGGATAATTGTTCAATAGAGGAAATCTAGGTTTGCTTTTGACAACTAGGCACGGATGGGAGCGTTGGCTGCTTTTCCATGAACATGGGATAGTGGTTCCATTGGCTCTTCATGGGAGCTATATATTTCACAATAAAGCTGAGTTTTCGTGCTACCTTTATATTAAGATCGTATCGACTAGTTTTAGATAGTGGCCAATTTCAAAGCTTTGCCTCTACTTTTCCTGTTTGTTGTATTTATATACTATAAATACACATCAGCTCTGACAATGCACTGCATTAACGTGGAACCTAATGTGGCAGTTAAGAAATTTCTGTGAAGTTCAAATTTGGGCCATTTTCTCATATCAATATGCGCTGTATATAGTTTTTTTGGTACTCTGTTGGAAGAATTTTGGAACGTCTTAAAAAATCAATTTAGTCTTAGTTGTTTGGGGGGAAAATATATTCTCATGTTCCAAGTAAGATCTTATGCATAGTTGTTCCAAGAACTTAATTAACACATGCACTTGGCTTTTGTTAGATGGTTAAGGCATATACTTTGGCAGTCCTTCCAATGTCGTTGAATCTTCGGATGCCTTATAGTTTATAAGATCGGCTATTGCTTTCACACAGTTTCTCCGAAAATTTGCTTTCAATGAAGTTTCAAGTTTCAAATGTTGTCAGAGTGTTTTCCTGTCTGGAGACTTATGTGGTAGCCTATTAAAGGGAAATAGACCGATGGATAAAACTAGTTTCAATCATACATTATAGCTAGAAAGTGATAGTGGCTGTTCCCATTTCTGTATTTTCTTTCCTGATGCTGGTTTACTTGCTAAATACAAAGGAGTTAGCTGTTTTTGGTGGTACTGCATGTGGGTTTCTTACTTGAAGCCTTGTGTTAAACCATGCAGCTTGTTACTTGGGAAGAAGGAGGTTACACAATAGCTGACAAGCCTATGCCTCGGGGAGAAGTAGTTGTTGGTGGGTGCAGCATTACTGCTGGTTACTTCAACAATGAGGCCAAAACCAATGAGGTTTATAAGGTAGTTTTGACTTGTGAGATTTTGCTTATACAAATAGAGGAATTATGTATGTTGCAAAATTTATACGCTGCTAATATCTCTAATACAGGTCGATGAGAGAGGCATGCGCTGGTTCTACACTGGTGACATTGGAAGGTTTCATCCTGATGGATGCCTTGAAATTATTGATAGAAAGAAAGATATTGTTAAGCTTCAGCACGGGGAGTATATCTCACTTGGAAAGGTATTCACAATTTCTTTTATTCACATGGAATCTAATGTTTCCCTTAGTAGCATAACCAGTTCCTAGTAGATTCGTCGCTTCATCCTATGATTGGATATGATATTAGAGTTTTGGTGTGTAACTTAGCCTTCTTCCGTTCATGATCATGAAACTGTACAATACGTGGCAGAAGCGGAGACGAAAAACACGTATCATACATGGGCCTTTTCTTTTTCTGTTATTTTGGGCTCTTAATGAGTTTCTGGTTCCCGTATATCTCCTCCTATTTATTTTATCCTTAGGTCTTGATTTTGGGCAATAACCAGATAAATTGATGCTCAACTCACAGGTTGAGGCAGCACTTCTATCAAGCAATTATGTGGAGAGCATAATGGTTTATGCGGACCCCTTCCACAATTATTGTGTAGCTTTAGTTGTCCCTTCACGCCAGGTGCTTGAGAAATGGGCCCAGGAAAATGGCATCCAGCACAAAGATTTTTCCGAACTGTGCGACAAAGGAGAAGCAGTCAACGAGATCAAGCAATCGCTTTCAAAGGTTCGTTTCCTTTCCATGGAATCAATTTGTAATCACTGTAATGTATTAATTTGGAGAAAGTATTGGCCTTTCTTTATTCTGAAAATGCATTATGTATGATAAATGAATGTTATGCTGACTGTGGATAACATGAAAGGAATATGATGACACAATTCGGCGAAGTTTTGAAATGCTAAAAAAAACAAAACACGTTTCCTCCAAATTATGGTGCTAGTCTCAAAGTCCCTTCCCCATCGCTTCCGAGTAAAATGATGAATAGTATAGTAGAATCAATTGCTAACTTTAAAAGGAATCCAAATGTGTGTATATGTTAAAAAGAACAGAAAAGCGGGAAGAGAATCCAAGAAAATAACAAGAAAGAAAAAACTTATAGAAAACATAAAAAAGAAATAGAAAAGTAAATGTTTTAACTTAAACAAAAAGAAAGAAATAACCGACCTTTACCACCTCTTGCCTCTCCCTTACTAACCATATTCCAGCCATTACTGATTACCATTTCAGCCCTGACAAGTAACCCAGAGTTCAGACCCTGCCACAATGGCTCACCTTGCCTTCCCCTCTATGGAATTAAATTCCCCTGGTTTGGTTGGGATGATATTCCATCTCTCAGAAGTAAAAATTATCCTTGCTCTTGTTTCCGTAGAATATCCAGGGTTCACAAGCTAATTAAGAAGTTAAGGTTACCAGCCTCTGCTGCTGATCTATTCTGGGCTGTGCAAATAATGAGTGAAATTTTTCTCCCAACAGCAGTTTACCTCTGTTCTCATGTAAGTAATAAGGTGTGTGTATATGTGTGTGAGAGAGAGTCTCTTATTGAGCAGGGTGAAACGGGGTGAATGGATGTCTATGTCAAAATTATTTTCCTCGTATATTGGAAGTTTTGGTTTTATAAATGACTGATATGCAGGTAGCAAAAGCTGCAAAATTGGACAAGTTTGAGCTTCCTGCAAAGATCAAGTTAATACCAGAGTCTTGGACTCCCGAGTCTGGATTGGTTACTGCAGCTCTGAAATTGAAGCGAGAACCCCTGAAGGCTCGATATAAGAATGAGCTAGAAAAGATGTATCAGTGAATGATTTTTAATTCCCTGCCAAGTGATGCTCCATTTTGCAGATTTATATATCTGTTGGCAGTTAAACAATGGTCCTTTCCAAGATAAGCACAAGTTTTCCTGTTGAAGCGCAATTACTCGTCTCATTTTGCTGTTGTATTAATGTCAAAGCTACTTATGCATCTTGTCCATATGCTTGTTCCTTTAAGGAATGAGGTATACTGGATTTTGTACTAAGCGTAAAAAGGCAAAACTCACCAGATTCAATTTTGCGGCAGGAAAGCTTGATAAAGTTATTTGTTGTATTGAGCTTCAGGTAAATGAAAATCTGTTCCCTCTATCAGTTAGAGGTATACACTAGACTCTTTGATTGTTAATCATATCTCAAATAGAAGCAAATTTAGTTATTTGCTTGCATTCTCTCTAGTATTTCTTAGTGTAGGACCATCTAAAATCATTTTAATTAACCTCTAATTTACTTTTCCCCCTCTCTAATATATCCATTTAAACTTGGAGGTTAAACAAATAGATCGATTTTTTCCTTGGAACCAATTTAAACGTTGATCATGAAATGTGCATCTAGGCTTGTTTTTCCTTGTTCCATCTTAAATCATCTTGTGTTTTTCCCATGAAACAGAGTAGGACGTATTCGATCTTTTTGTCTTTTATAATAAAGTGTTTTGCGGCTCTTTAAATTGTTTGGTATTAATTTTCTTTTTGATTTTGATTAGAGTAATCTACACGATACGCCCACTAGAAATGCTAGTTAACTTCACATACCTTTGAAATATTTATTTTACCTTGTATACTTACTTTATAAAAGTTTATTATTTTTAAACTTTTAATATCATTATATGCCATTAAATAAATTCCACCTTTTAAGGAACTAAATTATCTCTCGCTCCAACTTATTCCCTTAAAACACTCCATCATCCCACGTTTTAAGGATTGAATATTATACATGTTCACCAAAAAGTTCAAACCCAGGTAGTTTCTCTATGAAGTCCTCATAATCTTGTTCTTCTCTTTCATCTATGTAATCAAAAGAAAAAAAGAAGTGAAAATGTTCTAATTAGGAATATAGTATGTCAACTAAATAAAGTATTAGAATATGCTATTCAAACCAATAAACCACAATATCCCAATGAAAAATACAATATTCAAATTAAACAACTATAATATTCTAATTTGGAATACAATATTCAAATCGAACATAACACAATATTCTAATTTGGAATACAATATTCAAATCAAACATACGATAATATTCTAATTTTGGGTATTGTATTCAAATCAAAAATACCACAATATTCTCATTTGGAATGCAATATTCAAATCAGATTTTTCAAATTAAAATATTTTAAATTAGAATATTATAATATTCGATCAATGTATTACAGATTAAATTATTATGGTATATTTAGTTTGAATAATATATTCTAAATTAGAATATTGTGATATGCTTGATTTAGATATTATAATTTTTTTTGGTAAATAGTGACTTTCTATTCATTCCAAAAAAACAGCTTTACAAATCAGGTAGATACTGACCATCTATGTCTCTATCTTCTAATTATACTAAGTCTGATGCTCTAATGTCATCTCTACTGTGTTGCTATTTACATCAGCTTAAAGCTTCATCTACCTAGGAAAGACAACATACAGAGGCCTTTTGCATATTTCAAACCTATGATCCTAAAGGAAAATAGTCTAATTCTTGTAATGCTCCTTGCCAGCTCTTGATTGTCCTCCCTCTGGTATGTATGTGCATTACTATCTCTCTACAGATATTGTTTTCTTTGAGTATTACCCCTTGAAATCTAATCACATTCCTTTCCCTCCAGATTGTGTATACCAGCATACCAAATACACATGTAACAATTGCCCAGTGACCAGATTTCTTCTTTGCAGCCCTGTTGATCCATTGGACCTCCTCCCGCCAAGCCTGAATAGGCCTAGGATGGCCTAGCCATTTGAGTAGCTTGGTCCATATTTCTCTTACTTTAGGACAGTCAAAAAATAGGTGTTCAAATAGTTCATCAGATTGCTTACAGAAAACACAAGTCTGAGACACTTGAACTCCAAATTTGATGAGTCTGTCCACAGTTGCTAATCTTCTCTGTAGTGCCAGCCATAGTATGAATTTATACCTAGGATTTAGATGAGGTTGCATAGTGATACTATTCCAAGGTACCTTTTGTAGTTGAGGAAACTGCATATGGTATAACTTGCTGATACTGAACTTCCCTCCTTTTGTATTTGAACAAGTCTGTGGATCAGATCCCCCTGAATTCCTTGTAATTCAAGAACAAGGTTTCTTGTCTCAATTATCTTCCTGACCACCCAAGCAACATTCTTGGGTATTGGACTGCTCTCCACTGTCCTGTTTCTGATATAGAAGGTGTGAACCCATCGAATCCATAAACTGTCCTTCTTCATTATAATTGCCCACAGGTGTTTTGCAATTGCTGCTTTGTTCCAGTAGTACATGTTAATTACATTAAATCCACATGCAGCTTGTGGCCAGCATACTCTGTCCCAAGCAACTAGTGCTTTCTTGGTGATAGTTGCTGTACCAGACCATAAGAATGATCTACATATGGCTTCAATCATCTTCAATATCTGCTTAGGCAGCAAAAATTTTTTAGCCCAATATGATTGTACCCCAAACAAGACTGATTTAATTAACTGGAGCCTACCAGCATATGAAAGCAGTTTTGCTGTCCAACAGTTGATCTTCTGTGTAATCTTCTCTACTAATGGCCAACATTGGATGATAGACAGCTTCTTGGATGCTAGTGGTACACCTAGGTACCTTAATGGCAAAGTACCTTCAGAGTACCCCAATTCTTGCATAATGTCTTGTTTTGTGCTGTCTGAAATACCTGCTAGGTATATGGAGCTTTTTTATGCATTTGCCTGGAGGCCAGATGAGCTTGAGAACTTGAGAAATGTCTGTTGCAGTAGTCTGATAGATGTAATGTCAGCTTTACAGAACATCAGTAGATCATCAGCAAAACAAATGTGCATTGCTCCCAGTTTCTTACACCTTGGATGGAATTTGAAGTTCCTGTTCTTTATCAGCTGTGCAAGTTCTCTTTGCGGATACTCCATGGCTATGACAAACAAGTAAGGAGACATAAGGTCTCCTTGTCGAATACCTCTTCTTCCTTGAAATGGTTTTGTCAGTCCTCCATTCATATTGAGGGAGTAGGTCACTGTAGTGATGCACTCCATTATCCAACTGACAAATTTATAAGGGAAACCAAGCTCTAGTAGCATTTTTTCAAGGAAGCTCCATTCTAAGGTATCATATGCTTTCCTGAGGTCAACTTTTATAATACATCTTGGGGAGATCCCTTTCCTGTTATTTAAAAAGCTCATGAGTAAATAAAATGTTATCTGCAATGCTTCTTCCTTCAATGAAGGTTGTTGTGACTCCCCAATGAGGTCTCCTATTACACTTTTTATTCTGTTGGTGAGTACTTTGGTTATTATCTTGTATAGAGTGGTGCAACAAGCTATAGGTCTGAACTCTTTTACTTGGCTGGGGCTAGGCACTTTTGGAATAATAGTGACTGCTGTACAATTCATGCCTCTATGCATTTTGCCTGTTTCAAAGAATTCCTTGACTGCGGTACATACTTCAACCCCAACTATATTCCATTATGATGTGAAGAACTCAATTGGAAAACCATCTACCCCTGGGGCTTTGTCATGAGGCATATCCTTTATAGCTGCTAGGATTTCCTCATTTGTTACATTTTTAACTAGTGCCTACTTCTGTTGTTGGTCCAGACATCTCCCTTGTTTAATCACTGCAGTATCTGGACATCTATGGGTTCCTCCACTTTCTCCCATAAGATTTGTGAAGAAAGATATAAACTCTTCTTCTATTTGGACTGGATCAGTTAGCTTAATACCACTTGCATTGTAGATGGATGCAATGTGGTTTCTGCTTGTCCTCATTTTCCATTGAGCATGGAAGTATTTGGTGTTTGAGTCTCCACATTCAATCCAAATGGCCCTTGACTTCTGCTGTAATACCTGTTCTTCTATATGACTCCATTTTTCCAGTTCTGTCAAGACTTCTTTTTCCTGATTGAACAAGCTCCGGTTCAGAGGAGAATTTTTGAGTTCTCCCTGTATTACCTCTAGTTTTTGACTAGCCTGATCAATTCTCTGTTGGTAGGAGGCCATAAATTTGTTCAGGTCCTTAAGTCTGCTTTTGAGTACCTTCAATTTCTTCCAGATTTTGCTCATGGGTTCTCCTTGAGTTCTATGCTGCCATACTTCTTGCACTATGTCCTGAACTCTGATGTTCCATGACATTTTTGTAAAGCTTGAAAGGTTTAGGGTGCAATCCTTTTTTTATGTTGACTGATATGTATTAAGGATTGGTGAGTGATCAGACACTCCTGGTCCAAAAAATTCAGCTTCTATGTGGCTAAATTGTTGCAACCACACATAGTTGCCCATTGCCAATCTATCTTGTTTGTAAACCCTTTTATTTCTGTTTGTTTGTTGCACCATGTAAAGAACCAGCCAACACTTTTTAGTGGAGTCAATTGCAGCATATCAACTAAGTTTTGAAAGCCTTGTGTCTCTGATTGAGTGACTGGTGCTCCTATTCTGTCCTCTGAGGTTAACACATTATTAAAGTCCCCACTTAATAACCAAGCATCCTGTACATTTGTTCCTGCTTGTGCAAGTTGATTCCATAGCTGATGCCTGAGAGTTACATCATTCCTGGCATACACCACTGTTAGCAGTGCTTTGAAACTATCCTTCTGCACCTCACAATGTATATATTGGTCTGTAGTCTCAATGATCTGGATATTTACATTGTTCCTCCACATAAGCTAGATTCTACCATTTGGGTGGTCTTTATAATTACAACAAACATTCCAGTCCCTGGCCACCTTCTGTATGATTCTCCCAGCTTTCCTCTCCTTTACTCTTGTTTCTACACATCCAATTACATCTATTTTGTACTTATTCAGAAAGATTCTTAGCTCTTTCTGTTTAAAGGGCTTGTTAAGCCCTCTTATATTCCAAGTACAGATGTTCATTGGTGGGAAGAGCTGGTTGGCCCAACATCCCTTGGTTCCTGATCTGATAGTTGCTTTTGTAGGATTGCAAACCTATTGCTAGAGGTAGTTGCAGCAGCTGTAGTGCCTCTAACAATGGTAATCTGTTTTCCTTGCCCTGTTCCTATCTTGCTGAAAGCCATGTTTGGATTTTCTATAGGATCTTGATTGTTAATGGCATGTACTCCTTCAGTTGTGACCATTCTCACCTGCTCTTCTTTCTGAGTCCCAAATGATTCTGCCTCATTTGAAGAAGAGGCATGTATCTTCTGCACCCATTGTTGAGTGATTTGCTTCTTTTTCCTGTTCCTTCTTCTTCTTCTTGGTTGCTCCTTAAATTCCTCTTCAGTTGCTTGCTTTGTCTTTGCCCAGCACTCTATTGTATCATGACCAAATCTAATACAATCACAGCAAAATTTAGGTCTCCAGTCATAAGCAATTTTTTGCTTTATCACTCCTGTTGGTGTTTGCATCTCAAAGCTCTCAGGGAGTGGGTGTGATACATCAGTTTCCACCAGTACTCTTGCATAAGAGGCCTTCTCCATTTCAGCTGTTACCCTATCAGTATATAGAGGTCTCCCTACTACACTAGCAAGTTTACTCAATGCTTCAGTGGACCAGTATCCTAACGGAAGCCCTGGAAATTTCACACACAAAGGAATGATGCTTAAGCATTCTGGATTAAAACAGAAATCTATCCTCCAATGTTGTAGGATGAAAGGTTTGTTTTGGTAGGTGTATGGCCCGACATGAAGA
>NC_031995.1:7385575-7408075 GCF_001879085.1 Nicotiana attenuata | reverse complement strand
AAATTGGACAAACGAAAATAGCAGTGTAAGGGTTAAGTGAGTTAGTCACCTGTTTTTGGAAAAAGAAAAACATGTCTCAATTCGGGATTTTAAACCGGTGACTTGGGACACCATAAATCTCTCAAGTGGCGACTCTGAATCTCTTAATAATAAATCCCGTTTCGATTGTCCTTTAATTGGAAAAACTCCCTTTATTATACCCTTTACGGGGTGTAGTGAAAAAAGGAGGTATGACAACTAGCAAGTTTACTCAATGCTTCAGTGGACCAGTATCCTAACGGAAGTCCTGGAAATTTCACCCACAAAGGAATGATGCTTAAGCATTCTGGATTAAAACAGAAATCTATCTTCCAATGCTGTAGGATGAAAGGTTTGTTTTGGTAGGTGTATGGCCCAGCATGAAGAACTAGGTCTCTATCTTCTATACTTTGGAATTGGAAAATATAATAACCTTCATCATGGTATAGAATTTTTGGTTGTGCTACAAAATTTCATACATTAGTGACATAATTTTCCATAGATTTCTCATATGGATTATCCCCAAGGACATACCCAATTAGGGCATTCTTTAGCGGTTCCTCCTGAGCTCTGGTGTCCTCCTCCTCTATTTGTACCACAATCGTTCCATCTCTCATAGAAGGGGGAATATAGGTTAAAGGCTTACCCATTTGGGAACTTCTATTTTCCATCACTCTCTTTTCCTTTAGTTGTTCCTGTCTGCCATCAGCTGCCTTCTCCTTAACATTTTGTGCTTGTTGAGTTGAGGTTACTGCTGCCGAGAATTGCAATTAGCGATGTACCAGTGATTCCTCCGCTCTCAGATTTGCTTGTTGTGCATGCACTTCAAGCCCTTTGCTAGTGGTCTCTTCGTTTTCCTTTTCCTCCAGTATAGGCTGAAATTTCTGTGGAAGAATGCTACCAAAGGTCAACGGTTGCAGTCCTGTGGCCGGCGTATTCTTCAATTCCTCTTCTTTCGATGGATTGTGTTTAATAATTGTTGGTGCACTCCCCATTCCAGTGAGCCAACGCCCCATTTGCGAAGGGGCAGGTGTTTCCATGGCTTCTTCATCTCCTTGATTAGGGTTAGGAAGCTTCTTGCGTTGCTTTGTCATGGCGGTTGGCGTACGTTAGCTATTCTCGCTAAACGTGCGCCTGCAGAGCCATTTCTATCAAATTATATATAATTTGTCAAACTTCGCTTTTGACATTTTTGACCAATTCCAGGTTCAATGCTGATGTGAAAAGCATCCTCGATGTTACCTTTGGAATCTTTGAACCAGTTACGAGGAGAAAATCAAGCTCGTTAGGAAAACAAGCACCCCAAGTGTCATCCGCATCAACCCCTATTTTCGGATCTTCATCCTCAAAAGGAGCAAGATCTTCCACAAACGCACCTGAAAGAGGAAGCGATGTTGCTGAAAAGATCAAGAAAACTCTTGCTCTGCTTGACCTCTCCGGATCCAAACACTCTGCTGTGAAGGAAGATGATGATGCTTCAAATGATGGATTTTTCGCACTTACACCACATAGCGTGACCCAATCAAGGATCAATCTATGTGAAAATCCATGCCACTCTCCATCGTCCACGACAATCATGCAAGCCATGGTGACAAACACTTCATCTGTGGAGGAGCAGTTGGCAAACTTGACTGAAGCAATCGCTGGCTTGACCAAGTGCATGCAAAATTAGGATGATAGAATCGACAAGCTAACAAATAGGGTGGGAAACTTGATAGAAGAAGAATCTACCCACGCACCTGGAAAGCTCCCAGAAGTTCCAGAGAGTGATTCTCCCCAAAGACAAGTAGCATCCGCTAAGGCTATCCCTGTCTCATCCGAAGGGATGATTCCAATTGATCAACTGAAGGAGTTCATTGAAGGAACCATTAAGAACAAGTATGAAGTTGCTTCCAAGTCCTCCCTTACATATGCAAAACCATACACTGCAAGGGTCGATATGTTGAAGAAGCCTGCTGGTTATCAACCTCCAAAGTTTCAACAATTTGGTGGAAAAGGTAATCCAAAGCAACATGTGGCGCACTTCGTTGAGATGTGCAACAATGCTGGGACTTATGGAGATTACCTCGTAAAGCAGTTTGTCCGCTTGCTAAAAGGAAACACTTTTGACTGGTACACAGACCTCGAGGCTGGATCTATTGATAGCTGGGATCAACTAGAGCAAGAGTTCCTCAATCGCTTTTATAGCACAAGACATACTATGAGTATGGTAGAACTTATAAATACTCGTCAACGAAAGGGTGACCAGTTATCGACTTTATCATTCGTTGTTGGAATGCAAGCCTCAACTGCAAAGAGAGGCTTAGTGAAGCTTCTGGCATAGAGATGTGCATCCAAGGCATGCATTGGGGACTTCGCTACATCTTGCAAGGTATCAAGCCTAACACATTTGAAGAACTTACGACTCGTGCCTATGACATGGAGTTATGCATGGCCTCCGCTGGAAACGAAAGGTTACCTATTTATGAGCCTCGCAAAGGAGCGACAAGCAAGAAGTCAGGAAATGGAGCAAGTTTTGTACCCAGATCTGAAAATAAAGAAGCTATGAATGTCAACACATCACCTTTGAAGTTCACAACAAAGGTGAGCAAGAATCAGAGTACGAAATCCACTTCTTTTCAAGATAAACCAAGTGGGAAGTTGAGTCTAAAAGAAATGCAAGAGAAGGAGTACCCATTTATGGATTCTGATGTGCCAACAATTTTTAAGAACTCCTCGAGTTAAATCTCATTGATCTTCCGTAGATGAAGCGACCGACTGAAGCTGGTTAAACTAATGACCCAAATTACTGCAAATACCATCGATTTGTGAGCCACCCTCTAGAGAAGTGCTTTGTCTTCAAGGACAAAGTTATGGACTTGGCTCGTGAAAAGAAGATCGTGCTTGAAGATGAGAAAGCAAGCGCAAACCAAGTCTCTATCACCTATGGCTCATTCAGTCCAGATGAATTGTGTGGTTTTAAAGAAAGTAAAGATGAAGGATTACTGGTGAACAACAAAGTTGAAGTTGATCAACCTGATGATGATGAAGGTTGGATGTTGGTGACTCGTCGTAGGCGCCATAAAAGGAGCCCATGGAAAGAACCGATAGAACAATCAATAAGGAAAATGATGGTAAAAAGACCAATGAAACAAAATCCAGTTAGGTGTTTGGGGAAAGCAAAAGTGAGGGTGAACTACCCTCAAAAGCCACGACATCCAGTGACCTTGGAGGATTAGTTGCCATGTTGGTTTCACATGAAGATTTTCCCGTGAGGCCTTTTGTTGCAATGATGATAAAGGGGAAGAAAAGAGTGATGACCTACCATTTGCACCATCTTCAGAAAAGCTCATCGAGTATATTCCTCAAGAAGTTAACGCGTGCGAGGAAAAATTTACGTTCACAAATGACGACCTTCTACTAGGTAACACTCTTCATAATCGCCCGTTGTACCCGATTGGCTATATGCGTGATGAAAGGGTAAACCAAATGTTGGTTGATGGAGGGTCATCAGTGAACATCTTGCCAATTCTCACTGTGAAAGAACTTGGTATTCCCATGAACGAACTCTCGAAAAGTCGTATGATGATCCAAGGATTCAACCATGGGGGCAAAGAGGCATAGGTGCGATGAGGTTGGGAATCACCATTGAAGATATGCAATCAAGTGCATGGCTGCATGTGATCGATGCAAATACTTCATACAACGTCTTACTTAGAAGTCCTTGGATACATGAGAATAAAGTAGTTCCATCTACCTACCATCAATGTTTGAAATACTACGAAGGTGAAGTCGACAAGAAGATAATTGCTGATGACGAGCCATTCACCAAGGCTGAGTCACACTTCGCTGATGCAAAGTTCTACTTGAAGAACCGTATTGTGAAGGAGCTAAAAGCTAATGATGTCATAAAAAGCAAGAATGGCGAGTCCACAACTAAAAGGGCTGAGGTGACTACTGGTAGAGCCAAAGCTGTTACTGAGGAGGTACAACCTAACTTGAATAAATCTTATAGAGATGATATTGCGTCTTATGGCAAGAAAGTAACTCATGCACTCCAATATGTCCCCAAAAGGAAGAAAGATGAAGATGAATCATCTAATCTCTAAACTAACATTCTAAAGGAGTTAACTCTTCCGGTAAAATGAATTGAGGCAGTAAAGTCGTCCTCAAAGCCACTTACAGGGTTTGTGGCCCAAAATCGTTTGCAGAATGTGGCACTCCATACAAAGTGAACAGATGAAGGTTTTGATCATAACGCTTACAGGCTATTTGCAAAAGCTGGATACAATCCCAATAAGCTATCAAAGTTAGGGAAGCTCCCATCAGAAGCCGCAATGAGGCAACCACATGAAGGTTTGGGATACAAGCAACCGTCACTAGTGCGCATCTCCATAAGAAGGGTGAGTAGCAATTATATCACTAGAAAATGAATCTGCCGCTTCTAACAAGCCTTCTTTCTTTGATCGACTTAGAAATCAACTATGAGGACTTACGTGTTTGAGGGATTGGGTCCATTAAAGAAAGGGAAGAAGTTCTAGAGAAATTATCGATATACAAGGACATCCGCTTCGCCCAAAATTGGAAGATCTCTGAGGATTTCCAAAGTCGGGTTCCTTCTAGAATGAGGCAACAAACAAAAGTCATGGTTTCGTGTGATGAGGTTCTAAAGGTAAAGCCATCCACTGTGGTCTACACTAAAGAATGTGATGAAGACAAAGAAAGTGTGGGTTCTTCATATCATGTCACTGCGCAAGGCGAGCATGATGTTTCATCTCTAATGGAGGATCACGAGAAATTGGATGATGTTTCACCATGTTATCACATATGCTTCAATGACGGGGACCCTCAAGAAGATGAAGAAGCGAAAGATGCTCTGCCAGAACTTGAAGAAGGGGTGAAGGCAACAATTGATGCCTTAAAAGAAGTTAACCTTGGCACTGATGAAGAACCAAGACCCACCTACCTAACTGCTTTACTAGAAGTTGATGAAGAAAGCACCTATATTGAGTTACTCAAGGAGTTTATTGGGATGTTTTTGCTTGGAGTTACAAAGAAATGCCTGGCTTGGATCCTAAAGTAGCAGTCCATCACCTTACAGTCAAGAATGGCGCTCATCCTGTTAAGCAAGCCCAAAGGCGCTTTAGGCCGGACTTGGTTCCCCTGATTGAAACCGAAGTTAACAAACTCATTGAAGCTGGATTTATTCGGGAAGTTAAATACCTAACACGGGTTTAAAGTATTGTCCCTGTAAGGAAGAAGAATAGTGAGTGTGCGTTGACTTCAGGGATCTCAACATTGCGTGTCCCAAAGATGAATTCCCGCTTCCTATTCCAAAGATGATGATCGATGCTACTATTGGGTATGAGGCAATGTCGTTTATGGATGGTTCGTCGGGCTATGACCAAATTCACACGGCACCAAAAGATGAAGAGCTTACTGCATTCCGCACCCCAAGGGTATTTATTGCTACAGGGGTAATGCCTTTTGGCTTGAAGAACGCTGGTGCTACTTATCAAAGGGCTACGTAGAATATTTTTGACGACCTTCTCCACAAAAATTTTGAATGCTCTGTGGATGACTTGGTGGTAAAATCAAAATAGAGGGACGACCACTTGAAAGACTTGAGAATGGTGTTTGAGTTGCTCCAGAGGTACCAACTTAGGATGAATCCATTGAAATGCGCCTTTGGAGTTACTTCCGGAAAGTTCCTTGGTTTCATTGTCCGACATCAAGGGATTGAAATTGATCAAGCCAAAGTAGATGCAATCTTTAAAATGCCTGAGCCTTGGGATATTCACGAATTGAAAAGTATGCAAGGAAAGTTTGCTTACCTTAGGAGATTCATCTCAAACCTAGCTGGGAGGTGTAAACCATTCAGCCGTCTTATGAAGAAAGGTGTCCTTTTCAAATGGGACCAAACATGTAGCAATGCCTTTGAGAGCATTAAATCCTACTTGATGAAGCCTCCAGTTTTAGCACACCCTATACTTGGAAAGCCATTGATACTGCATTGCGGCGCAAGAAAGGTTTGTTGGAGCACTGTTGGCCCAAGAAAATAGTCAGGGGAAAGAAAACTCTCTTTACTACTTGAGCAGGATGATGACACCAAACCAGCTGAATTATTAGCCAATTGATAAGTTGTGTTTAGTGATAACTGTGATTTTAACACGGTTTATGCCCATACTTGCCTATGCCTTATGTATGAATTGTCATGAAATAGACTCAGAATGCTTATAAAGTGCACTTGATTGCAGGTTTGAGCGACAAGATGACGAAAGTCAAGAACCAGCTCGAAACGGAGTGAAACCTGCTCAAGTATCAAAAATAATTGAAGTAGGGACAAGAGGACCTAGCGCGGACCGCACTGCTTTGTTGCGCGGCCGCGCTAGGAGATTCAGAGAGCACCCATTTCAGGAGTCTCCAAGCGTGGTCAGCGCTCATTTCTACGCGGTCAGCGCTGGTGTCTACGTGGTCGCGCTTCAATGTTGTGCGGTCCGCGCTCATTAGCCTGTGCGGCCGCGCTACTTCTTTGTGCGGTCCGCGTCCCCAGTTCCAGAAGTGAATGATAGAAGGCCAAGACCCCTACGCGGCCGCACTGCATTTATGCGCGGTCCGCGCCAGCCCCGCAGGGGTATTTTTTGTCTGATTTTTCTGGCATAGTATAAATAGAATATTTTATTATTTCTAGGTGAAGTTTTAGACATCAGATAGCAGCAGCACTCGTGAGATTCAAGTTTTAGCCTATTTTGGGCATTTTAACCTTGTTTTAACGTGAATTCGTGTAGATTAACTTCCTAGTTAATTATTATGTTGATTTTATCTACTTCTTCTTTAATTTCTGTTGCTATTATGGCTAGCTAAACCCTTTAGCTAGGGTTGTGGCTCAACCCTAGTGTGGGTAATTAATGAGTGTGATTGTTTAGTGCTTGAATGATGTTGGGTGTTTGATATTTGGGTTGATTTTATGTTTTTAACTAGGATTTGGTGGTTGCAAACACTAAGTCTAGCTTAGTGAGTCTTGACTCTTCTTGGGAAAGAGTGTCTATGACTCCAAAGTTAACCCAACAAGGAATTGGGATGGACCCATGAGAATGGTAGTCCCAATTAGCGGGTAAGACCTCGAGAGAGTGATTACCCAACTTGAACCCTAAGTTGCTTGGTTTGTTAGCCTACCCAATTGGTCTCGAGAGAGTCAATTGGGCAAAATCACTCTTTCTACCGAGAGGTGTGAGAGTGAGTGCTATCGTGCAACGGTTATATCATAAGCCCCTTAATCATCATTCTTGTATTAGGAATCTCTACCCGTTAGTTGACCACCTAGGTAAATGCCACGACCCTAGTGTCTTTCTCTATCTTGCATACAACCTAGAATTACTATCTTAGCATAATTTAGTTATAATTAGTAGTTGTTAAATTGTAGTTGATAATCATAAAAACCCAAAAATGATAGAAGATCAATTAGAAGCAAACACGCATTTCTAGACTAAGCAAATATCCAACTCCCTTTCTAGCTCCCTGTGGAAATTGACCCCGATNAAAAGTAGTAAAGGTGAAAGTAGTAGTAATCCTAATCCTAACCCTTCTCCTATATCCCCTAGAGTTCGAAAGAATATTGATGAAATGACTCATGTTGATGAAACTTCATTTTCCCAACCCCCCACATTTTATGATGTTCATGTCGGAGAACAATTAGATCATGAAACTTTACAAAGACAATTTGGCAATGATATTTTTTTTTGAGGATGAAGAAAATGAGGATGAAGAAAATGAGGAAGAAGAATTAGACGAAACACCCACTAGTCCCGCAACACAAGCTCCAACTCAGAGTCAATCTCAGTCTGGAGCTTTACCCCCTGTACCCCCTGTAAGGGGTAAGACTAAGGTTGAACGTCCCAAAACATCACTTGTATGGAATTTTTTTAAACATGATAAAGTAAATCATCGTGCTATCTGTGAAAAATGTAAGCAACAATTTGCACACTCATTAAGTGGTGTGACGGGGGGGTTAACTAGACACTTGAGAAGTGCTCACAAAGATTTATGGATAAAAGCTAACATAGAAGCCGGAAAAATTATAGATCCTACCATTAGTACTGGCACTCCTAGTGGATCTGGTTCTAACCAAATTCAACAACAACTTGACCCTGCTTCCGGTCATATTTTACCCAAATATAACAAAGATAGAGATCGTGAGAACTTAGCAAAAATGGTGGCGGTCTGTGGCTTACCTTTTACGTTTCCTTCTCACCCTGCTTTTGTGCATTATATTCAAGAAATGTATAACCCTGCTTTTCAAGGTTTTCCCAAGACCACGGTTAGAAATGATGTTTTTAAATTTCAGACTGAATATCTTCAGTATATTCGTTGTGTATTTTATCACTTGGATTGTAAAGTGTCCATCACATCTGATATAGGTCGTAGTCCTAATGGTTGTGATTATTTAACTGTTACGTGTCATTGGGTTGATCATCACTGGAACTTGCAAAAACGTATTATTGGTTATAAATTTGTTGATTCTAAACACATTGGAGCATATATTGCAACTACTGTTCTACAAATACTTGATTTTTATGGGCTTATTAATAAAGTTCTAACTATCACCTTAGATAATGCTTCTGCTAACACAAATGCGGCACCAGCCATTAAAGAAATGATTTTAAAATTTAAAAAGTATTTTTTCCCTATTCCCGAAGTTTATTTAATTTCTACACTACTTAACCCATCTTTAAAACTAAGAGGTGCAAAGGGTCTTGTTCGTAAAATTTATGAGAATTTAGAAATTCAAGAACATGAAGAACCATCTCTCGAAAATTGCCAAGCTAGCATATATTTTTATGCTAGATCAATGTTTGATAAATGTAAATCTATGGATACAACTAGTACTGTAACTGATGCTTCTACTTCTAAGTCTGGAGCAGAAGTTTTATGGGAAGATATGGATGATATAACAGGTTTTGATTCCTCTATTGATGATGAACTTGATTCTTATCTTAATCAAGGATTGGAAAATATTAAAGACGAAGAAGGCAAGGAACAACTTTTGTCATGGTGGAGGGAGCGTGGCAAGGCTTTTCCAACACTTTCAACTATGGCCCGAGATATCCTGGCTATTCAAGCATCATCAGTAGCATCGGAGAGTGCTTTTAGCGCGGCAAGATTTCAAATTGGAGATCATAGACATTCATTAGCGGAGGACAGTCTAGAGATTTCCGTCTTATTCAGAGATTGGATTAATTCAGAAAGAAGAAATTTTGGTTTTGAAAAACTAACCACTAGGGAGGAAGAAGAATACAATGAGATACTTACCACTGGGAGCGATGACGGCATGGAGCTCATGGAACATCAATCAACATTGCCAATTCCAGTAGAATGTCCAAGAGATATTATTGATAAGTTACAAAGAAGTTATATAGGAGCTTACAAATATTAGTATGATAATTTGTAATTGGCTACTAAGAGGCCTAGTTCAAACAGAACCCTTCCTAGAAGGTGGCTGCGTAGATTAGGTGCTCTTCAAAAGA
Organism: Nicotiana attenuata; assembly: GCF_001879085.1. Taxonomy (NCBI): domain Eukaryota; kingdom Viridiplantae; phylum Streptophyta; class Magnoliopsida; order Solanales; family Solanaceae; genus Nicotiana; species Nicotiana attenuata. The sequence goes on along the minus strand of NC_031995.1, from coordinate 7,398,554 downwards.
ATTGTATTTGTATTTGAGATTTGAAAGTTCTATTAATAAAATAAATGGCTCTAAGAGATGAATTATTTTTATGATTTGTCGGTGTTACTTAATAGTTAATTGTTAATACTTTGAAATTATATTAAATAAATTATAACTCTATTATAAATTTTTATTTACTAGATTATTTCATTACAAGTCTTTTGTTTTAATATTTTATAATTCTTTACTTAGTTTTCTAATTTTCTTTTTAACATACTAACATAGTAATATTTAAGTTTATTAAATAAGTCAAAAATCTAGCCGTTGCAAACTTTAAAAACATAGTAATTTTCAAAAAACTAGAATTTTTTTTTTAAAAATACACTAAGGCCCGCGTCCCGTCCCGCGACCCGTCCCGTCCCGTCCCGCCCCGTCCCGTCCCGTCCCGTTTGGTTGGCGGGACGGGACGGGACGACCGTTTCGTCCCGTTTGTCCCGTCCCGTTTCGTCCCGTCCCGCCACCGTCCCGCCTAAAACTCGTCCCGTCCCGTCCCGTCCCGTTAAAATCATCCCGTCCCGTTGGACAGCCATACAGTGGAGTGAATCAAGACAGCAAAAAGTACAAATTCGTTAATCTTCAATTAATGAGCGTGAATGATGAGAAACGTTACAGAATCTTCACGAAACAGTTATGATTGCCAATTATAACGTTTCATTAATGTCATTAAATGCTCATAATGACTCGATTACGAGAAGGAAGAGACATTGTACCTAGAAGTAGCTATAAAAGCAAGTGAAATGTCATTTGTATGGGTACGTTCTGATTATTACTGGAATACACTTATTTACTCTTGCTTTATATTGATTGCTTTGCTATTTCAAACTCTAATTTTCCTTTCTCATCGCAAAAATATTCCTTTTCTTGATTATCAGTAACCCGAATACTTCTAAAATTAAGCTTTGACCGAAATTCCTATTTTCTGGTTAAACAAGTTGGTTCCGTTACCGGGAATCTGATAATCCTTTTACTTTCCAAATCAATTCTTCTACCAAAAAATCATGTCGAACGTCAACGACAACAACCAACAAAACCTACAAAACCAATAAAATCAGCAACATCAGTTGAATCAACAAAATCAACAAGGTGATGAAACTCCAGTCCCCTCACCGCAAAACTCTCCTCGACAATCTCGAGAGGGGACTCCTGATAGATCCGAATCGAATATGAATGACCAACATGAGAACAATCAAGCTATTGATGTAGCATTGAAACAATTAATCGCCGAACAAGTCAACAGTGCTCTCCAAGCTTTTGTCAATAGGTTGCCAATTGTACCACCAACTCCACCTCCAAACAACACCGCAACCATAGAGAATCCACGCTCGAGACTTGATAATTCAGGCAGCGGAGGAACTCCCAGCGAATCTCGCGATGGAGGGCCAGGTATCCCAGTTAATTCTGATTTACAAAGTTTAGTACTAACTTTGCAGAAACAGCTCAAGGAGCAGAACGATCGCATAAAGCAGATACCTGGTGTGCCACCTATAATCAAAGGAGTAGATATGGAAAAATATTCTCAACAACCTTGGAAGTCAAGTGCCGCTCCTTTGCCTATTCCAAAAAAGTTTAAGATGCCTGATATCCCAAAATACGATGGAACAACTGATCCACGAGATCACGTAACTGCATTTACAACTGGTGTGAAGGGCAACGACTTGACCAAGCAAGAGATCGAATCAGTATTGGTCAAAAAATTTGGTGAAACCCTCACAAAGGGAGCACTGACATGGTATTCTCTTTTACCTGAAATTCCATTGATTCTTTTGCTGAGCTTGCAGATTCATTCATAAAAGCACACTCAGGAGCTCAAAAAGTTGAAAAAAGGATGGAAGACATTTTCAAAATAAAACAAGGAGATACGAAGTTACTCAGGGAATTCGTAGACAGGTTCCAACGTGAGAGGATGATGCTGCCACGTGTACCTGACAATTGGGCGGCTATGGCATTTGCCAGTAATTTAAATGAAAAAATCTCGGAAGCCACGAGAAGACTCAAAGAAAGCTTGCGAGAATTTCATGCAACAACTTGGAATGATGTTTACAATAGGTATAGCACGAAGCTGCGGATAGAAGAAGACACTATCATTCAATCCCGGAGAGATAAAAGGGTGAGTTCAAGGCAAGCAGAAACTGAAAAAAGGTCCGGTAAGAACAGGTACGAACCTTATATGGGACCAGTAGGAAGGGATTCACGTTCGAAACAAGAAAACCCAAGGTATGATTCCAGATCAAAGGACAAAGATTCAGGTTTGTCGTCTCGGTTCGGAAAGGAACGAAATATGCAAGATACGTGAGACAACGATGGAAGTTCAAAGGCGAAAATTGGAGGTTACAGTTTTAATGTTAGCACGTCCGAGTTGGTAGTTGTTCTAAGAAGCATGGGAGATAAAGTGCGGTGGCCAAAAGAAATGAGATCGAACCCAAACAGGAGAAACCCCAATTTTTTGTGCGAGTTTCATAACGATCACGGTCACAAAACAACAGATTGCAGACTACTGCAAGGTGAAGTAGAGCACCTACTAAAACAAGGTTACTTAACCGAATTGTTTAGTGAGAAGGGTAAGCAAACGTATATGAAGAATAGGCAGGAACCACCGAAACCTCCATCACCAAAGAGAACGGTTACTGTCATAAGTGGAGGGGAGGAGGTCAACAGCGTAACATATACGGCAGCAAAGAAGGTGTCAAAAATCACAGTCACCCACGGGAAGCGAGTTCGCCAAGTTTTGGAAGAAGATAGTATAACATTCGATGATGCAGACGCAGATGGCATGTTCAACCCACATAATGATGCCCTGGTAATATCTTTACTTGTACATGATACTAACATAGTAGTTCTGTAAATATCATTCTTTTAAGAATGGTAAACGAGATGCAAACCGATGATAAATTGGTATCCAAAGCACGGACCTTGTCTGGTTTTGACAACTCGAGCGTTGTAACAAAAGGGGAGATAATACTCACCGCATTCGCAGAAGGAGTAGTCAAAGATACTAAATTTCAAGTGATAGATATGGACATGGCATACAATATGATTCTCGGCAGATCGTGGATTCACGAGATGGATGTTGTTCCGTCTACCTTACATCAGGTTATCAAATTCCCTTCACAATGGGAAATAAGACAATTCCGTGGTGATCAACAGGCTTCCCGAAGCATTAACTCAGTGGCAGATTCAAGCGTGAGGAACGACGTTGCAGATGAAAAATAGCAATTACAGAATTCAGTTGAGTATTTAGCAACACAAACCTCAACTGAAGATAGACAAACAGATGTAGACTCAAGGCCTGATACTATTCAAGAACCAGAAGAAAATGAAAACATCAAGACAACAATCGAGGAACTTGAAGTTGTGATTATTTTTACATTGGCCGGACAGAAAAGTCTACATTGGAACCAACCTTAGCCCGGAGATGAAAAGTAAGTTAATTGAATTTTAAAAGCTAACGCAGATTGCTTTTCTTGGTCGCATTCAGATATGACAGGTAACCACCGGAGGTAATGACCCATAAGCTGAATGAAGATCCAACATATCCACCCGTCAAACAGAAGAAAAGGAAGCAAGGGTTCTTCAAGAATCAGGTGATTCAGGATGAGGTACAAAAGCTCTTAAAAATCGGGTCTATCCGCGAGGTAAAATATCCTAATTGGCTAGCTAATACTGTAGTGGTGCCCAAAAAGAATGGTAAGTGGCGAGTTTGTGTAGACTATACTGATTTGAATAAAGCTTGCCCTAAAGATTCTTTTCCACTACCACACATACATCAACTAATTGATGCTACTGCTCGAACTATTGAGTTTTTTAGATGCCTATTCATGCTATAATCAAATAAAAGTGGATACTTCAGATGAAGAAAAAACTTCCTTTATTACAGACAGGGGGACTTACTGTTATAAAGTTATGCCTTTTGGCCTAAAGAATGCAGGAGCCACGTACCAAAGGTTAGTAACTAAGATGTTTCAAGAACATCTGGGAAAAACCATGGAGGTTTATATCGATGATATGCTAGTCAAATCACAACATGCAGGAGATCATATTCAACATCTGTCAGATATGTTTCAAATTCTCCGCAAATTCAATATGAAGTTAAATCCCGAGATATGTGCATTTGGCATGTCGTCAGGTAAGTTCTTAGGTTTCCTTGTTTCTAACCGTAGAATTGAAGTAAATCCCGTGTAGATTAAAGCTATTGAAGAAATACCGGATATACTCACAAGCAAAAAAGAAGTGCAGAGGTTAACAGGTAGGATAGCAGCGTTGGGAAGATTTATTTCTAAATCTTCGGAGAAAAGCTTTAAGTTCTTTTCAGTTTTGAAAAAGCAAAGTCAATTTGAATGGACTGAAGAATGTCAGCAAGCACTCAAAAATTTAAAAGCATACTTGTCAAACCCACCCTTGTTGGCTAAACCAAAGGATGAGGAAAAGCTGCTCATCTACCTCGCTATTTCAGAACTGGCGGTAAGTGCCGTATTAGTTCGAGAGGACAGAGGTAAACAATCTCCGATTTATTATGTTAGCAAGACTTTATTGGATGCTGAAACTCGATATCCTCATTTAGAAAAACTTGCTTTAGCATTAATTATGGCATCTAGAAAATTAAGGCCTTATTTTCAATGTCATCCTATCTCCGTGGTAACTGCTTATCCTCTACGTAATATATTGCATAAGCAAGAGTTATCGGGTAGGTTAGCTAAATGGGCTATAGAACTAAGTGAATAACATATCAGCCTAGAACTGCAATAAAATCACAAGTTTTAGTAGATTTCGTGGCAGACTTTAGCCCAGGCATGGTAATAGAAGCGGAAAAAGAACTGCAGGTCTTTAATGTGTCTAATCTATGTATTTGGACCCTGTTTACTGATGGTTCTTCAAATGTAAAATGAGCGAGTTTAGGCATTGTCCTAATCCCACCTGCAAGAGAGACTATACGGCAAGCCACAAAATGCCATCTTATTGCTAATAATGAAGCAGAATATGACGTTGTGATTGTAGGTTTAGAATTGGCACGAGAGTCGGAATAGAGCAGGTCATAGTCAAAAGCAACTCGCAACTCGTGGTTAATCAAATTCAGGGGACTTTTATAGCTAGAGAGGCAAGAATGCAGCAGTATTTGGAAAAGGAACGAGATTTGATAAGACAATTCCAAACTTGGAAAATCGTACAGATACCAAGAGACGAGAATGTCGAAGTAGACGCGTTAGCTAATCTTGCATCCGCTGCAGAAGTGAGAAATGAAGAGAATGCTTCTGTAATACATTTGTTTCATTCGACACTCGACCAAGATAAATATGAGGTAAATTTCAATAATTTAACTTGGGATTGGAGAAACGAGACTGTCAATTTTTTGCAGTACGGAATACTACGTGAGGATAAGAAAAAGGCTCAGTCACTTCGTCGAAAGGCTGCTCGTTACTGTTTGGATCGAGGCAATCTATATCGAAAAATGTTTGGTGGCCCTCTAGTAAGGTGTCTCGGACCTTCTCAAACGGAGTATGTGATGAGAGAAATACATGAAGGACATTGTGGGAATCATGCCGGAGGAAGGTCCTTGGTAAAAACTTTAATTAGAGCAGGGTATTACTGGCCAAAAATGGAAGAAGAGGCAGAAAATTTTGTGGCTAAATGTGACAAGTGTCAAAGATATGGTAACAACATGCATCAACCGGCAGAGTTATTACATCCGGTTGTTGCACCATGGCCTTTTATGAAGTGGGGATGGATATTGTGGGTCCATTACCACTAGCCAATGGCAAGGTACGATATTTATTAGTACTCATTGATTATTTTACTAAGTGGGTGGAAGCAGGTGCCTTCAAACAGGTACGAGAAAAAGAGGTCCGGGATTTCATTTGGCGAAACATCATATGCCAGTTTGGAGTTCCAAAAGAAACCGTTTGCGATAATGGCCCGCAGTTTATAGGTGCGCAAATCACAGAATTCTTTCAAAGTTGGCAAATTAAAAGGATTACTTCAACACCTTATCATCCTGTGGCCAATGGACAAGTTGAATCGACAATAAAGTTATTATTAATAACTTAAAGAAAAGACTAGAGGAATCAAAAGGTAAGTAGCCGGAAGTGTTACCCGGAGTCCTGTGGGCTTACAGAACGACAACAAAAACAAGTACGGGAGAAACACCATTTTTACTTGTGTACGGTGTTGAAGCCTTAATTCCGATTGAAATAGGAGATCCAAGTACGAGGTACACCCAAGCAACCGAAGAGTCAAATGAGGAGGAGATGCGGGTAAATCTCGATATGCTTGAAGAAAGGAGAGAAACAACTTTAATAAGGATGGTTGCGCAAAAACAAATTATTGAGCGATATTACAATCGGAAAGCTCATCTTAGATACTTCAAGATTGAGGACTACGTACTCAAAAAAGTTTTTCAATCTACAAGCGCAGCCAATGCAGGAAAGTTGAGTCCAAATTGGGAAGGACCTTACAAGGTTCGAGGTATCGCTGGAAAAGGCACATATGAATTGGAAACCATGGATGGCAAGGTTCTACCCTCAAGTTGAAATGTTGTTCATTTGAAGAAGTACTATTTCTAAGGAAAGGAAATACCCACGGTCAGGTATCCCTTAATTACGATTTTTATTTTTGAACAGTTAAAATTATACTAACAATTTTAGATGATAGGCAAAAAGCTAGCCCACGCCAAATGATGATATAAGACCTGAAAGACACGCGGAAGTAAAATAATTCCCGGTCTAGGGTTACAACCTTTCTGATGAGAATATAAAGGGTTAAGCAGTCATCATCTAAATTATACCTCCGAGTCCCGTATGTATTTTCCTTTTCAGGAAAAGGACCGCACGGAAGGAATAATCAAGTGCTCGAGATTTCATACTTCAAAGCTCAAATACTTGGGGGACTATATATATAAGGATGGCAAAGAAGACTGAAACAATCAGAATTCAAGCCAAGCCTAAAAGTAGTCAAGTCTACCCAACAAATCAAAAGTTGAGAACAACGTCACGAGCCTGATTCAAAATTTTTCGTAAAATTCCAAAATTTTACGGAAGTTGTTGTGAAGAAAACAGTTACGAAAAAGTTATAGATGATACTTAAATACATGCAAAATGTTATTGAAAGTTCAAAAGAGACAAACTTTTATCAAAGTTGTTCAAAAAAAAAAAAACATGTGTGTTCCTATTTTCGTATGTTTACACCATTATGAAGTTGAGACGTCTTCTTCACTAAGTGTCGTATATGAAAGGGACCTCTTTTATAACTCGTGCCTGTTCGAAAAGTCACGAAATTAACAAAGCATTTTTAAATGCAAAAGTTAAAGCATAAAACAAAAACTCAAACATTAAAGTCAAGTGGAAAGTAAAACCTCAAACTTATAAAGGCAAGGGCAAACCATTAAGAGAGTTTAAAAAAAACTCAAAATAAAGATATCATAAAAGTTGGACAAAAACTCTATAATATCTTAATAACTTAGTTAAAACTAAGTATGAACTTAGTTCCAACTTGATTGTCTTTACAAAAAAAAAAAAAACTCCGAAATGGACTATGGTATGATATTCCAAAAACATTACCCCCAAAAAGGACCAGGGGTAAACCTTCAACTGTTCCACTAATTAAGAAAAAACAAATAAAACAACACTTCAAATTTTCTTAAACTTTCACTGAGGGGCAGAATCTGAACCAGCAACGGCATCATCAGAACCAGGATGAGCAACTTGAGCGGAAGGAGGTTGAACAGACACTTCACCGGGAATAACTTCATCACCCTCGGGAGTGTTAGCCATGGGTGAAGAAAATCTCTGACTTTGTTGGGGTTTCTAAATTGTTTCTTTGATCTTTGCTATCTCAGCAGTCAAGTTAAAACCTTCCCGGTTTGCCTCCATCAGAGTATCATGGCGTGCATTCAAAAAAGCCCAACTTATTTCAACGGAAGTCTTGTCCTCAAGGGCTTCATAGTCTCTTTCCCAATGATCAATCTCATTCCTAAGTTCTTCCTTCTCAGTTAACATCATAAGAAGCCTGCAGGGGGGCAAGTGAATTCTCCAAAAATCGAACTCTATCATAAGACAATCGGAGATCCTCTTGAGCTTGGGTGAGTGTTTGAACAAGCTCACCAGCATAAACTTCTTTCTGATTCAATAAGTCTTTCAGACCTCTTATCTCTTCAATAGCTTTAGAAAGCTGTTCATAAAATGAAGACTCAAGAAGGTTCTTGTCTTTGCCCGCCTGATTAGAAGAGGCCTTCTCAACCGCTAGTTCTGCTGCCAAAACCTTTACTTGCTGCTCCAAGGTACACTTGTTTTCCTCTAAAACTTCCATTTCAAGTTGAAGACTCTCGTACTGCTCTTTCCAATTATCTGCCTCAGTATGATAGTCATGCATTAGCTGCTCCGTATGGACGATTCTTTTCATCATGTCCGTACCGATGAGATTGATCTATATAGTAAGAAAAAGAAATGTGATACTAATAAAAGAAAAATCACACGAGATAAAAAAGATGAGGTTTATACCTTCAAAGATGAATGCACAATATCATTCATCCAAGTTAGAGAGCTATGACTTTCCAGTTTAGACTTCTCAACTAGGCCTATCAGTGGTTTCAACCACACGTCAGCTTTGCCTGATTTTTTCAAAAGGTTACCGTCTGTGGGGACTTCAATGGTAATTTGTTTCTTCGTCCTACTTCCACTAGAAGATCCAATTTCAACATGAGAAGTTGTGGCAGTAGGAACGGTTGAAGAAGTCAAAATAGCCACAGGCGGAGCAGTAGCGGCAGTAGTAGGAACAAGCAACTGAGATTCCATCGGAGCAGACACAGGAAAAGAGGCAAGAGGCGCTTCCTCAGAAATTAAGCCAAAATTTTCATCATCAAATCCACGGGAGAAGAGGTGCTCAGTAGAGTCACGGGGTGCTGCAGGCGTTTCTTCATCAGAACTCAATAAAGTAGCACTCTCAGGTAAGGGTGTTCATGGTTCGGGTTGGATCGGTTTTTTCCTAAAGAGAAACCAAACCAAGTAAGTCGGTTTTTCAAATATTAGAACCAAACCAAACCAATTAAGTCGGTTTTTCCTCTATTCGGTTTATGTCAGGTTTCGGTTTTTCGGTTTTTTCGGTTATTTGTCGGTTTTTTCTTAAATATAAGACATACACTACCAAACACATATTCTGGCGATCACATTTTCAACGTAACACTATCAAATCAATTGCCCTTTGAGAAAACTATTATTTACCAAGATATATTGATGATAATTTAATCAAATAGTGATGAATAATTTAAAGACTCAATTAAAAATATATTATTTTTAACACGAAATAGATTCTTACACTTAACAAAAGAAAACTACCAATCAAACTAGAATGTAAAGGTAAAGAACTATACTAAAAGTGCAAACTATTAACATTTACCATAAATTTTTTGAAACTTTGTATAAAAATATACATATATATAAGTGTAATAATAAATTTGAAATAGCTAATCCTATAGTCGGTTTGGCTCGGGTTTTTTTCGGTTTTTTTCTGATTAAAACCAAAACCAAACCAAATTTGATCGGTTTTTAAAATTCAAAATCAAAACCAAACCAAACCAAAAAGTATCGGTTTTTTTGGTCGGTTTGGTTTGGTTTTCGGTTTGGTTCGGTTTTTCGGGTTTTTATGAACACCCCTACTCTCAGGCACAAAAATAGAAACAGGACGAGGACGAGGACGAGGAGTAGTTTCGTCATCAGAAACGACTCGTTTTCAGGCTCGAGGCTTACGAATCAATGAGCCTTCTTCCCTCTCCTCTTCATCTTCGGAATCAAGTGGTCTATTAGCTTTTCTTTTTGATGAAGAACTCAAAATTATTCCTGAGCTTTTGCTAAAGAAAGCCTAGAGGCAGCAATTGATTCAGCACTCACACCCTGAATCGGAAATCCTAATAAAGAGGAAGGTTAATAAGTTCTAAGATAAGAATAAAGAAAAAGGAGAAAGTGGAAGAGAAAGTTACCATGAGTCTTAACCTTCCATCCAAGTCTTTTTGAAAGATACTTCCAAGACCTTACTTCCATAGGAGTAATTGTTAACAATTTTTCTACCCAACCACGGAAACCGAAAATCTCCTCCACAGTTTCCATGGTTGCTGAAAGGGAAAAGTAAAACAGTTATGAGAAGTACAGGCTCTACACAAAAAAGAAAAGAAATAATAAAGATTGAAAGAAAAACTCACGTGCAAAGTTCCACTTCTCAGGGAAGGGCATGTTCTCTTCACCTACTAACCACTTGTGGGAGCAGCGACGAACTGGGCATACCAGCCACGATCTTTATCATCCTCAAGGTTGACTAAAACTCTCTTACTTCTCGCCACGAGAGTAAAAATCCCATAACGGAATAATTTGGGAGAGTAGAGATGGATTAGATGATAAAAGGTGAAGGGTAACTGAGCCAGGTTTGCCAAATATCTAAGGCATGCCACAGCCCTCCATACAATAAGGCCAATCTGTCCTAAACACACATCAAAGAAACGACAAAATTCAACAATGACTAGGTCAATAGGAGGCCTAAAACCTAATGTGAAGGGATATGTATACACAAAAGAAATGCCAGCTTTAAAAGAAGTGATCCTTTGGTTTTCATTGGGAACCAAAATTGAAAAATAAAATTTCCAATGACAGTCTCTACGTACAACGGAAATCGAACCCTCCATAATTTGGGAGGGGTAAACATCAGACTGATCATGAGAAGTCATAGAAGTAACTTGATTTCTAATCGATTCTCTATCAGAATAAAAGGAAAGTTCAGCAGGGATGATCTCATCAGCCGAAGGTTCACGTATCGGTTCACTAGAGTCTCTATTTTTAGCAGAAGATCTACGTAAAAAAGAAGCCCTAGTTCTAGAAGATGATGGAGGAGTAGAACTAGGTTGAGAAGAAGAACCCCGTACAGATACTGCTCCTAAACTACGCAACCTACCACCTCTCCTACTTCTGGTAGGAGCAAGAGGGAGTTCGTCTACAATAAGAGCTTTTCGAGGATCGGGGTTTGAGGAAGACAGTTGTATGGAGAAGTAGAATGTGTTGAAGAACGAGAATAAGATGTGAATAAGGGACACTGAAGAAAGTTTTTTCGTGAAGGTCAAGGCAAAAAATGTATTTATATGCAGAAGCAACCATCATACAAAAAAGGTAATGATGGAAACGTCATTGTGAAAACTATCACTTCGTGATTGGAGCAGCCGCAAAAAAGCCCTAAAACCCGCTGCGGAGTTGCAGAGCTAATCGATGACTACCACGTGTCACAGGCATTAAGTTGAAGTGACATGCGACGCATCAGTTCAGAAGAAGGTATAATGGTACATGGGACACGTGGATCATTAGAAAAGTGACAGTTGGAGAAGAGTAATTAAAGAGAAGCGGGTCTTAATAGGTACGAACAAAACGCCTAAAAGACAAGAAGAAACGGTTGCTTGAGTTTCTTCGTAATTTGAAGAGACACCAGTGGAGTGAATCAAGACAGCAAAATGTACAGATTCGTTAATCTTCAATCAATGAGCGTGAATGATTAGAAACGTTACAGAATCTTCACGAAACGGTTACGATTGCCAAGACTCGATTACGAGAAGGAAGAGACGTTGTACCTAGAAGTAGCTATAAAAGGAAGTGAAATGTCATTTATTTGGATACGTTCTGATTATTACTGGAATACACTTATTTACTCTTGCTTTATATTGATTGTTTTGCTATTTCAAACTCTAATTTTCCTTTCTCATCGCAAAAATATTCCTTTTCTTGATTATCAGTAACCCGAGTACTTCTAAAATTAAGCTTTGACCGAAATTCCTATTTTCTGGTTAAACACTATCATCAAGACTTTTCAAAATAGTACCAACAAGGATTGTGGTGGAGTGGTAAGTAGTCATTCATCTTTAACCAGAGGTTTCGGGTTCGAGTCCCTGGGTATGGAGTCGCCTTTGTTAGGGAGCGCTTTACCCCCCAACGTGGGACTTTCCGGCGCGAATCCGAATTTAGTCGGGCTTCTATGTGGGTACCGGACACCGGGTGAGAAACCAAAAAAAAAAAAGGGGTTTTCAAAATAGTATCCCCAGATATGAAATAATAGAGGAAGTTGACTTCTCAATTTATAACATCTACCGATTATGAGGGTGTTTGTGAATACTGTATAACTATAAAAGAAACTAAAATAAACTTGAAATTGAAAATTACCACCTCAAGAATACATGTGACAAGGTTTATATAAAGCAAAGGTGGTAACAAAGAACTAAGAAGAAAAGAAGACAGAGCAACAAGTCTTGGAATTTGCAGCAGAAATGGTCTTCAGTTCAACTGCTGAACTATTTACATTACAAATAGCACAGAGGAGTTTCTGCAATACTAGTTTAGATATGTTTCACCTGTCGGTTTTTGCTCAATGTACCACGCTATTCAAATCCTGCTGTAAGTGATTTAGATCATTTTTCTTCAGCCGAAGCTGGGCTTGATGAGACTGGCACCGTTGGAATAGATGGACGTTGGAGAAGGTATAGTGCTGGACCCAGAAGAGGAATCACTGATAGCGGAAGAAGCCAAAATCCTTTGTCATACCTTGAGATATAACCACGTGTTATCGATCAATTTCATTTTGCATTGGGTGGGAAGTGGGAACTACATTTGTGTGATTATGAGCTTACCACTTTCGAGCAGTCATGTCATTGTAAATCCAGAAAGGTGCAAATGCTGACAATAGACTGAAATCAATTGACATTGCATGGATCTGCAGATCAATCAAGTATTGTCAGGTTTATATTAGGTCTAACACAAGGTATACATAATTGACCGAAATCTCTCATTAGCATAAAACTCCAGAAGGTTGTGATTTGGATTTTAACAATTTTTTTGGGTCATAGTAGGAGCTAATTAGATTCCTTGATCACCTTTTCGCAACATGGGATTAATATTACATTCATGTAGGGTCTAAACTAGTGATAAGAGGGTCACGAATAGCTCCCCCC
>NC_031995.1:7344265-7385555 GCF_001879085.1 Nicotiana attenuata | reverse complement strand
CCCCCCCCCCAAACCCCCCAAAACAAAAAAAGAAGAAAAGGAAGTATAAGGAGAGAATAGGAACTCTAGATTCCAACTCAATATAATTATCAAGAAGTAGACCTCTACTGTTATTTTAACTACTGGCTGAACATATTAGTAGCTTTATTTCTTTCAAACATCTGGTGAAATACTGAAATGTTTTCTAAGTCACCATGGAGACCATCTTCTGGACCAGGTAACTACTCATTTAAATATCAAGCCCGCTAACCATTTTTTGCAGGAAACAGATTGTGACCAAAGTAAGATATTAGTCAACCTTATAGGGAAAAAAACTAAGGTGAGATCATTACTCCATCAGACAACGAAATATGACACTAATTCAAGTATGCAGCATATCAACGAAAAAAAGGTAGCCCGGTGCACAAGGCATCCCGCGTTCATGCAGGATCCAGGGAAGGGCCGCAACCAAAGGGGTGTGATGTAGCCAGTCTACCCTAATGCAAGCATTAATGGCTGTTTCCACAGCTCAAACCCGTGATCTATAGATCATACTGAGACAACTTTACTATTGCCCCAAAGCTCCCCTTCATGCAGCGTATCAATATAGACACTAAAGTAGAAACTTACAAATCTGCTTTCTCTGAAGTATTGGTAAAATTCCTTCCAAACTTCTCCATTTGATAAACCTGCATAAACTATTATCCCTAGCCCTGCAGCCATCGTTACCTGATTTCGCATTAGTTAGAAGACAGAAAAGTAGTTCATCTCTCAAGCTATAAAGCACTTTAGGATCAGTTTTCTAAATTTTTAACCTTCAGCTCTTGATCACAAATCATAAAAGAAGTGCTACCACTTAAGGTGTCCGATATTACTCCTTTTTCTACTTACTTCAGATAAGATGCTGGTTGCAACAAGATCTTTTACATGCTTATATATAACACATAATTTCTGTTCCATATTCTTTGGTTTAGAGCTAGAAAAAGTCAACTGTAGTCAGATAAAAGTATTCCTTACCCCAGCAGTCAATTTCGATTCGAGAAAATTCAGAGGCCACCTTCGAACCTCAGTTTCTTCAACAGGTGGAGGAGGTGGTTTCCAGAGAGCAAAATAAGGAATAAGAGCATATGCACCACCAAAGAATGAAAGTACGAGAAATGGCCAAACAGGAATGCTGCTTTTTGAACTGCAGAAACAAAAATTTAATATCAGATAACTGAATCTTTCGTCTGTCCAAACCAAAAATTTTAGACAAATTTGAAATGTGGTACTTTCAGTTCCTAATGTGTTAGTCACAACAGTTATTCCAGAATGTTTCCAAGCAACTTAATCTCACATTATATATAGAGCTAAAGGAAGGGGAGCGTTGGAGCAACGGTAAACTTGTCTCCGTGTGTCCTATAGTCACGGGTTCGAGCGGTGGAATCAGCTACTATGTTTGCGTTAGGGTAGGCTGCCTACATTACACCCCATTTGGGTGCGGTCCTTCCCCGGACCCTGCGTGAACGGAGGATGCTTCGCGCACCTGATTACCCTTTCTATATATAGAGCTAAACTAGAACATCAAGAACTGTACAACAGAACAGAAAGAGGAAAATGAACTGAAGCAAGGCAGCCGAGAAGTTACCTTCTAGCGGTGGGAAGGAGGAGCATACTGTAAACTAATGGCCACAAACCCATGAGGTACCAAAGACTCACTAACACTTGATTCATTTGGAAGCCATCATCTCCTTTCAAATTAAGGAGCTTCTTTAAGAAATACGTGTCTGTCAACTGCAATTTTAAGGTAGAAAAAGGACTAAGAAAAAACACAATATAAAGCAGAGAGCTATAGAGTAAAGAGTGAAGCAAATAAGTATCATAAAGGAGTACTTGTTGACAAAGCATCTTCTCATACTTTGATATTTCAATTATTTTTAGCACACCCAAGACTGCTCTCTCCACTTTATTCAATGTGAACATGTTTGATTGAGCACAAAGTTTAACGGTTAAAATAGCTCGGGCTTGCCAGTTCTCAGACTGGTAATTGAAAAATAGCCAGCATTTACAAAGTCATTGAAAAATAGCCACTATTTTGCTGAAACACGGAAAGTTTCAGCATAAAATGCTGGATTATGGAGCTCCTGCGCATAAACTTCCAGCATATTATGGTGGAACTCTAGCACATTATGCTGGAATCTATATGTAAAAACTTTCGAGCTAGAATTTTTTCGGATTTTTAAGGGTGTTATTGTTCAGATTTTATCTTTATGCAAAAACGAGGCTAAATTTCGGTTACTTTTGAAACTACGGCTATTTTCAAGTAAAATTTGGCTATTTCTGATTTTTTCCCCAGTTTAAGAAAGAAAATGATGACTTTAAAACTTTTAGTCTTAATATCTATTTGACTAGGAGTGGCAAACGGGCGGGTCGGGGCGAATATGGTTCGGGGCGAAAACGGGTAATGAAAAAATGGATCAATTATCCGATCCGACCCATATTTAATACGAATAAAAAACGGGTTAACCGGCGGATAATATGGGTAACCGTATTATCCATGACTTTTTGCATATGATCACTTTTGGGAGAATTCTTAGTCTCCCTAACTTGAGGAACCCCCAATTTAAGGCTTTACAAATGTAAAAGTTAGACCCAATGATAACCCATTGGTTATCCATTTTCTAATAACCCATTGGTTATCCATTTTCTAAATGGATAATATGGTTCTTATCCATATTTGACCCGTTTTTAAAAAGTTCATTATCCAACCTATTTTTTAGTGGATAATATGGGTGGTTAACTATTTTCTTTTAACCATTTTGCCACCACTACATTTGACTATAATACTTCTGAAACTTGTGTTCTTTAACATGCCATAACATTTGTTAAATGAGAAATTTAAGTTATATTATTTCTATATTTAAAAAAGTCATTTTTTTTTAAACTGATCAAAAAGAAATATGATCACATAAACCATGACCGCATAATTGTTTATGCACAAATATGCAAAGAACATGACTTTAAGCTGGAAGAAACAAGAAAAGAGAATATTTTTAGCAGAAAAATAAGATGTGATACCGGGGTCTGGTTAGGTGCAAGGAAGAAAACATAGTACATGATTCCACCCCACAATCCAAAGAGCAAAGACGACGTCGTCCAATCCCATTGGTCTCCTCCACTTCCTCCATTATTGCTTCCACCACTTACCTCAGTAGAAACATCTGTATCTTTTTTCATAATTGGGTCTTCTTGATTTTGAAAGTTTAGTGAACTATGGCATATATACAGACGACCCTTTTTCCCAAATACTGAAATTTTGGTATTTATGTAGTTGTTACTGTAGATTGAGTTCTTGAAAAATTGGGTCTTTGGATTCTTGATTTTGGCACTGTTTGGAAATGAAAGTTTAGTGTTGACTTTGTTATTTTTAAGAAATAGTAATGAAGAAAAGTTAGAGGAGATGAGGCTGCTATTGGCTAACATGTTTAGAAAATGCAGCAACCTCTGACCAGCTAACTACTCGGAAGGACCAAAATAATCGAGAGTATCTCGTCATGTGTGTTCAAAGAAAAAGGAATAAATTAACTCCCTCAACCCCACCCCCCCCCACCCCCACAACCCCCAAACCCCACCCCGAAAAGAGAAAAGGAACATCACAAACGGCGTCGTTCGACGGTATATTTAATTAGTTGTCATTTTCACTTTGGACGGCAAATAAGGAGTTTTTTTTCCAATTATATACAGAGTCAATATCCTAAATCCACCCTTAAACAGTTACGTTTTTATCAGTTTCATGCTTAAATTATTCGTGTCCCCAAAATCCCCTAAACTATATTGTCCTTCATATTTAAACCACCTTGTTGTTTACATAGCATAACAACAACAATAACCCAGTGAAAATCTCACGAGTGGGGTCTGGGAGAGTATGATGTACGCAGCCTACCTTTGCCCTAAGAGGGCAGAAAGACTGTTTCCAATAGACCCTCGGCTAAATGTGTATAATAACTCATTTGGGAGCACGTGATAGCTGAAAAAACCATCAAAATAGCCTAATTGACAAAATATAGTGGCTAATTAGCTGGACCCTCTTTCAATTTTTCGTGTTAATATTCTCCTTATTTTCTTTATATTCACCTTTCTTCCTCATTTTTTCTATCATTCTTCCTTATTTTTCCACCTTTCTTCTTTATTTTCACCTTTTATCCATATGGGTTACCTCTGAAAAAATTTCTCCCTCTCTTATTTTCTCTCAAATGATTTATTTTCTTTCTTGTTTTAGTCTTCCTTCATGTCTTACACATATTGATGAAAGAACACTTATTTAAATCTTCTTATCAAATCCAACACCTTGTAGAGAATAAAGTTGAATCTCTTGAACCTTGTTTGTATAATCTAGAATTATAGAATGTAAGTGCTAACTGATTGGTTTCTTATTTGCGAAATTTTATTTTGTGTACTCTTATTTAAGTAATATAAGATGATTTTTCATAAATGTAGCATTTTATGCCTTCATTTGTTTTTTTAATTATGTTGCATAATAAAGGTAAACAAGGACTTATTCAATTGGAGTCTAGCATAAAACACAATCACAATTAAATCTAAAATTAACACATTATTTAAAATATTTTGCCCAAAACTTTTAGAATTAAGCAGTCATCCAAGAGAAATATATTATGAGTAAACTACGTAAAAAACTTAGTACAAATCATAAGTTAATATAGTTAGACAGGCGCACCTCTAAAAATTCAACATGTGGTTTTAATATATAGGGTAATATCGTTCAGGAAAGTTCTGGGGACACCAGATAGTTTAAATATGTAACTAATAAAAAAATATCAGTTTAGGAGGGTTTTAGGCTTGAGTTAAATAGTCACGTGTAGCCCCACATGGCACGCTCTTTAGATAATTAGGAGTGTGTACTAGACGTACCTGTAAAAATGCAATAAGGGAGTTTTTTTAATATGAAGAGGAATATATAGTTCGAAAGAGTTTTCGGGGCACCGAATAACTTAAATAAAAAACTAACTAAAACATGATAGTTTAGAGGGATTTTAGTAAAAGTTACAGTTATAGAAGCAACAGTGGGTCCTTTTTTCCCCTTCCTATTATATGTGTGTTTACACTTCTGTCCATTCAGTCAAAAAGTTTTACAGTCCGTAGCATATATATACTCCATCCGTTTTAATTTATGTGAACCTATTTAACTAGGCACAAAATTTTAAAAAAGAGAGAAGACTTTAGAACTTGTGGTGTGTTTGGAATGAAGGAAAACATTTTCCGAAAAATATTTTCTAATTTTTCCATGTTTGGTTGCCTTAAATATTTTGGAAAACATTTTCCTTATGAATTTATTTTCCTCCAATTGGAGAAAAATGTTTTCCTTATCAAGAGAAGGGAAAACATTTTCCAAAACTCTTTCTCAACCTTCCCTACCCTCGCCAACCCACCCCACCCCCTCTCTCCAAAAAAGTTTTTTTTTTTTTTTTTAAATTTCAGTTTTTCCGTTACCACCAACCCTACTACCCCTCCACCCCACCCCACCCCCACCCCGACCCCCCACCCGCAAAAAAATATTATTTTTTTACCTTATTTTTTTTTATTGCAATTTTAAATTTCTGTTTTTTCGTTTTACCCCCCAATTGCTTCCCCCTACCCCCCCCCCTCCCCGTGCGGAAAAAATATTTTTTAATATATTTTTCAGTTTTAGTTTTTTTATTTATCGGTTTAAAGGTTTAAAATTTACAAGTTCCAAGTTATGAGTTCGGAGGTTTATGTGTTTGGAAGTTTACGGGTTTAGAAATTATAAAGTTTACGGGTTAGAAATTCCGCGGGTTCGAAAGTTTAGCGGTTCGAAAGTTTATGAAAAATATGGGCTCGGAAGGTTGTTGATTTTAAAGTTTATGGCTTCATGTTTATTATATTTAAATTATTTATGAATACTCTTGAGAAGTCATTTTCCTTAATTTGCGTACCACCGGAAAATGAATAAGATTACTACTTGTTTTCCAAAAAAATATTTTCCACGGAAAATATTTTCCGTTATACCAAACACACCCGTGGTGTAAAATGAGGCACACATATTTTGTGTGGCTATAAATCATTGGATAAAGGTAAATTGTTTTCAAACAAGAAAAGGGGTCATTCTTTTTGGCACGGATTAAAAATGAAATATGTTCACACAAATTAAAACGGAGGAAGTATATATATATATACTATTATCATTATACATTTTTGGCCTATTTTTTAGATGAATAACTTTTTAAGTTAAATCTTTCTAGAAAAATATTTACAATTACGCAAGTACTTATAGATTAATCTTTTAATAAAAATGCTAATTA
This sequence comes from Nicotiana attenuata, assembly GCF_001879085.1. NCBI lineage: Eukaryota > Viridiplantae > Streptophyta > Magnoliopsida > Solanales > Solanaceae > Nicotiana > Nicotiana attenuata. The sequence continues at coordinate 7,379,259 of NC_031995.1, read as the reverse complement.
ACTTGATGTAACGGAATAAATTTTTTATATTATTAATATAACTAAATAATTAAATCCTTAAGTTTTATTATTGAAGAAAAAAATTCAAATAAATTCTAACTGTCAAAACGACCAATCTTCAAGTTATCTTTACGGCCTCACCTTCAACAGATAAGGCAAGAGTTTCATTCCCCCCTTCTTTTCTCCACTCACTCACACTCTTCCTCTACTTTCACCTCTCTTCTCTAGCCATGGCGGAAGCTTCTAGAATACTCCAATCAGGTTTCCTTCCTCCTTTCTCCCATAATTCTCCATCTCACAGAACCACTCTCCACTTCAACTCCTCCTATACTTTCCACAGAAGAAACACTACTATTCCCAACACCATCAATATCCAATGCTCTTCATCGGTTTCCGCAGCTGAAACTACCAAACCTACAAAAACCAAGGATATCCCCTGGGGCTGCGAAATTGATTCTCTCGAAAATGCATCCACTTTGCAGAAATGGTTGTCGGATTCGGGATTGCCTGAACAGAAAATGGGCATACAAAGAGTGGATGTTGGAGAAAGAGGCCTTGTTGCTCTTAAGAATATTAGGAAAGGGGAGAAGTTGCTCTTTGTTCCTCCCTCACTTGTCATCACTGCTGACTCGGTAAAATTATTACTCCCTCCATTTCAATTTATGTGGGGTAAATTTATTAAGAAAAAAAGTATTAGGACTTTTGAAATTGTAGTTTTAAAAGTTAAAAAAGTAAAAGCTTTGTAGAGTCATAAAATTTGTGTGATTATAAAAGCTTTTCATTAAGGGTAAATGAAAAGTTTAAAGTTAATCTGTTTTCAAATATAGACACGTGTCATTTGTTTGGTAACGCATTAATAAGGAAAGTGTGTCATGTAAATTGAAACAAAAGGAGTAGTCTTTTGTTTGATATTTGAACTTGGCCTGAAGTAAATTAGCGTGGCCATAATTGAACTCGGTGGATAATGGATCCGGCGCTCTACCTTTCTCCACTTAGATAGCCTCATGAAGTGTACCTAATCCACACATCACGTGTTGCTCTTACTATTACACGAAAGACCGGGGGCTTAAGCTAAGTTGCTCGGACACGGGTGCGGGTGTCCGAACGGGTGCGAGATGTAAATTCCAAGATTCGAGGATACGGATTGGATCCTAATACGGATACTGGCACAGGGATCCGGCTAGAAGTTATTCAAAAAAGTTTATATATAAAATTATCTCTAAATTATGAAAAACTTTGTGGAATACTTGCGTATAGCTTGTAAAGTGTGGATTTCTTTTTTATTCTCAAGTTGTAGATAAGTAAATGATTGATTTTCTAGATAAGTATGCTATTTTCTTCAAATTTACTCTAGCTTTGGTTTGGATTTCGGGAATCAAATTGTATCTCATCTCGATTTTTTCCGTCCGTCGTAGTCAAAGTACCCAAAATTGTTTGACCAGATCCAGTAAGGATCCCATACCCACACCCATTCTAGTGTCGTGTCGATACGGGTGCGGCACCTAAACTGCCATATCGGGGCAACTTAGGGCTTAAGAGGGAAATTTTAATTTGTAAACCAGATGTTAATTAATTTGTTGTGTATCCCTGCAACGAACATAACTGCTCATTAACAAATCCTAATTGCTGTCTGGGAGCCTGAGTAACCAACTGAGGTGAAAAACTTGAGATCGTAACATGAAATGTAACAGTCTTAATTTAGAAATGATCCTCTGTAAGAACTAATTTCAATGAACAGAAGTAGGATCATGTTTACAGGCTAAATAGGTAATTTTCCCAGACATATAAAGTACTCTACTTGTATTACTATTACATGTTGCAGATCGCAGAGATTCTGAAGGACTTACAGTTTAATAAGACAGGATGTGGAACAAATGTGAACATGAAACTAATATTTCACTACCTGTCTGGTATAGAAGTCATTAAGGTGAAGGTCAATCGGACTAGAAATTGGATGTTGATGCACTTCAGCTCTAACTTCGTGACATTGCAGTGTATCTCATTCTAGGTTAGCTTAGTTGGACTTTTAGGACATGGAAATAAAGTGTAAACCTTGACTTCCTGTGATTGTCAGTTGCTAATACATCAATATTGCCGCGATTGTCTGCCTCAGTTGGCAAATTCTGTCATATATAATTTATATCCCTCAACCACTAGGGGATGGTTGAGTTGTTGATCGCATAGGGTAACAACCTTGAGATCTCAGGTTTGAATCCCAGCTACAAAATTTGGTTTATGGACAAATTTACCTTTCTCATGTACTTGTTGGGGTTGTAGTAACTTCCATTGGATTAGGCGAATATGAGCAAGTTGGTACGAATACCAACATATATGTACATATGTACGCTCGCATACAAACACAAAAATAGCCCTCTCCAGGTAGAAGGAGTGCAATAACAAGATGACATCTTTCTTTTCCTCTGAATTTCCTTTCGTCCAAACAATTGTACTAGCCACACATCTGCATTGCATATCTTAAGTAGTAAAGTTGATTCTTTTCTAAACAGATATTTCTCATACCTCATACTTGAAATAGCACTGGAATGTTTACCATTGTTCTTATTCTTAGAATCATACTAGTCATTAGTGCAGCTTGGAGGCAGAATGGCTACAAATGGATCTCAAGTGTTACTTATATATTTGTATATCAGTAGAGATAACGGAAGAATTAGGTATCCTTAAAGCTTTTAATTAGTTACTGGTTTAGATGCCATGCTATACATGTGTAAGTATAGGTTCTACAGCATACTGAGTAACTGCAAACTGAAGTGTTTTGTTTCTCCTTGTCTAGTTGTGGATTAGTTGGTTTACTAAAGGGGAAAAATGAGGAAAGGGGAAACGGTCTTCCATGTGTTTAAAAGATGGTTAATGTTAATCACTATGGCAAATAGCAACCTGTGATCACCGGTTCAGGTTTCACATGTTCAATGCTGTGAGATTTAAGACACGAGCCCTTCCTAATTCAAACAAATCAGATGGGAGGGGCATAAGGAAAATATCTAGAATACAACAGATACAGTTACCATTATTTGAATCTAAGTACTTTTTGGATTTAACATATTATGAATTCTTGTACCAACAGAGTTTTTTTTTTTTTTTTCATCTTGCTATGTGCTGGTGATGTCAGAAATGGAGCAACCCTGAGGCTGGTGCTGTGTTAAAACAATACAATGTTCCAGATTGGCCTTTTCTTGCTACATATTTAATAAGCGAGGCAAGCCTCATGAAATCTTCAAGATGGAGTAACTATATTTCTGCCTTGCCTAGACAGCCTTACTCTCTCTTGTACTGGTAAGCCTCTTATTAGTTTTGGTCTCTACCAAAACTTATCAAGACTTGAGCATTCTTCCTTTACTACGTAAAAGGGTACATGCTCAATAAGTTCCCCTACAGCTTTTCCATGTCATTTCAGGACTCGTTCTGAGCTAGACAGGTATTTGGAAGCATCACAAATAAGAGAACGGGCAATTGAAAGGATAAATAACGTCACTGGAACGTAAGGATTCTTTCCTTAATTTCTCAGAATTTATCATTTGAAGCTAGTTTTTTCCTTACTTTTATTGGGAAAAAATTTACTACTTTGATCACTCAATTATTATCTTTGGTTCTCGTTACACCTGACTAAGCACACTTTACCCTAATTATTGTACTGATTCATTGGACACTCCACTACTGATTCCTGCAAAATCGCATGGAGTTAACTATTAGCATCTAGCTATTACATGTGACGGTGAGGTGGGCTATTTTAATGAAGAGGAAAATAAAAAATTGATATCAGAAGAATAAATAACATGTCGAAAAACTTCTGTCATCATAGTACAAAGAAAAAGTACCGAAAATACCAGTCATTTAGCATATTACGTCACAGTCGCATTGTCTAATAGTTAAGTACTCATTGCATTTGCAAGAATCTGTTGCTAGGGGGGACCAGAAGTGCACATTTGAATTAATTGAAAGTTAAACGTGCTTAGTCGGATATCTCTAGGATTAAAGCTGAATTTTTCAAGGAATAAAGAAAAGAGATGTTTTATAATTCATTTATTTTTTATTGTTGTGCTTGCTGACTAGTGTTTGCTTCATCATCTCGGCTGCAGGTACAATGATTTAAGACTCAGAATATTTTCCAAACATCCTGATTTATTTCCTGAAGAGGTACACAATCTTAATGACTTGCTAATATTTGAGGCCAGCTAAATGTTATCTGTTTGTCATTATATTGTTTCTTGATGATGTGGTAAAGATTCTTGGGAGGTGTAAATGTAAAGTACAAAGACAATAGAGAAATCTCTCTTATGTTGTATTCAAGAAGTAACAAGTATATACACAAGTACATAGAGCCTTAACTATGGAAAGAATCAAAAAGGAAATCCTATAAATCTGCTGTGAATCCCTATAATTATGCTAGCTATGTATATTACATAAGATTATGTCTACATTCATATCTAACACTCCCCCTCAAGCTGGAGCATAGATATTGATCATGCCCAGCTTGTTACAAAGGTAATCAACTCGAATTCCATTCAACGCCTTTGTGAACAAATCAGCCGGTTGCTCTCCTGTCTTCATGTAGCCAGTGGAGATCAAGTTCTCCTGAATCTTCTCACGAATAAAATGGCAGTCAACCTCAATATGCTTAGTTCTTTCATGATACACCGGATTTGACGCAATATGGAGGGCAGCTTGATTGTCACACCAGAGTTTTGCTAATATTGGATGCTCTAACCCAATTTCAGTCAACAGATGATGTATCCCCATAATCTCACATGTAGACTGTGACATAACTCTATACTCGAATTCTGCACTGGATCGAGATACAACACTTTGCTTCTTACTCCTCCATGATACCAGGTTTCCTCCAACAAAGACACAATAACCTGTAGTAGATCTTCTATCAATTTTCGATCCAGCCCAGTGAGCATCTGCAAAACACTCAATACGAGTATGATTGTGATTGCTACATAATATGCCAAGTCTAGGAGCTCTTTTCAAGTAACACAAAATCTGTTCCAAAGCTGCCCAATGTTTGACCGTTGGTGCAGACATGAACTGGCTAACAACACTTACCGCAAAAGCAATATCTGGACAAGTCACAGTAAAGTAGTTTAATTTCCCAACTAACCTCCTGTATCTCTCTGGATCGTCAAAAGGATCACCATCATCTTTCATAAGATGCACATTAGGAACCATTGGAGTACTGCAAGGTTTAGCTGCCAACTTTCCAGTTTCTGCAAGCAAGTCAAGAACGTACTTTCTTTGAGACAAAAGAATTCTGTTCTTGCTTCTATTTACTTCTACTCCCAAAAAGTATTTCAACTGGCCCAAGTCCTTTGTATGAAACCTAGTACGCAGAAAAGACTTGAGGGAAGAAATCCCCGCATAGTCACTTCCTGTGATAACAATATCATCAACATATACAACAAGGAGAATAGTGCCAGCTATTGATTTCCGATAGAAGACTGAGTGATCGCACTTACTCATTTTCAACCCAAACTCCTGAACTACCTCACTGAACTTGCCAAACCAAGCTCGTGGACTCTGCTTCAAGCCATACAAGGACTTCTTCATATGACAGACTTTCCCATACTCCCCCTGAGCAACAAAACCGGGTGGTTGCTCCATATACACTTCCTCTTGAAGATCACCATGAAGGAACGCATTCTTGATATCCAACTGATGTAAAGGCCAATTCTCGGACGCAGCTAGATAAATAAATAAGCGGACAGAAGTGAGTTTGGCAACCCGGGAGAAGGTGTCAGAATAATCCACCCCATAAGTCTGAGCATACCCTTTCGCCACAAGTATGGCCTTAAGTCTTGCCACAGAACCATCTGGATTAACTTTAACTGTAAAGACCCACTTGCATCCCGCTAGTTTCTTTCCCTTTGGTAAATTTACCAAATCCCATGTATGGCTGTCCTCTAAAGTATGTATTTCCTCAGGCATTGCATCAGACCATCCAGGATGATTCAAAGCCTCCTTCACTGTTTTGGGTACGGAGATGGAGTCTAGAGAAGCAATCATAGGTCATAGGAAACAAAGTTAGCAACAGAATATGTCTATTTGCAAGTACGTGTACCTTTGCGAAGAGTAATAGGAAGGTCAAGGTTATCTGGAGGATCAGGCAAAGGAGGATCAGATGATGCAGGAACTGGTGCGGGACATGTATCATTTGTCTTTCGCCTCCGCGAATAAACTTGAACAATTGGAGGTCTTGCTGGAGCAGGTACTGAAGGCATAATAGTCGATTGGTGCTCAATAGAAGAACTGGGAGATCGAAGAGTATCATCTGATTGTTCTGTCAAAGTACGGGTAACCTGATATACTAGCCACTCATCTTCCTCCCCCTGGCTTGAAGAAATGGGAGGTGCATAGAAGAATGGTGTAGTCTCAGAAAATACCACATCAGTTGACACTAAATATTTGCCAAGCTTAGTAGAGTAACATCGATACCCCTTCTGAAGGCGAGAATAGCCCAAGAAAACACACTTCACAGCCTTGGGATCCAACTTGGTAAGAGATGGTCGAACATCTCGAACATAACATGTGCTTCCAAACACCTTAGGTTCCACAGGAAATAATGACTTGTTCGGAAAAAGAACATTATAAGGCACATTACCATCGAGTACACTAGATGGCATGCGACTAATCAGAAAACAAGCCGTAGAAATCGCATCAGCCCAGAACTGTTTAGGAACCTTCATTTCGAATAAAAGTGCTCGAGCTGTCTCAAGTAGATGCCTATTCTTCCTCTCAGCAACTCCATTTTGAGAGGGTGTATCAACACATGACTGATGTAATATACCATGTTGTCTCATGTAGGACTAAAATAACTCTGACATGTATTCTTTAGCGTTATCACTCCTTAGAGTACGTACTGAAGCATTGAATTGAGTTTTGACTCCAGCACAAAAGGCAGAAAAATGAGTAAACACTTCAGAGCGGCTCTTCATAAAGTAAATCCAAGTCATTCGAGAAAAATCATCTATAAAAGTGACAAAATACTTATGTCCAGTTTTAGAAACAACCGGACATGGTCCCCAAACATCAGAATGGACTAACTCAAAAGCTGACTTAGCTCGCTTATTAACCCTTGGACTTAACGAGATGCGATGGTGTTTTGCAAATCGACATGACTCACAATCCAATGATGAAATATTCTGAAACTGAGGACAGAGTTTCTTTAACAAAGGCAAAGAGGGATGTCCAAGTCGACAATGTGCTTCAAAAGGAGACACGATACTAGAGCATGCAACAGACCGTGGCTCCCATTCATCAAGGATGTAGAGATCATCAGATATATATCCTTTACCAATAACCTGCATCGTCTTAAGATTTAGAAACAAACAATGATCTGGAAAGAATGCAACACAACAATTAAGGTCTTTGGTAATTTTACTAACAGAAATCAAGTTAAAGGCCAAGTTTGGTAGACTTAATACAGATGACAGGGTAATAGAGGAAGTTGGTTTAACAGTCCCAGATCCAACACTGCTACAAGTTGATCCATCAGCTACAGTAACCGGAGAGGGTGCTTTATGTGAGCGAAAGCTAGAAAAAATATTTGGATTACCTGTCATGTGATTTGTAGCACCTGAATCGATCACCCATTTATTGGAAAAGGTGATAAGACATGTTTTATCTGACCCAGCAAAGGCAGTAACTGAAGAAGATTCCTTAACTGATTTATGATATTGAAGGAATTTTAGAAACTCATCCGAAACCAAGATTGTTGGACTAGGAGTTGTTGCATTATTATTCTTTACCATCATTTTTTCCTTTCAATAACAAACTGATTAAACTAACAGAGGTCCCCGCTAAAAGATACCCAAACAGATCCTGGTAGATTCGAAATCAACAATCTATTGAACAAGATTCAACTTTAATAATCCACTCAACCAAATCAGGGAACCAAACGAATTTGTCCCCAACTCAAACAAAATCAGAGACCAACAAAGTTTCTGATAAGGAAAGACCCAACAGACAATATCAAGTCACTAATCGATCACCACAGTGAGTCAAAAATAAAGATGCAAGCTTCTCACACAGGCAGCCTCCAAGAAAAATACCACAGAATTAAAGAAATCGAATAACCAATAAACCAAACTCAAACCTGACCAAACAAAGTGAGAATAAGATCTGGTCCGAGGTTGTTCTTTGCCAAAATGTGCTTCTATGATCAGAGAACCACCACAAGTCAACTGGAAATGTCAAAAAGACCTCAGATTAGCTTCCGGCAGCGGATTCGACTCAACTCCGGCGAGCAGTAGACCTGCTCTGATACCATGTAAATATAAAGTACAGAGACAATAGAGAAATCTCTCTTGTGTTGTATTCAAGAAGTAACAAGTATATATACAAGTACATAGAGCCTTAACTATGGAAAGAATCAAAAAGGAAATCCTATAAATCTGCTGTGAATCCCTATAATTATGCTAGCTATGTATATTACATAAGATTATGTATACATTCAGATTATATCTACATTCATTATCTAACGGGAGGAAATGGTTGCCTATGTGAAGTGAGAAGATATGATGGAGCTGCTACATTTCCTAGAGGCCATTTTAATTTATCAATGTAACATAGTCAATTTTGACTTCAAATTGTAAGACCGTATAGTCCTGAGGTAATGATGATTCTGCGTCATGACCAAGTGGAGCAATCAAAAGCGAAGTTTCTTTTGAATGAACCACTTGTTTCACAATAGATCCATCTACATATTGCAGCCTTAGACAAGAGTCTTACAAATGACAAGTACATTAATATAGATCATTGGACTTGTTCTTCTATTAACCAGGATCAACCCTTTTGATAACTTATTGAACATGTTCTGAAAAGAAAGTGTCCAGCAATGAATTATGGTCTTCAGGAGAAGTCTAGAGATGCATTATTCTTTTACAATTAACTAGAAAGGGGAGACTTTTTTCTGCCTACTGCTATTTTTCTTTTAATATGTGTCCTGAGCGTGTTCAAATTTCTGCTGCATGTTATTGCAGATATTCAACATAGAGACTTTCAACTGGTCATTTGGAATTCTCTTCTCACGTTTGGTGAGTTTCATACATGGGAATCACAATTTTTTTGTTTGTTTATGAAATAAGTGGCAAGTCATTAACAAGAAGCATTCAGAGGATGCATAGGTTACAAAAGAAAGGGCTCATAAAATTTATTTCTACTGTGATTTCTACTGTCATTCACGTTTAGACTCACAAAAGGGGGAACAAGAAGTAAACAATTTGGATGTGAAAACTGGTAGAAGTTGAATGCAGAAATCAAGCTGTGGTGTCTTCAGTGAAATGATATACTAAAAAAGAAAAAGAGATTTTGTACTCGCTCTTTTACTATGCTTTCTAAATTGGTTATGCATTCACAGGTCAGATTACCCTCTATGGATGGAAGAGTTGCCTTGGTTCCTTGGGCAGATATGCTGAATCATAATTGTGAGGTTGTGAATAGCACTTTTTTGAAAAGGTTTGAACTTGACATATATGGCATAATTCTGAGTCTGATTCTTTCAGCTGTTTTAATTGTACAAGGTGGAAACTTTTCTTGACTATGATAAATCATCGCAAGGAATTGTCTTTACAACGGACAGGGCATATCAGCCAGGTGAGCAGGTATACAATATTTTGATTTTTTAAAAGCGATTAGCTAAATTATTGTATCTTCAAAACTACCGGATCCCCCAACTTGAACATTAATAGTTAACTCAAATTAGAAAATTACTGCACTGTGGCTTAGAGAGGGGCCACAGACTAACATATTCTTATTAACCTCCTTGCTGAACAGAATTCACCCTTATTTATTGTTTATATTTATAAGCCTAGCAAGTATGCAACATAAAATCTTTTATCTTCTTAATTAATTACTTTCATGATGCACGCATCCTCGTAGAACCACTTGACGTTTTGAGTTTTCATTTTAGACAATGCCTTGTGTAAGTAACTTGTAAGCTTGTGATTGTACAGGTTTTTATATCATATGGAAGGAAATCTAATGGAGAGCTTTTGCTTTCATATGGATTTGTTCCTAGAGAAGGCACCAATCCTAGTGATTCAGTTGAGTTGTCATTTTCACTTAAGAAATCTGATAAATGTTACAAGGAGAAGGTGGAGGCTCTGAAGAAGCATGGGTTATCAGCGTGAGTGCTTCGTTTATATAGACTGGTCCATAATACTGTGAGCTAAATATTTTCTGATATTTTATTTCTCTAATTTGAATCAGTTCTGACAAAATGTAGAAACCTTCTGGCTGTGGTTCCTTGCTATCAGAAAATCCTAGGTTTCCTAGAAATTGGTGTCCTTTTGTTGTTTATGTTTAAAAACACTAACTTTTAAATTCTCATGTACCTTGAACAGATCGGAATGCTTTCCTATACAAGTCACTGGTTGGCCATTGGAGTTGATGGCGTTTGCTTATCTAGTAGTCAGTCCACCTAGCATGAGCAGACAGTTTGGAGAGGTAAGATAAATCTCAATTTTTGCGAGGTGGACTACATTTTTGGATTGGAAAAATAATAATCTAAAACTAAGTTTATTCCAGATGGCTGCTGCAGCATCGAATAAGTCAACATCAAAGAAGGATATGAAGTACCCGGAGATAGAAGAAGAAGCATTGCAATTTATTCTGGATAGTTGTGAATCCAGCATATCAAAGTATTCCAAGTTCCTTCAGGTAGTAAATTACTTCCCTAAGTAATACAGCTCTATAATCACACTACATGGGTGCCGAGCGCATGGGATGTTGCTCCCTAGCCGGCATGTGGGCCCCGTGGAAAGAAAGAAATGGGAGAGCTTGTAACGGGATCAAAAGTGATTTTGTATATTTGAGGAATAACCTTTTATTTTTAATTAGCTTTTGGTGCACCTATGAAGTTCTTGTACGTATAGAAGATTAGGTATCATCTTGGGATCTTTGCACAAATAGTCGGCCAAGATTATATACTGATTATACACGGTTATACACATAGTACATATGAATTGTATAATATATTATACATCTGCCGGCTATTTTTAGTTTAAGCGGTTGGGTGGAGACAACTGCTTAGGTTAATTCTTCTACCATTTTTAAAGGACCATATTTTCATATAGGTATTATACTTATTGACATATGGCTTGTATACAGAAGTCTTCCCACTGATCACACTAACATGGGTTCTAGAGATGATTTAGAGAAGTATAAATTTGTAGGTCTGCAACTTTGCATGCATGTACAAATATGTCCCATTGCATTTACCCATGCTCAATAACTATCATATCTTCTGACAGGCAAGTGGAGAAATGGATCTCGACATAACGAATCCAAAGCAGCTAAACAGAAGAGTGTTTCTGAAACAGCTAGCAGTTGATCTCTGCACAAGTGAGCGGAGGATACTCTTCCGTAGCCAATATGTAAGTACAGACTGTTTCACATTCAAGCAACTCTATCCAAAATATGTACTTAGTTAATTAAACTACCATTCCCCGTGCTCCATGTTATACTTATATTACAAGTCCACATCGGCCTAAGAATTTCATGACAATCTCCTGACCAAACGTAGAAGGGGAGCCTTGGTGTAATTGGTAAAGTTGCTGCCATGTGACCAGGAGGTTACGGGTTCGAGCCGTGGAAACAGCCTCTTGCATAAATGTAGGGTAAGGCTGCGTACAATAGATCCTTGTGGTCCGGCCCTTCCCCGGACCCCGCGCATAGCGGGAGATTAGTGCACCGGACTGCCTTTTTTTTCTTTTTCTCCCGTAATGGGATAGATATATGACTTGCAACATATGTTTGTGTTTACAGTTAAATGAAGAAATGAAAATGAAACTTTGTGAATTGATCGATCTTCTTGATTTCCTTCAATTAATCGATGTTTTCAACCATTAACCTTAATTCAAAATGTTTTTGACATGGTACCAGATACTGCGGAGAAGATTGAGGGATATTAGGAGCGGCGAACTGAAAGCTCTCAACTTATTTGATGGACTTAGGAACCTTTTCAAATAACTTGTTGAATGACTCTTCCCCCATTTTGATATCAACCCTTCTGCTTTCGGGCGAAGTTATCCACTGTCTCAATGTTGAATTGCTAAGAAGTCATTGTTTTACAATTTGAGACAGCACAAAGGAGTGGAGTCTCTTCTCTTAATAATTTTAATCACTGTGTCATGTATGTATAATGCGTGTTGTATCTTTCAACTTAATTATACATGTATAATACATGTTGAGCCGGGGGTCTTTCGGAAACAGCCTCTCTACTCCTTCGGGGTAGGGGTAAGGTCTGCGTACACACTACCCTCCCCAGACCCCACTAGTGGGATTTCACTGGGTCGTCGTTGTTGTTGTATCTTTCAACTTAACTTCGATAACTTTGTAATTTGTAAACGCTTTTGAGGTTATTCAGACCTCTGCTTACAGAGCTGTCTTTGTTTTGTATTTTGTGAACTTTACTTTATAGTCAGTTTTTAAATGGAAAACTTTCTCTTTTGGAAATTTTTATTTGTTGCATCCTCATCTTATTAACAACATGACTTGTTGAGATTCACTTAATATAAAAGTTCATTCTTTTTTAAGGAGAAAGAAAACAAGAAATATGTATGAAACTCTTAACGCGCTACTCATTTAAAATGACAATTTGATGCTTTTAATATATTTAATGTACCTGCAAAAAGTCTTTTTAATTCTTTAAAACTCCCTTTTAAGTCGAACACTAATCACATACAAATGGAACGAACAAAGTGCAGAGGCGGATCCAAGATTTAGGCAGGATGTGTGCACTATTAAAAAAAGTGGATTTATAATATAAATTTTACGGGTTCAACCTTTAGTTCTTACTATTGCGCACCCATTACACTAAGTTCGAAATTAATTTTTTCTTTAAAAAGAGTCATTTTCTTACATCTATGTCTATTTCCATGTTGAAAATATTGGGATCAGTTGAATCCATTGACTACATGATACATCATACGCTTTTACTAGTTTTAGAATACACATTTTGTTTAATCATATAAGATTTTACGACAAAAGAAGAATAGGAATTTTAATGTGTGAAAATTTTAAAAAAATAAACCAAACAATTAAAGAAATAAAAAGAAAAAGTACTTAATTACTATCCAAAAAGTGACACCAGACACGTCCATCCCCGTGGGCGTCTAGTTCTAGAAAGAAAAGGAAAAAATAACAAGATTGACATAAGATTTGAACTCACAACCTCGCCTAGAGAGGTACACCTAATAACCACAACATCATATAATACTTTGAGCATTGGTGCACACACATACATTTAAATACTTTTGAAAAAATATAACATTACTATACATGATTTTGGGAGGGGAGCATGGGTTCACGTGCCCCATGGAACCCCCTAGATACGCCTCTGACAATGTGGATTTTTTTTTCTTTTCAAAAATATGCAATTTTGGCTCAACAATTTTAGTTGTATGTTGTTTTTAAGAGAATAATATAAATAGGCAAACATGTTAAGAGAATGCGACTTTAGGCTAAAGCATAACGGAAAGAATAGATGAAAGTCGTTACATACATGCAATAAGTCAGATGTAATTAGATTTATAAGTTGTATGCAAATGCAATTTACTGAGTCTGCTTTATATTTGACAGACCTAAGTTCTTTCACATTCTCGATTTCCGGTTGAAATCTTATTCATTGCATATAAGTTTCTTCTTAAAATTGTAGCTCTTCATCTATATTTCTCCAGCGACCTTTTTTTCATATACATTAAGAAGAAGAGGTTTCTTCTATACAGAATAATGCGTATATTCTTTAATGTAGCAAAACACATATTTACTAAGGGCCTAAAAGAATTCAACTAATATAGCACTATTGAGTATATATATGCACCAATTAATTACTATATTTATTAAAGAAGTTAAATATTATTGATTATACAAGGGATTACTATTAGAGGAGAAACCTTTTTATTTAATAAGTTATTATCTATTGGAGAAAAAAGAGCTAATATATTGAAGAAAAAATAATTTATGCAACTAATAAGGGGGCATTTGCATCTATACCCGCTTTTGGGTCACGTTTTAACTTGTGCCCGCTTTGCAAAAAAAATTGCAAGCGTACCCACTTTTTCGCGTAACTTCAGCATACGGGGCTGAAGTAGCAAAGGCAATCACGCAATACTTCAGCATTCTAGTAGACGGGCCTGAAGTAGCAACTGTGCTGAACCAAGTGTGTTGAAGTTTTTGTTTGTAATTGCTGAACTTAAGCATAGTAGCTGGAGTTTTGTTCTCTATTTGCTGAAGTTTTTGTTTGTAATTGCACTAAATAAGCTGAAGTTTTTTTTGTCCTGGATTCATTAGTTTTGTCATTAAGCTTTTTCAAAAACTTCAGCAGAAGATGCTGAAGTTATTTAGTTCATTTATAAAAACTTCAGCACTAAATAAGCTGAAGTTTTTTTGTCCTGGATAAGCTTTTTCAAAAACTTCAGCAGAAGATGCTGAAGTTATTTAGTTCATTTGTAAAAACTTCAGCACTAAATAAGCTGAAGTTTTTTTGTCCTGGATTCATTAGTTTTGTCATAAAGCTTGTTCAAAAACTTCAGCAGAAGATGCTGAAATTATTTAGTTCATTTGTAAAAACTTCAGCACTAAATAAGCTGAAATTTTTTTGTCCTGGATTCATTAGTTTTGTTATAATCAGACTACTATAAAATAATCAGATTGCCAACAGTATCTAAATCATAAAATTTTGGAAACAAATAAACTTGAAAAGAACAGAATTATCATGAAAAGAATCACTAAGTGTGACCTTAAACTTCCCGTACGTAGAAATATTCACAAATTATTGTCTACTAACTTACGTAATTATTTTGTAATTTATTTTTAAATAATCTGATAAACATACTTATGGCAATCATCCCATGAACTGAAGTTTCATAGCAGCACCAACAACAGCAGAAGAAAGAAGAAGAAGAAGAAGAAAACGAAGGAGGAGAAAGGGGGCTGAAGTTGTTTAAAAAGTTGGTACAAGTTAAAACTTTTAAAAAAAATGGTATAGGTTAAATGGGGGCGACCAAATAGAGCGCCCCGTGCAATTTTTACACTAATAAGGAAGTCCAAAATGGGAATATAAAAGAGTAGTTAAAAGAAAAGGACTCAAAATAAAGGAAAAATGCATAAGTACCCCCTGACCTATAGCTGGATTTTCAACTACACACTCTACCTTTGCGGGAGTTTTATTATCCTCCTAAACTATTTTAAAGTAGAATTATTTGCACCATTAAAACTTACGTGGCAGAGTGTGTGTACTTCACTCTCCTTGGGAGAGTGAGAAGCAAGAAAAAACGATTTTCAGT
Source organism: Nicotiana attenuata (assembly GCF_001879085.1). Classification (NCBI taxonomy): domain Eukaryota; kingdom Viridiplantae; phylum Streptophyta; class Magnoliopsida; order Solanales; family Solanaceae; genus Nicotiana; species Nicotiana attenuata. Next base: position 7,363,957 of record NC_031995.1, on the reverse strand, counting down.
TTTTTTTTTCTTTTGCTTTTTTACATTTTTAGTGAGATATACAACTTCTTACTTTTTTCCGTTTCTTTTTCCTTTTTCTTTGTCTTTTCCTTCTTCTCCTCCACTCTGCCATTCCCGCCAATAATATACAGCACTCGCCGGCAACTTTTATGGCCTCTTCTTTAATTATTTTGGTAGTCTTCTTTCTCTCCCTCTCCCTCTCAAATACACAAATCACACTTTTATAAAAAAAAAGTTATACATATGTGAAGCAAAATCATTCAAATCTGGAAATATCCATCACCGGAAAATCTTTTTTCTGCCGGAAAAAATGGAGTTTTTGAAATTTCAAACTGGAAGAAGCCTTTTCTTACCCAACAAACACACATATACTCATATAATTCACTATCACTCGCCTTTTAACCATAAGAGCCACCATTTTTATGCTCCCACAATTACCGATGATAGAAATCATCCAAAACATCATCACCACAATAGTCGTTTAAAGGCCTCAAGCCTAGCTTAAAATCCACACAAAAAAAAAAGAACAGACCAGGGGCCAAAAATTAGAACATAGGGTGAAACTTTGTTGTTTAGTTTTGTGGTGACGAGAGTAAATGAAAAAGAGAAAAGAGAAAGAAGAAAATAAGGGAAAGAAAAGAAAAATAATTTTAATAAAATATACACTTGTCTATGGCGTGTAGTTCACCTCCCAACAGAAATCTGGTTATAGTATTTCAAGGGTGGATTTATTCTATTCTAAAATAGTTTAGGGGGTAATAAAACCCCCGCAAAGGTAGAGTGTGCAGTTGGGAACCCGGCTATAGGTCAGGGGGGTACTAATGCATTTTTCCCATAAATAAATCGTATTTCAACTATGACTTATTGTTTGACCAAAAATATAAATCTTGGTTCAAATAATTAATTTTTATTAAATAAAGGTTAATCCTAGTTAAGAATAATACCTCAAATCTTAATATCAGAAAAAGTAGGTGATAAGCGTTTTTGGGGACAATAATAACACTGTGTGATAAATGCCTTTAAATAATCAAGAACAGTGGTAGAGTGTATGATATTCAATAAATGATAGTAAATGGAATTTAAGTAAATGAGAGGAATAATTCAATCAACAAATGGTGGAATAAATGAGCTTTCCACCTGACAATAATTGAACGATGAATCCTCGAATAATCGAAGATTTCTCGGATCTGATGGTAAAAGACAAATGAGAATCTTAGTGAAAAGTGAAATCTTGTATTGAGTGAAGACTGAATCTTTTTCAAAATGTTATTCTTTTAATAGAATCTTACGTGTCCCTCTTCTCTCTCCTTTCCTATCTATATGAGATCTCTTCCTAAGTAACCCTAATAGTACAAATATAAGGAATATTCGATAGAATATTCTCTTTCAGATCCTATCTTGAAAACTAGCCGTTACAGCTCTATCGCCGGTACTCGACCTCGACCTTGATCCTCATTGATGACTTGACTGCGGCTCTCATCGACTCCTCGACCACAGGCTAGCGCGGCTTCTCGGACCATCTTAAATGATGATTTGAGGATCTTTCTCATAATGTTATCTCGAACTGAATATTTTAAAGGCGGATTTTGACCTATACAGTTAGTCCCTCAGCTTATTGATGCCGGCCTCAAGCGGGCTTAATGAGCAGATTATGTTCGTTGCGGCCAAAATGATTTGGCGAGCCGAACGGTAGCAATGATTTAGGCAAAATGGCCAACGTGGCCCTTCGCGGACCGTAAATTTTTAGCGTTGTGCTGTCCATGACTCAGTATGATGTCATGATCTCATGCGTCATCATGACGCGTATTCCCGATACGTTGCTTCATTTTGCGTTTGACTCCTGATTGGACCTGTTGCTTTGATTCCGGTGCCAGGTACTGATGAGTCAATTTCTCGATTTCGATGCCTGGATCCTTATAAATAGAGGATGTGAGGGTGTAACTTCAAAGTTTACAGATTTTCCATATCGAAACCCTATATCCCCTTCTTTCTCTCCTATTGTTTTACAACTTTCTTTTATGTTCCAGCGATTCTCGCCGTTTTTAATCCTCCTTTGTTCGGCACTCCTCTCTCTTCTATAGAAATATGTCTAACGTACCTTCTGAGTCTAGCGAGGGGAGTGATGCGGTCCCTTTATCAATGGTTTTTCCCCCTCATGTGGAGAACTTCCCTACTGTCGCCCCTGAGGACGGAGGCTTCCCAACGGTGGAGGAGATAGTTCCTCGTAATCCCGATACTAGGTCTGACTTCTCGAAATTGCCTGAAGTCGCCCATGTAACCTTTAAATTGGCGATGAAGGAAGCCAATTTGATAGAGCTCAAGTCTAAATATAGCCTTCCTAACCACGTCGAGTTGATCCTTGCCGGGTGGGATGCGGTGCAGGTTCACCGTGCTGGGTATTGCGCCTTCTATGCCTATCCCTTCCATGTCGGCTACACTTTTCCTATCCTTCCGCTGGCGGAGGAGTTCTGTCGCTATTACGGCATTTTCCCGGCTCAGCTTGATCCGTACGTTTATAAACTCGTGAGGATGCTTATCAAGTTTGCAGAGCTGGCCGGGGTCGAGCTCACACTTCGACACTTGACACACCTGTTTGCCCCTAGCTTTTATAGGGGGCGATATTGAATCATCGCCACTGAGGAGGTAAGTGCTTGGTGGTGAAATGGACGACAAGGCTAACCGCCAATTCTGGCTCAGCTAGTTCTTTGTGAGAACTGAGGATGTGGTGGCTAATGCCGATGGTTTTCCTGAGGCTTGGAATCGTACTCGTAAGTACATGACTTCTTCATTTGTGAATATATGACTTCTTACCGTGTTTGTCCATGATTCTAACCTTCTGCCATTTTTTGCAGCTACACGCTCACCTCCCCCTTTGGTCGACGATATTTTCGACTGGGTGGGCCAGCTTCTTCCTCACATCGTGGGGATGCACGAGTGGCCGAGCTTCTTCAAAAGGTTTTGCCCCCATCTTCCCTCGACTGGTAAGTTATTTTTACCGTTGGTTCCTCAGTTATTTCCCTCTTTGGGTTCACTTTGGTTGATTTTCACTTTCTTTTGTATTTTCGTTAATTTCAGCCTGGGGGTCCTCGAAGAAATTGAAAGCTCCTGCCCCCGTGTTCCGAAAGAAGTAGAATGCAAAGGCCTCTGCTTCCGCCACCTTCTCAACGGTGTCCTATTCGGCTCGTGCCTCGGTTCCCCCTTCGACCGTTGCTGCCACTGCTCGTGCCTCGGCCTCTCCTATTGGTGTGTCTCGTCCTGCTCTCTCTTCGGTCTCTTCATTATACCATCTTATAGACGAAAACGAGGGGAGTTGGCACTTGTAGAGGAAAATTTGATGCCTCGCAAGAGGAGGTACGTAGATACTGGTGATGGAGTCGCCCGGGCCGTCGACGTAATGGAAGCTGATTTATGCTGCATGAGATGACGACCATTGTCATCGGAGATGAGGCCGATCCGTTGTCAGAGATTCCTATGTTGGCAGAGGCCGATGTCGGTGCGTCTCTTCTTTCGATGATGATGGAGACTGAAGAGCCAGCCACTGGAGTTTTCGACACTTTGCCACAAGAGGAGTCGTCGACTTCGTGGCCGACTGATGATACTTTTTTGCCAGACAATGAGAGAGGCAAATGTGTTATTGAGGAGGGCTATGAGACTAGTTCGGATATTGATGCCGGTGACCTGCAGATGATGGGGGAGGGGTTTACCCAACTCGAGGTAAGGTTGGAGGGGTCTACGAGGACCATCACGATCCCTATGGATCGTGATTTGCTAAAGAATACGGCGGACGTGGTCCCCAACCTCGGCCCTTTTAGTTCCGAGATAGAGGGAAAGACCCTTAAAGAGTTGGACGACGTTTCTCTGTTGAGGAGCATTGTTGGTCCCGCCCTTAGAGTGAGTGTTTGGCGTTCTGTTCTTCTCTTCTTTTTGCCTTTGTTTTTGTTTCTGACTTATTTCTTTTCTTTTTTTGGTCGCAGACGATGATTTTGGAGATTGAGAGCGCCCAAAAAGGAGGAGAGGCATAGGGGAATTTTTGTGATATTGAAAAACAAGTACTATGAGTACCGACGCAAGTACCGGGAATTTCGCCGGCGACTTGATGAGGAAGGCGACATGCAGGCCCTTCGAGACGAGTTGAAGGAGAAAGATGATGAGTTGGTGAAGTCCATTGAGAAATGCAACGTCCTCGAGGGGACGTTGAGGAGTAAGGAAGAGGAGCTTGAAGTCAGCAAGGGCGTGGAGGCCCAGTGAAGTGACCTTTAAGCGCAGGTGGTTGAGCTGCATAGGCATTTGGAAGAATATCGGCTTCAGCTGCAGGGCCTTAGTGGTGAAGTTGTTGAGAAGCAGAGCGAGCTTGAGAAGGCAAAATCTTTTTTGCTTGGACACTCAGAGGAGATTGGAGATGCTTGAGTTAGCGAAAAACATCCTTCAGGCCGAGCGGGAAAACGACCAATCCACAACGAAAGCTAAGGAGGACCGACTAGAGGGGAGGGTCGGAGAGCTAGAGAAAGATAACGCCCTCCTTCATGGTTGGGTGGTTGAATTGGAAGCTGAGAAGGCTCAACTACTTGAACAGCCCTCTTCCTCTCATACTTTGGAATTTCCCAACATTTCTCGGACATTATATGGATTCACGCTGAAGCTCAATTGGATGTATATCGAGATCTGCATAAGGCGGGATCCATTTCCGAGGTCGCCCTCGAGAATGTTCGTGTTAAAGCCCGTGAAGCTCGAGTTGCTTGCGGGTATGATCCCACTACTCCTGAGGGAAATGAGGGGGATGATGAAGGCGTAGATCGTCTTGAAGAGGATGCTTGGTACGATACCGCTTATCCCGAGGGCGCGGACGACATGAGTGGGGGTGACCGAGGTGACGAAGGAATCGGTGGCCAATTTAGTGAAGGCGCAAAAGGTCATGATGGTGGTGATCAATAGTTTTTCTTCTTCTCTTTTTTGTAAACTTTTGTGCATTTTTGGCGGCGTCTTCACGAGCCTTTGTAAAAAATGTTTTATGAAATGCCAAATTTGTTTTTTACATCTGAATCTTTTCCTGTGATTTGTTTTCTGTACTTGTATGTTTTTGCTTCTGTTGCTTGGCTGCCTTGGCTCTTTCTTTGTGCGTTGAAACATTGCCGAAGTTGTCTACTTGTTTGGTCGTGATCTCTTGTTAAATTGCGGCCGAGGGTTGATAGGTTTTTGTTCGAGCAAGGTCCGTCACACCTCCTTTTTTACACACCTACCCCGGAATGATAGTGTATAAGGGAGTTTTTCCAATTTAAGTCACATTATTCGAAATGAGATTATTTATTTATTTCAGAGTCGCCACTTGGGATAGGTTTGGCTTTTGGTGTCCCAAGTTACCGGTTTATTTTGAATCCCAAATCGAGGAAGATTTCGACTTTCCTTGTGAAGTCTGCGAACCAGAAATTCTGAATAAGGAATTCTGTTAACCCGAGGGAAGGTGTTAGGCACCCCCGGATTCCGTGGTTCTAGCACGGTCGCTTAAACTATCATAATTGGCTTATTATCTGATTTTAAAACATGTTTCAACCTATAGTACAATTTTAAAAATATTTACCGCTTTTGATTAATTTTAAAGAAGATTGAACGTCGTCTAAAATATGTCTTTGGATCGCGTCACATGAAATGCACCCGCAATCTAAAACACATTTTATTCAACGTTTTAGGATTTGAATTTGGGTCACATGAAATGCACACCCGAGTTTAAGAAGGTAAATTTATTAAAAGGCGCGCCTAAAGTAACTAGCGTGTTGATATCTTTGCGGGAAGCCATGGAAATTTGGCTTACCCGATTTCTAAATATTTTTGTAGAAGTAATTAAAGAGGGCCATGCAATTATGAATTTTGTTTGGCGCGGCGCACCTCATTTTATTTTAAGCCATCCTAAAAGGGACTATTATTCCCTATTAAAGATTGTCTCTAAAAGGCCTAATTAATTAGCATTGCGAATTAATTATCATTAAAAGCATTCGAGGAACTCGGACCTCAAGATCAAGTCCAAACTTAAAAACAAGAGGGAAAACCTCTTAATTCAAATTTGCTACTTAACTTGGAAGGCCCAAAATTATATTGCAAAATTAAACCAATGATTTCAAATAGGAATTCAGGCCTCTAGCATTTTGGGCTTCGAAACCAACCCAAGAGTGAGGAACTGCAGTCCGTTCTTATGAGAGGCTGTTCAGCATTGGGCCTTGATATAAGTCCAATTGGGAAGGTAAGCGAGGCTAAAACTGGGCCAGGCATCAGTGAAGTTGGGGCCGCAAAACAAACGGAACAAACTGTCAAACCTGGGCCTATCGACAAGCCCAAACCATACTACTGAACTTATTTCGAAAATTGAACTCGTTGATTTGGGTAACAAAAGGAAATTTTAGATTCATTCAACTCAACAACTGCCAATTTAAATCCACATTTTATATTCTGATCATATCTAAACTAATGAAATTCTACAAACATTTAGGAAAATCGATGATTAAACTAAGATAATCAAAACTTATACATGAAACATCAAATACGGGAAAAAAAACTTACTATACTGAAGTGCTACTTTTGATTCCAAAAACAAAATGCTGGAATTAGAACTGAGTTATAGAGCAATTTACATAGTTGTTAGACTTAGACTTAACATTCCTACTGAAGCTTAAACTTAGCTTAACATTCAAAATGCAGGATCTATTTGTTTCACATCAGTATGAATACACATGCTCATTTTGAACTCTACTCCTAACCAACAATTTAGTCTCGCTTAAACCTCAAACCAATAGAATAGCCAAACTGGAATTGATCACACTAGAGCTAATATTATACTCATACCAGTCTGAAACACGGTTCATACAGTCCAATTAATACAAATCATGAAATGTTTAGGTCATTTAAATCTCAACTACTACTGTTGTATAACCTAGCATTCAAACTAACATGTCTACAAGTAAACTAACATGAAAATAACATGAGTAGTATGTCATTTCTTCAATAATTCAAATACATTTGCTGATTCAGTTCTTCACACATCATTTGAGGTTGAAGAACACCTGGAAATTGAATAAAACGATGAGAAATGGAAGTCAGCTAAAGCAGCAACTCAACAGAGGTATAATTGCAGCAGGAAACAGCAACTCCAAGTCCAAAACCCAGAAAAATAGGATAAAATGCAGTAGACTTCCAAAATGAGCTTGAATTAACCAAAATCCAAGCGGAATTTTTGAAAGCCTAGCTTGATGAACCAATGCAATTGACTAGAAACAGACCTGGAACTTTTTTTTTTTTGAATTTTTCAGTAGTTTTCAGTGGTGTTGAATTTGAATTTTTTTGAATTTTTTTGATTTCTCTAAGCTTCAGATTTGGATTTTGAAATTTTTCAGAATTTTGGATCCCTAGACTGCTCTTAAACTTCTAGAACTCTTTTTTGAATTTTTCAAATCTCTGAAACCTTTCCAAACCTTTTTTGAATTTTTCAGATTTCTAAAACTTCAGACTTCTAAACTTCTCCCTCTCCCTCTCAAAACCTTTCAGATTTCTAAAACTTCTAAAACTTTCTCAAATTTTTTCCCTCTCCAAAAACTTTTTCAGATTTTTTAAACTTCTAAAACTTGTATTGCAAGGCAGGGGTACTGCCCTTTTATAGACCAAAACTAGGGCAACCTTCAGATTTTCATTTACACCCTAGGTCCCTCTTTTAATTTCAGTTTTTAACTATTTAATCCCTCAAATCATGCCTTGTTGGCCAAGTAACACTACCAAGTTCCTGAAATTCTAACTAGAACCCCCTTCTAGAAGATTCTAGGGGGTTCCAGTTCAGTTACTGCAGGATTCCCTTTATTAAATTACCTATACTACCCCTACATTGATTCTGAAATTACTAACCTATGCTAAACTAACCCTAGCCCCTCTTAACTAAACCATGGTTACCTAACTAAAGAGCTGGAAATGATCAGCTATAACCAAACAATTAAACTACACCTATTTTAATCCTAAATTAATCCCTATGAGTTCAAATTAATCTATTCTTGGCAATTATCAAATAAACAAGAATCTAAGAGAACAAGTAAAAGTTAATCAAAAATACTGAATCATGAATTTAAACTAACATCAATACGAACAGAGAAGAAATCAAAAACCAATCTGCACGTCAAAACCTAGAATACTAATTACTGCCAAAAAAAATAAAAATAAAACATAAAGAAAACATGAATGGATTAACAGAAAATTAATGTTAAAAACAAGGAATTCAAATAAAAGAAGAAAGAAAAGAGAAATTTACCTATGTAAGGCTTGAACAGGGGCTGGACTTTGATTCGAGTCCCAAAATGATGCTAGACGTTTGTTCTTTGCCAAGAACAAACAGAAGCATTATTTTGTGGCTCAAATCAGCTTTTGGACTCAAGAATTTGGGGAAGAAATCAACAACTTAGAACTTCTAGGGTTCTGCCATTCTACGATTTGAAATTCGAGAAACTCCAGTGAGATTCGGAGGAAACCAGTTAGGGGTTTGGGAAGAGGGAGGTGAGGAGAGTCTGGGGTGTGATTTTGGGGAGGTTTGGGAGGCGGCGCCGCCGTACACGGCGGAGGCGGCACTAGGGTTTCTCTTATTCGAAGGGTTCGAGGGGGATTTGGGGGAAACTAGGCTTGGATCTGTAATGAGGAGGATGAGAGGAAGCAGGGGTGTATTTTTGGTGGCCATTGGGTGATCGCCGCCGGCGGAGGCGATTTCCGGCCGACGACGGACGGTGGGGGGACGGTGGTGCTAGGCGGCGTTACGCCGAAATTAACAGGGGGTATGAGAGACGATGGTTTGGGGGTAGGGGGGCCTTCCGACATTTATATACTTGAAACCTAGTTAGTTCCGGACTGTTGGATTGATGATATCCAACAGTTGTCACACCTCCTTTTTCCTACACCCCTGGAAGGGTATAATAAAGGGAGTTATTTCTAACTTGAAGTGACAATCGAAACGGAATTTATTTCATTAAAAGATTCAGAGTCGCCACTTGGGAGATTTATGGTGTCCCAAGTCACCAGTTCAAAATCCCGAATCGAGGAAAAGAATGACTCTGTATTACAGTCCACAAACCAGAAATCTGAGTAAGGAATTCTGTTAACCCGGGAGAAGGTGTTAGGCATTCCCGAGTTCCGTGGTTCTAGCACGGTCGCTCAACTGTTATTATTGGCATAATTATCTGATTTTAGAAACAATTTTAAACCTATGTGCATTTTAATATTTTAACCGCTTTTATTCATTTTTAAAGAATATTCAAGGTTATTTAAAACACTTCGCGAGCCACTCTACATGAAATGCACTAGTGAGTCACGACACATTCTATTTAACCTTGTTGGAAATTGGAGCCGGGTCACATGAAATGCACCCCCGGACTTTTTTAATCTAAATTGACGTAGTTAAGTTGAAGAATAGCAAATCAATTTCTGTACTGTGACAAAATCACGCTCAGCTATAACCAATTCGAGTAAACATACGAACAAGTATAAATAATGTTCCTTCACACAATTATCACCAAACAGAATTAATTCAAATATAACTACCCTTAATTTCCTTCACTGCTGTGATTTACTTTGCGCTCTCGATGAATTTCACCCAAAGTTATTAAGTCAAACATATCATGCGCTCATCACCTTAAAACTGACCAACCAATTCATTTCTATTCCATCTAATGTATCATATTCAAACTAAGCATACTCAAAACAAATTAAGAGAAAGTTTTAAACAAAACACAAAACAACCAAATAATCATACGACNACAGGAATATGGAGAAATATTAAACTCAAAGTGGAAACAGACCTCAAGCAGCCACACTTTCCGATTCACAAGATCTCGAGCTCATACGAGGGATGTTCAATCTCAGATCGGAAACCTCAACGACACAAACTCGACTCTTCAACGATGACTGAAACCGGATCGGACTGAACTCAGCAACAAGTTCAACGAACAACAGCAATAAATTGACATCCCACCACGGACCTCGACTTGGCGCCGCAAAACTCAAACAAGCCCGGATCCAGCCCCAAACGAGCTCAACTAATGAACTTCCAACATTAAAACTCCAACTCATTTTTGTTTTGATTTTACTCTTTTCGAAATGATATTAAATCAAAGGAAACCAAGACATCTTGGTATTTTCTTCATTACAATAATCATATCAGTCCATTTCAGTAATCCATTTGCAAACCAGTTGTCACCGCATAAATACAAAGGGACATGAAAAACGGATACTAATGCAAAATCAGCAGAAGCAGTAAAGACGAACCAAATAGAATAGATTAAAATGAGCTCTCTTCTATTAAAAACTTCCCTCTGAGCAATATACCCAAGAGACATCAACGCTGAAACAGAACTGCGGCTACTAAATCCAATCGAACAAATCACAACAGAAAACTCGGACAAAACCCGGCGGAACCTCCTCAAACCCTCTGTCTTCTCTCGATTTTTACACGGCTATGAGAATTTCGTTGAACAATCTGAAGCTGCTTAGACGAGAATGTGAAAATTTCAACCTATTGGTCGATTTGAAGCTGATTAACGAACCCCTATTTTTGTCCTCCTTCCCAGCCCCATTTTTTGATGTTCGCGTGAGTCTGTGTGCGTGTGTTATATCGATGATGGTGACCAAGATGAGAGAAGAGGGTGGTCGTTTGGTTGAAGAAGCAGAACGATGGGGGAGGGGTCGAAGAAGACGAGATTTCAGGGGTGGGGGTTGTGGAGAATATGACCTGGGGGGGTCCTTGTGTATTTGCGGAGCTTCTTGGAGAAGAAGATGAGTCGATGGGGGTGGGGTCTCGTGAAAAAGCTGCGTTACTGTTCCCTTAGGTCTTATAGGTGTAGAATTAGGTTTACATTTTGTGTATTTTGCCAATTAGTCCCTAGGTTCTTTTGTGTTAAGTCCTTAGGGTCTTTTTATTTATTTTTTGTCCTAAAGAAGAGTCTAGAAGGGTCCCTAGACTACACAATGCCTTTTAAAATAAGATAGAAATACTACACCATGTCAAAACTAATCCTAATTAATTAAACTAAACATGAAACTATTTTTGTATTTTCGAGATTATATAAAGATAAAAAAGGGTACTATTTTTTTGTATTTTTTCCAAATTTATGACAAATACATAAACTAAAATATTTTTTGTAATTTTCATTTCCGGTAATAAAATAAAGTAAAGAAGTCAAAAATAGTTGAAATAGCTATATTAGGCCTACATTAAATATTTACATGCTAAAATATAAAGAATCTTGGGGAGGGTCAAAAATCACATGTCTACAGCTGCCCCTCTTTGACTGAAAACGCGAAGAGTTTTCAGACAAAGAACGACTAGACAGGTTTTTTGACCCGACCCTTATTTGGGGGAGACTAAAACTGAGAAAAGGCGAATGTGACCGAGCCCTGGTATCTGAGCTGCCTACATATCCTTGGCTATAAAGGAATCAGGCCACGTGTAGTTCAGAAGTGAGTGAGATGATGGAGTATGCCGAGGTGGAGAGCCAGTCGAGGTGCCGTTTCGCCGAGGTTCCGGTCCGCGGTCCTGCTATTACATCAAAATCAAAAGAAATGAAAAGACTAGCTAAGCCTGTCAACTATGAGTTACAAGATTCCTATCTATAAGTCTTCAGAAGCTTTATCTCGAGTCTTGAATGGTTCTTCATGCAGACTTTGGATTTGAACCTTGACCCTTGCTAGTTGCAGGTGCTAGTTCATTCTTCCTTAGCTTTTTGGACCAAACCCAGACACCACACCATGCTTGTGACTTCAGTCATGTCATAAGCAGCCCACATCTTCCATCAACTTCTGCATTAGGATTAACTTCTTGCCCTTCTCCTTTTTTCTTTATTGTGACTNAGAAATAACAGAAAACAAAGAATGCATTAGACTGACGGCGAAAGAGTTTGGACAACAAAACAAGCATAATAAACTGGGGTACAATCCTTAGAACAAACCTAGACAACGCTACATGATATACTACGACCAAAGGAACTAGACAAAATAAAAGGATAGAAGGGTTTGAGTCACAAGACAATATCCAGATTACAACCCTGAAATAACCTGGGCAACAGAAATGACAACAAACTAAGCCACCAAAGCTCATCTCTGGCTGACCAAGAAATGGAGCGTCTTTCCAATTACCAAGCACGGTATCTTAGCCACTGAATTCTGTATCAACAATACTAGGAGGTTCACAAGTCCTCATCACATCGTTCTTAACAAGTTGCTTTTGGGTTCCTTTTGCCAGCTCGTTCTCTAGATCAACCTCTGATAGTGCTGAAAGCTTGGTAGCCCTTGGACCTCCGAGGCTCCCAGAAGAATTCTCACATTCCTTTTCAAAATAAATCATGCCCACCATATGCGTCTCATTATGCACAGGCGATGGACTTTGGCTGGTGTCTACTGCATCTGGATTTGGCACAACGATGTCGCCTGCATCAATAAGCTTCTGAACTGCTTTCTTCAGCTTCTAACACCTTTCTATGTCGTGCCCCGGGGCATCTAAGCAGTATGCGCACCTTTGGGAAAAGTCAAACGTCTGTGACAGGGGGTTTGGTATTTTTATCTGGATAGGCTTCAACAGGCCCGAACTCCTTAGCCTCTTGAACAGATTGGCGTATGACCATTCCAATGGAGTGTAGGCTTTCTTCTTCCGCAACCTCTCATCCCTACATGCTTGATTGGGCCGGAAACCGGATCCGGGGGGTTTTTGGCAGGCTCGTGGGGGTAGATAAGCATTTTGTGGAGCCGGGTACCGGAAAAGTGGTGTATGACTCTGGGAGTTATGTGGAGAGAAGTAGCATTGGGAAGGGTCACCTGGTGTACAAGGATGTCCACGGGGACGGTGTCGGGGCTGGGAGTGTTGATCAGGAAAACTCATCGGATCACCTTTTCTGCTTCCCCCTCCCCTACCCAAGCTTGCTGGGATATTCGGAATGTCTTTCGAGCAACTCATGATCTTGCCTGACTTGATTCCCTCTTCTACTAGCTCCCCCATTCTTAACACCTCATCGTGAGCAACCTCGGAGGGATAATATTGGGCGTTATGAGCTTTGGGCGGGTGTTCATTGTTGAGAACTGTGGATGTGACCGGAGGGCACTTTTGGGAAAAGATAGTTGGACGACGAGTGGTGGAGCTACTAGGGTGGCTGGGAAAGTTGTGATAAACGGGTAAGTATGGAGAGGGTAAAGGATCGCCTGGCGTTGTGTCCGGAGTTTGGGTAAGGACAGCATCTAGGAAGTTGGGTGGTGGCGGGGGTGGTGCCTTCCCAGTCATCCATGCCTGATACATGTTTGCCACGTCTTGTCTCAACATCTTTACCTCTTCTACCAACCCGTTGTCCTGTTCAACCAGTTGCTTTCGGGCACCGGTATCAACCCACTCAGTTTTGTTGTTCTCTGCCATTGCCTTTTGCCTTTGTGTTGTAGGGAAGAGTTACTTTAAAAACCACAAACCAACCACCTGTCTGAAATGATATGACAAAGTGAAACCATCACGTTAGCGTTAGGGCATTTATCATATTGGTACCCACACATTTGGGGAATGAATGCACCTAAGCAGTTAACAGTTCCTATTATGCTTTTGATCGGTCGCTTGCATCATCCCGGCCTTTCTTTTATTTCCCTATGCAACTTTTCTCTCTCTTTTTCCTTGTTTTCTTCTTTTCACTCTTGCCTTGGTTTATCTTGTTCCTATTGTCTCCTTTCCTCGAATTTCTTTCATTCTCTCGCTTTTCTTTCATTGTTTTTCCGCTCTTTTCTTTCCCTTTCTCTCTTTCTCTCTTTTCATTTTCTCTCTTCTTCTTCTTCTTCTTCTTTTTTTTTTCTTTTTCTTTTGGTTACGGTCGAATCCTATGGAGATTGCCTACGTATCATGACCCCGCATGAATCAGACCGAGCGTAGTTCTGGAGGATAAAAATAAATAACGAAACATTTTGGGATTTTCAAATTTTCATAAAAATAAAATGTTTTGATTACAATGACTCATCCTACGGAATTTTTACCATAAAAACCAACAGGCTCAAAAACGAAACTAACAAGAGGAAAATCAAGACTCATTTTGACTCAAAAGGTTGTCACTATTTTTCAAAATTTTCATAAAATTATCCAGACTTTGCCAATACGGCCTTTCAGCACCTCGAGGAAGAAGATTTTAAGGCTGTGTTCGCTAACCGGCCAAAAATTTAAAAATGACCAAAGGTGGCTGTTCTTGCAAAAACAGCCTTCCGGCGCCCTTTAGGGACATTCGGCTTATTTTAAACAAGAATGGCGTCACCCGACTTATTTTGACAAAAATTAAAGTTTTGGTATTTTTGGCTATTTTTGCAAAAGGGAGGTTGGACCCGATGAGGGTTGCCTACGTATCTCACGCCCGGTGAGAATCAAACCAGCGTAGTTCGGTAAGATTTACCTAAATTTTAAAAAAAAAATCTTTTTCTTTCTTTTTCAAATATTTTCCTTTTTTTTTGCTTTTCGAAAATCTGGCAGCATTTCGGTACTATTTGGGCATTTGGTTTTTCAAAACAAGTGGTTACCCTCACTTAGTCCTAACACTGCTATTTTTCTCAATTTTCTTTCATTATATACGAGCCGGTCAACATGCGAAGCCGAGCAAATAAATGCGAAAGTAGCACGTAAGATGCATCAGGATGGACTTTTTCATTTCAGGTCACCTGTCCTAGACGGACCCAACCCGTGTGTTGAGTCCCCTAAGTCAAATGCACATGATGCAAACAAACGTTCCTACTAGGGATCCGGCATGAGGTTCTGTTCTTCTAGGTTTAAACCCTAGGTTTATTGGTCTAGACCTGGCTTACCCGAGCGGACAACTCGAGCCGAGGGGGAGGCAGCATACCGGGGATACAGAAGCTCCGCCGGCTTAGCAACTTATCCAAACCTCGTTCTAAATGGGAAAAGACTCTAAACAGAAGAGAAGCTACACGAAGTGCACCCTTCTCCATGATGTAGAAGACTCAGAGAGAGGAAGGGATTCGTAACAGTTTATATACGATTCAACAAATATCAAAGCGGTAAAACATTTAGCACATTAAGCCCAAACATGTAACAAAATCAGATAAAGCCAAATATAACAATTTAACTGAGCTCGAATTCTGAACCCTGAACCAAAAGTTCTGGGTTCTTGTCCCCAGCAGAGTCGCCAGAGCTGTCACACCTCCTTTCTCCTACACCCCTGGAAGGGTATAATAAAGGGAGTTATTTCCAACTTGAAGTAACAATCGAAACGGGATTTATTTCATTAAAAGATTCAGAGTCGCCACTTGGGAGATTTATGGTGTCCCAAGTCACCGGTTCAAAATCCCAAATCGAGGAAAAGAATGACTCTGTATTACAGTCCGCGAACCAGAAATCCGAGTAAGGAATTCTGTTAACCCGGGAGAAGGTGTTAGGCATTCCCGAGTTCCGTGGTTCTAGCACGGTCGCTCAACTGTTATTATTGGCACAATTATCTGATTTTAGAAACAATTTTAAACCTATGTGCATTTTAACATTTTAACTACTTTTATTCATTTTTAAAGAAGATTCAAGGTTATTTAAAACACATCGCGAGCCACTCTACATGAAATGCACTAGTGAGTCACGACACATTCTATTTAACCTTGTTGGAAATTGGAGCCGAGTCACATGAAATGCACCCCCGGACTCTTTTAATCTAAATTGACGTAGTTCAGTTGAAGAATAGCAAATCAATTTCTGTACTGTGACAAAATCACGCTCAGCTATAACCAATTCGAGTAAACATACGAACAAGTATAAATAATGTTCCTTCACACAATTATCACCAAACAGAATTAATTCAAATATAACTACCCTTAATTTCCTTCACTGCTGTGATTTACTTTGCGCTCTCGATGAATTTCACCCAAATTTATTAAGCCAAACATATCATGCGCTCATCAGCTTAAAACTGACCAACCAATTCATTTCTATTCCATCTAATGTATCATATTCAAACTAAGCATACTCAAAACAAATTAAGAGAAAGTTTTAAACAAAACACAAAACAACCAAATAATCATACGACAGTCATATTCATCAAAGAAACAGGAATATGGAGAAAATATTAAACTCAAAGTGGAAACAGACCTCAAGCAGCCACACTTTCCGATTCACAAGATCTCGAGCTCATACGAGGGATGTTCAATCTCAGATCGGAAACCTCAACGACACAAACTCGACTCTTCAACGATGACTGAAACCGGATCGGACTGAACTCAGCAACAAGTTCAACGAACAACAGCAATAAATTGACATCCCACCACGGACCTCGACTTGGCGCCGCAAAACTCAAACAAGCCTGGATCCAGCCCCAAACGAGCTCAACTAATGAACTTCCAACATTAAAACTCCAACTCATTTTTTGTTTTGATTTTACTCTTTTCGAAATGATATTAAATCAAAGGAAACCAAGACATCTTGGTATTTTCTTCATTACAATAATCATATCAGTCCATTTCAGTAATCCATTTGCAAACCAGTTGTCACCGCATAAATACAAAGGGACATGAAAAACGGATACTAATGCAAAATCAGCAGAAGCAGTAAAGACGAACCAAATAGAACAGATTAAAATGAGCTCTCTTCAATTAAAAACTTCCCTCTGAGCAATATACCCAAGAGACATCAACGCTTAGACGAGAATGTGAAAATTTCAACCTATTGGTCGATTTGAAGCTGATTAACGAACCCCTATTTTGGTCCTCCTTCCCAGCCCCATTTTTTGATGTTCGCATGAGTCTGTGTGCGTGTGTTATATCGATGAGGGTGACCAAGATGAGAGAAGAGGGTGGTCGTTTGGTTGAAGAAGCATAACGATGGGGGAGGGGTCGAAGAAGACGAGATTTCAGGGGTGGGGGTTGTGGAGAATATGACCTGGGGGGGTCCTTGTGTATTTGCGGAGCTTCTTGGAGAAGAAGATGAGTCGATGGGGGGTGGGGGTCTCGTGAAAAAGCTGCGTTACTGTTCCCTTAGGTCTTATAGGTGTAGAGTTAGGTTTACATTTTGTGTATTTTGCCAATTAGTCCCTAGGTTCTTTTGTGTTAAGTCCTTAGGGTCTTTTTATTTATTTTTTGTCCTAAAGAAGAGTCTAGAAGGGTCCCTAGACTACACAATGCCTTTTAAAATAAGATAGAAATACTACACCATGTCAAAACTAATCCTAATTAATTAAACTAAACATGAAACTATTTTTGTATTTTCGAGATTATATAAAGATAAAAATAGGGTACTATTTTTTTGTATTTTTTCCAAATTTATGACAAATACATAAACTAAAATATTTTTTGTAATTTTCATTTCCGGTAATAAAATAAAGTAAAGAAGTTAAAAATAGTTGAAATATCTATATTAGGCATACATTAAATATTTACATGCTAAAATATAAAGAATCTTGGGGAGGGTCAAAAATCACATGTCTACAACGGTCATGATTAAACACAGGGAAAACGATGTCGTTTCAATTAAAGGGGGGCTGGACCGGGTTACTGTGAGATCGGGCCTGGGGGTCCGGTCTTGGGGAGGAGTTTGGCTTGGGCTGCTATCAAAACTGGCCCAAGACATGGGTCTTTCAAGTTCATTTTATTTTCATTTCATTTTTTTTAGATTTTTGTTAAATACAAAATTAAAATGAAAAGACCTGATTTAACTCTATTTAAATCCTAATTTAAAAGAAAACTAAGGAAAAGTCAAACCTAAAAATATAAAAATGGGATCCTAAATGCAAATGTGCTATTTTTGTATTTTTTATGAATTATATCAATTAAAATGCACACAAACATGTAAACAAACACAAAATCATGCAATTAAATTCTAAAAATCAAATAATAAAAGGAAAAATCCTAATTTTATGAATTCTATAGGAATAATTCAAGCGAGGCAAAAATCACGTGCTCACAGCTGCCCCTCTTTGCTCGGAGACAAGAAGGGTTTTCGGGCAAAGATAAATGAGCAATTACGAGAGATTTTTGCCTGCTTGGCACTCCATGAGAAGCATTTTTGAAAAACGTCTGACCGAACCCTGCTTCAGAGGTTGCCTACATATCCTTGGCTATAAAGGAATCAGGTCAGTGTAGTTCTGGAAGTTTTGGTAGCTGGGACTACCAGGAGCTGTGATTTCACTGTTGTTGCTGACCTCCTTATTACATCAAAAGGAAAATCAAAGCTAAGCTAGCTATGCCTATCAACTATGAGTTACAAGATTCCTATCTATATATCTCTTGAAGCTTGATCTTGAGTCTTAGCTGATTTTGCCGTGGACTCCGATCTGAATCTTGATGCTCGCAAGCTGTAGGTGTTGTTTCTTTCTTCAGCATCGTGTCAAAGCGGGACAGGCGGAGCTTGTGACTTCAATAAAGTTTTGAGCAGTCCGCATCTCTGTACACTTCGTCATTTTGAATTCACTTCTTTTGGGTCTTTTCTTCCTTCCTTTATTCGGGATGGAGACTCTTTCTTTCAGCTACCTCGGATCCTTATGCCTCGAGGTCAAACCTGCTCAGACACCAAAACAAACAAACGAACGAAATTTTTATGCCCCAGTTTTCACTAGGAAAATTTCGTGAATTATTTGTGACACATATCTAAGCAATAATTTCAGGATTGTGTATCCTTGGGAATGAAGCCTTAAATTAGGGGGGGTTACTAGGTTATGCTGGAGAATGATCGGGTTATGCCGGAAAATAAAAAGGTCCTCGGGTTATGCCGGGAAAGTCCACGGGTTATGCCGGGATAAAAGAAAAAGACTCCTTGGGTTATGCCAGGGAGGTCCGCGGGTTATGCCGGGATAAAAGAGGTCCTTGGGTTATGCCAGGGGGATCCACGAGTTATGCCGGGATAAAAGAAAAAGGTCCTTGGGTTATGCCAGGGAGGTCCACGGGTTATGCCGGGATAAAAGAAAAAGGTCCTTGGGTTATGCCAGGGAGGTCCACGGGTTATGCCGGGATAAAAGAAAAAGGTCCTTGGGTTATGCCAGGGAGGTCCACGGGTTATGCCGGGATAAAAGAAAAAGGTCCTTGGGTTATGCCAGGGAAGGGTCCACGGGTTATGCCGGGATAAAAAGAAAAAGGTCCTTGGGTTATGCCAGGGAGGTCCACGGGTTATGCCGGGATAAAAGAAAAGGTCCTTGGGTTATGCCAGGGAGGTCCACGGGTTATGCCGGGATAAAAGAAAAAGGTCCTTGGGTTATGCCAGGGAGGTCCACGGGTTATGCCGGGATAAAAGAAAAAGGTCCTTGGGTTATGCCAGGGAGGTCCACGGGTTATGCCGGGATAAAAAGAAAAAGGTCCTTGGGTTATGCCAGGGAGGTTCACGGGTTATGCCGGGATAAAAGAAAAAGGTCCTTGGGTTATGCCAGGGAGGTCCACGGGTTATGCCGGGATAAAAAGAAAAAGGTCCTTGGGTTATGTCAGGGAGGTCCACGGGTTATGCCGGGATAAAAGAAAAAGGTCCTTGGGTTATGCCGGGATAAAAGAAAAAGGTCCTTGGGTTATGCCAGGGAGGTCCATGGGTTATGCCGGGATAAAAAGAAAAAGGTCCTTGGGTTATGCCAGGGAGGTCCACGGGTTATGCCGGGATAAAAAGAAAAAGGTCCTTGGGTTATGCCAGGGAGGTCCACGGGTTATGCCGGGATAAAAGAAAAAGGTCCTTGGGTTATGCCAGGGAGGTCCACGGGTTAT
>NC_031995.1:7330002-7338855 GCF_001879085.1 Nicotiana attenuata | reverse complement strand
CAGGGAGGTCCACGGGTTATGCCGGGATAAAAGAAAAAAGGTCCTTGGGTTATGCCAGGGAGGTCCACGGGTTATGTCGGGATAAAAGAAAAAAGGTCCTTGGGTTATGCCAGGGAGGTCCACGGGTTATGCCGGGATAAAAGAAAAAAAGGTCCTTGGGTTATGCCAGGGAGGTCCACGGGTTATGCCGGGATAAAAAGAAAAAAGATCCTTGGGTTATGCCAGGGAGGTCCACGGGTTATGCCGGGATAAAAGAAAAAAGGTCCTTGGGTTATGCCAGGGAGGTCCACGGGTTATGCCGGGATAAAGAAAAAGTCCTTGGGTTATGCCAGGGAGGTCCACGGGTTATGCCGGGATTAAAAGAAAAAAGCTCCTTGGGTTATGCCAGGGAGGTCCACGGGTTATGCCGGGATAAAAAAGAAAAAAGGTCCTTGGGTTATGCCAGGGAGGTCCACGGGTTATGCCGGGATAAAAGAAAAAAGGTCCTTGGGTTATGCCAGGGAGGTCCACGGGTTATGCCGGGATAAAAGAAAAAGATCCTTGGGTTATGCCAGGGAGGTCCACGGGTTATGCCGGGATAAAAAGAAAAAGGTCCTTGGGTTATGCCAGGGAGGTGCATAAAAGAAAAAGGTCATTGGGTTATGCCAGGGAGGTCCACGGGTTATGCCGGGATAAAAGAAAAAGGTCCTTGGGTTATGCCAGGGAGGTCTACGGGTTATGCCAGGATAAGAGAAAAATGGTCCTTGGGTATGCCAGAGAGGTCCACAGGTTATGCCGGGATAAAAGAAAAAGGTCTATGCCAGGGAGGTCAACGGGTTATGCCGGGATAGAAGAAAAAGATCCTTGGGTTATGCCAGGGAGGTCCACGGGTTATGCCGGGATAAAAAGAAAAAAAAAAAGATCCTTGGGTTATGCCAGGGAGGTCCACGGGTTATGCCGGATAAAAGAAAAGAGATCCTTGGGTTATGCCAGGGAAGTCCACGGGTTATGCCGGGATAAAAAGAAAAATGGTCCTTGGGTTATGCCAGGGAGGTCCGCGGGATATGCCGGGATAAAAGAAAAAGGTCATTGGGTTATGCCAGGGAGGTCCACGGGTTATGCCGGGATAAAAGAAAAAAGGTCCTTGGGTTATGCCAGGGAGGTCCACGGGTTATGCCGGGATAGAAGAAAAAAGGTCTTTGGGTTATGCGAGGGAGGTCCACGCGTTATGCCAGGATAAAAAGAAAAAAAAAGATCCTTGGGTTATGCCAGGGAGGTCCACGGGTTATGCCGGGGATATCTAGGGAATGGGGCCCTATGCTACCGTGATTTTGAATTTTTCTTCCTCTTTTCTTTTTTCATCATTCTTCATTTTCATTTTTTTAGTAGAAAATGCAGGAAAGAATTTGGAGGAGACTTCCCTTTTGGTCAGTCCCTTGCTGCAAAGTTGTTTCAGCACTTGCGCATTTCTTTTCCCTTTTGGTTGCACCTGCTTCTTGCACGGTTGCTTGGATTACACCTGTTCAACTTTTCAAACAAAGAACAATCGTTAGTTTTAGACAGTGGCTGGTTTTGTGGCCTTTCTTGTTTCGATCACTTGATCTCGGCCTGAACCTTTGTTGAGAACCTCTGCTGTTTGCTGGTTTTCTGAAGATTGATCTCTCTCTCAAACCGAGGGACTGAACTTTCAAGGTTTCATAACGACTCGCCCGCGTGGGGCTCCGACCCATTCACTTTATTCCGCCTTTAGGGCTTTTGCCTTTGGCCTTCTTTTCTTTTCACTAGCTTTGATTTCAGAGCATCAGCGATCATGGCCAGTCGGGATCAACTTGATGCACCCGCTGAGGCTGGGTACTTTTCTTTGGGCTTGGCTTTTGTTAGACAGAACCCTGTGAAACCAATCTTGCCACCTTTTCTTTGTATTAATTTCGGGAACAGAGTTAGACCGAAAGGAATTCAAGGAAAAAGTAAACAAAAGGCAAGAAAAAATGAATTTGAAGGGAAGCGTCCCTTTCGGGAAGGAAGGAAGGACTTATCTGGGGTGCATGCAGGCTTCAATAGACATGACATGCTTCTTGGACTGGATGCCCGACCCGCACAAACTTTCCCAACTTCTCATAACCTCATTGTGACCCACATTTTCAAATCGAGAAACCGGGCCAGGACTCCAATGGTGGTGAGGGGTGCCTTCTTTTCGATCAACGACGCCCTTTGCGGGTTTTTGCCAATCGACCTCTCTCATTTCTCTTCTCACCGTCGCCTGATAGTGCTCTTTACGAGTTTTCACTAACCAGGCTCTCTCATTTTCAATTTCTCTGCTCACCGTCGCCTTATGGTGCACGTAGGTTTTTACCGATAAGACTCTCTCATTTTATTTTTCTCATTTTGATTGTACTAGATCCAAGCAACTGTGTTCTCTAATTCCGACGCCTTTGGCTGATTGATCAGAAGGACTTCGACGTTCCGAAAAAAAGAGAATTGGATCGCATTACAACTTTGGAACTGTTCAGGCGGGATCATCGCCGAACCATTATATCATCTGCCCCAGTTTCATTTTTTGGGGAAAACAGGATTTTTGTTTTGTTGTGACTGAACCCCAGAGAGAGGCTCCATACGTATCCTTTCGGAATCAAGTCAAACGTAGTTCAGGGAAAACATTTTGTTGTTTTTTTTTGTTTTCTTTTGTTTTTCTGTTTTTGCTTTGTTTTCTTTTTTCTTTCTTTTGTTTTGATGTTTTTTTTTTCATTTCACTCTTTTTTTTACTCTTTTCTTTTTCATTTTTCCTTCTTTTTTTTTTTACTAACACTTTCGGGTTCCAAAGAGGGTAGTCAAAGAAGAGTGACCGGCTCAAAGGGTTTGCAAGCGGTGGATAGTGTTTGGGTAGGGAGAATGAAAGCCTTCGCCATCCCAGTCAGATAATATCATTGCTGCAGAAAGCCTAAACATAGTACCTTTTTACTGCATCCGCATTCACAGCTGCTTCTGGATCATTTCCTTCGACATCTCCCAAGTACAATGCTCCTCTTGGCAATATCTTTCTGATGATATACGGGTCTTTCCAATTAGGAGCGAATTTTCCTTTCGCTTCCTGATGATGGGGAAGAATGTGCCTTAACACGAGTTGCCCCACTTCGAAATTCCTGGGCCGCACTTTCTTATTGTAAGCACGGGCCATTCATTGCTAGTACAACTGCCCGTGGCAGATCGCAGCCATCCGCTTTTCATCAATCAATGTCAACTGCTCTAGACGGGTCTTGACCCACTCACTATCTTTTATTTCAGCTTCGACAATGATCAGGAGAGAGGGGATTTCAACCTCTGCGGGTATCACCGCTTCAGTGCCATAGACCAAGAGGTATGGGTCGCTCCAACCGATGTGCGCACCGTAGTGCGATATCCCAACAATGTGAAAGGAAACTTTTCATGCCACTGCCTGGAGCTCTGAATCATCTTTCTCAAAATCTTCTTGATGTTCTTGTTTGCTTCTTCGACGACACCATTGGCTTTAGGCCGATAAGGAGTAGAGTTCCTATGCATTATTTTGAATTGTTCGCGTATCTCTTCCATCAAGCGACTATTCAAGTTTGCAGCATTATCTGTGATGATAGTTGCAGGGATACCAAATCGACAGAGAAGATTGGAGTGCACGAAATCTACCACAGCCTTCTTGGTGACAGATTTGAGAGTGATGGCTTCAACCCATTTCGTGAAGTAGTCAATGGCAACCAGTATGAATCTGTGTCCATTTGAGGCTTTCGGCTCGATTGGCCCAATGACGTCCATGCCCCAAGCAACAAATGGCCAAGGTGCTGACACGGGATTCAGTTCTATGGGAGGTGCATGAATCAAATCACCATGCACCTGACACTGATGACACTTCCGAACAAAGCTGAAACAGTCTTTTTCCATGGTTATCCAGTAATAGCCTGCTCGGAGGATTTTCTTTTCCAAAACATACCCGTTCATGTGGGGTCCGCACACTCCTGCATGATCCTTCCGGCTTCTTCGGCGTCAACACATCTTAACAAATTGAGATCCGAAGTCCTTTTGTACAAGACATCACCACTCAAGAAGAAACCACTTGCGTGCCGTCTAATGGTTCTCTTTTGTTCTCCACTGGCTTGCTCGGGGTATTCTTTAGTTTTCAAAAATCTTTTGATATCATGATACCATGGCTGACTATTTGGTTTTGCCTCAACCGTATTACAGTAACCATGCCTTTCCCAGATTTGGATTTCCAAAGGATCTATATGAGCATTGCCTGGGTACGGCAGCATTGAGGCTAAAGTGGCGAGTGCATCAGCTAGTTCATTGTGACAACGAGGGATGTACCTGAACTCTATTGACTTGAAACGCTTGCTGAGATCTTCCACATGTTGCCTGTAAGGGATAAGCTTGACATCTCGGGTCTCCCATTCTCCATGAGCTTGCCGGATAATCAAATCCGAGTCCCCCATGATCAAAACTCTTCGACGTCCTGGTCGATTGCCATGTTTATACCCATAATGCAGGCTTCATACTCGGCAGTGTTGTTTGTGCAAAAAAACCGAAGTCGGGCTGTAGCTGGGTAATGCTGTCCACTAGGTGAGATCAAGACTGCCCCAATTCCCACCTTTTGCATTTACCGCTCCATCAAAGAACATTTTCCAAGCATTGGTGTCTTCAGCTATTGCCTCAACTGAATTCACCTCTTCATCCGGGAAGTAAGTGTTCAAAGGTTGGTATTCATCATCAACCGGGTTTTCAGCCAAATGGTTTGCCAACGCCTGGGCTTTCATTGCCGTGCGAGTGACGTAGACTATGTCAAATTCAGTGAGCAGGATCTACCTCTTCGCTAACCTTCCCGTGGGCATTGGTTTCTGGAATATGTATTTCAAAGGATCCAAACTGGTTATAAGGTAAGTGGTGTAGGCTTGCAGATAATGTCTGAGCTTCTGAGCGACCCAAGTTAAGGCACAGCAGGTTCTTTCCAACAGAGTATACTTAGCTTCATAGCTGGTAAACTTCTTGCTCAGATAGTAGATTGCCTGCTCTTTCTTTCCAGTTACATCATGTTGCCCGAGGACACAGCCAAAAGAGTTTTCCAAGACTGTCAGGTACAATTACAGAGGCCTCCCTGGCTCCGGTGGGACCAAGACTGGAGGATTTGAGATATATTCCTTGTTCTTATCAAAAGCTTCTTGACATTCATCCGTCCACTTGATTGCCGCATCTTTCTTCAGTAGTTTGAATATGGGTTCACACGTGGATATTAACTGAGCAATGAACCGGCTCATATAATTCAATCTGCCCAACAAGCTCATCACATCTTTCTTGGTTCTCGGAGGAGGCAAATCCCGGATAGATTTTATCTTTGTTGGATCTAACTCAATACCTCTCCGACTGACTATAAAGCCCAAAAGTTTGCCCGATGGGACTCCAAACGCACATTTGGCTGGGTTCAGCTTCAAATCATATTTGCGCAACCGCTCAAAGAATTTTCTCAGGTCTCGAACATGGTCATCCTGGGTTTTGGACTT
This sequence comes from Nicotiana attenuata, assembly GCF_001879085.1. Lineage (NCBI taxonomy): Eukaryota > Viridiplantae > Streptophyta > Magnoliopsida > Solanales > Solanaceae > Nicotiana > Nicotiana attenuata. The sequence goes on along the minus strand of NC_031995.1, from coordinate 7,333,357 downwards.
GATGATTACGTCGTCCACATACACCTCTATCTCTTGATGCATCATATCATGAAAAATGGCTGTCATGGACCTCATGTAGGTTGCCCCAGCATTCTTCAGACCAAACGGCATGACTCTGTAGCAGTATGTACCCTAAGGTGTGGTAAAAGTTGTTTTCTCCGCGTCTTCTTCATCCATCAACACCTGGTGATATCTTGCGTAACAATCCACGAAGGACTGTATCTCATGTTTGGCGCAGTTATCAACAAGGATGTGGATGTTTGGTAAAGGGAAGTTATCTTTGGGGCTTGCCTTGTTTAAATCTCTGTAATCCACACATACTCGGGTCTTCCCATCTTTATTCAGTACTGGAACTACATTGGCTAGCCATGTGGTGTACCGGACCACTCGGATCACCCCTGCTTTCAACTGTTTCGTGAATTCTTCTTTGATCTTGTCACTGATGTCAGTTTTAAACTTTCTTTGCTTTTGCTGGACGGGGGGATAATCGGGGTAAGTTGGCAACTTATGAACCACCAAATCGACACTTAGTCCTGGCATGTCATTATATGACCAAGAAAACACATCTTTGAATTCAAACAGGAGTTGAATCAATGCGTCCCGAGTTTTCTCATCTGTGTGAATGCATATCTTGGTTTTCCTGACTTCTTCAGCACTACCCAAATTGACCGGTTCGGTATCATTTAAGCTCGGCTTAGGTTTATTCTCAAATTGTTCCAATTCTCGATTTATTTCCCTAAAAGTCTCTTCTTCATCATATTCCGGTTCTTGGTTCATTATTTCACAGTTAGACAGCGTGTTTGGATCTGGGCATGAAGTCCGCAAGAAGGTCATGTTATTTAAAGCCGCGTTATTAGAACTGAAAGAAGAAAAATAAAAATAACAAAAATCAGAAGGAATAAAGCAAGATGGACGATGAAATATTGATTTCATTTCATTGAATTTGGAAGATAACAGGGTTTACATTGGAAACTAAAAGACATGAAAGTAAAGAAAACATCCGAGTTACACCCTAGAATAACTCGTGATGAAGAAAAGGTGGCAGGACAAGTCTACCGGGACTCCCTCCTGATTGGGAATGGCGTAGCCTTCCAATTTTGCAGTTTTGCCTCAGGTCCCATTTATAGCACCTCAGCGGTGCTTGAGCCTTCCCCCGGCTGGACCATGTGGGTTTGATACAATATTTTCCTCATTGCCCCACAAATCTCTTCAATTTCTTCTGTCGTAAAGGCCTAATCTTCTTCTTCCTCATGGTATTTCGGCTTGACAAATGTTCTGTACAAATGCGGCACCGGCTGTGGCAAGACCCAACCATCATTCTTTCTATCATCTGCCCATTTCACATCAGCTGGAGTGGGTCGGAAGCCTACCCCAAAGAACTTTTCACTGGCGGTCAGGGTGACAGGTTCCGCTATTCCTTGCAATGATTTCCCAAGCCCCTTCCCAAGTTTGTAGCCGTGCCTAATCATTTCTTTGGCCACCATGATTGATGCATTGGAAAGAAAGGGTTGGGGGAAAGGGTTTCCCTCTTCGTACTGGTCCGCGACCACAATTTCAAAGGCCTGATAAACTATGTGCTCACTCCCCTCTCTTGCTTCAAGACATGGGACGGATGGGTCCCGATAAATGGATTGCTCATCTTCCCCGTGGACCACAATCTCTTGATCCTCACACTCAAACTTCACCATATGGTGAAGAGTAGAGGGTACAGCCCCTGCTGCATGAATCCATGGCCTCCCCAAAAGAAAGTTGTAGGATGTGTCCATGTCTAGAACCTGGAAGGTTACTTTAAAGTCTACTGGGCCAATGGTCAGAATCAGATCGATCTCTCCAATTGTGTCCCTTTTGATGCCATCGAAGGCACGTACACAGACATTGTTGGGTCGAATTCTTTCAGTCCCGATTTCCATACGCTGCAGAGTTGAGAGTGGGCAAATGTCTACCCCAGAGCCTCCGTCCAACATAACCCTTTTCATGTAGTACCCTTCGCATTTGACTGTCAGGTGCAGGGCTTTGTTATGCGCGGCCCCTTCTGGGGGCAAGTCATTTTTGCTGAAGGAGATCTGGTTAATTGCGAAAAATCTTTCTGCCATTTTCTCCAACTGCTCTACAGAAGTCTCGACAGGCACATATGCTTCGTTAAGGGTTTTGATCAATACCTTCTGATGTTCGGTAGAGTTCATCAACAGAGATAATAAGGAGACTTGTTCGGGAGATTTTCGAAGCTGGTCGATCACCTCATAATCTGCCATTTTCATCTTTTGAAAGAAGGCTTCCGCTTCTTCGGCACCCACGGGCTTCTTAGATGGGAAACACTTTCTAGTGGCATTGTTCGCTTCTTCCAAATTGAAATACTTTTCAGCTGGGTTATTTTCTTGAACTTCCCCTGAGATTTCTTTTCCTTTGTACGTCACTGCCGACTTGCTATAATTCCAGGGCACCGCGGTAGGATTTGTCATGGGCTTCTGTGGCGCGCGGCCAATAACCACGGGCTCACTCAGCCTTGGTGGATTAATTGGCCCCCGCATCACATAAGCTCCCTTGGGCACATACATTTGGGTTGTCCTGTTCAGCTCGAATCTCCTGGGAGGAATCAAAGTCATCTGCCTTTCTTTGTGGCCTCAAGGGACATAGAGAACATCATCTTTGGGAGGCGTTGCCCCAGTTTCAACTTCAACTTTCTTCTCTGACTTTGGAGGGGTGGTTTTGTTCTTTTTCTCCCCTTTGTCTTGCTTCGGGGCAGCTTTTGGTTTCCTTTCTATATCAGCGATGGAAATGATGTCCTTCAATGCTGGGTCAAATTCCTTATCCTCACAAATCATTCCGATTACCGGCCCGTTGTTGTGATCCGGTAGTGGGTTGTTAGTCACATTGGGAATATCTTCATCCCTTAGCACTATCTTCCTTTGTTCTATCAAGTTCTCCACGGCTCTCTTCAGAGTCCAGCAATCATCCGTGTCGTGCCCTTCTGCCCCTGAGTGATAGGCGCATTTGGCACCAGCTCTATAAGCGGGTGAGGCCGGGTTTTGCCTAGTTTAAGGAACAGGCTATAGCAGACCCATTTGAACAAGCTTTGGAAACAGGCTGGAGTAGGATTCGCCGATTGGTGTAAAATTTGGCCTCTTGGGTGGTTCACGAGGGTGGAAATTATTTTGTGGAGGCCGGGGGTTGTAGTGGTTTTGGTAAGGAGGCTGGTTTCTAGGAAATGGAGCTTGGTTCCGGTTTGCTTGTTGTTGTGGCCGGACATAAGGTTGAGCATTCATGACCGGGTACGGCTGAGGAGCATAGGCCACGTCTTGGTGGGGGTAATAGTGCTGCGGGGCCCTATCTGAGAAGAGGGATCTGGGAGTCGGTG